>NC_087218.1:9767808-9797808 GCF_015104395.2 Macrobrachium nipponense
GGGGCTGGGGATGGTGGTGGGGGGGAGGGGGAGGACTGTGTATATATATGTATATATACCACCCGTCTTTCCTTACAGGAATTAAACGCGTATTGAACGTATGCAAGATTAGTTCTTTGATCGTGTGTGGCAGCTACATGGGGATATTTTAGTGATGTTTCCATTGGTTTATGTTTGAGAGCAATTTTCTTCCAATAGTTATTTCTTCTATTTTTTCTTTATTGTTTAGTTTTTCGTAAAATTCTCTTATATTTCCTCTGTGCATATGTATACTGTATATGTCTGTTATTTGCTATATGTTTATGTACTTATTTAATAATGATATAGGTTAGTTTGTTCAGTTTTCCATAAAATTCTCTCATATTTCCTCTGTGCATATGTATAATGTATATGTCTATTATTTGGTATGTGTTCATATGTTTCGATACCTAGATTATTCTTGTATCATTTATATATTTAATTCATATGTTTATTATAATAATTTTCAGAGCTTTCATATTTGACTGAAACTCTACTTTACAAACCTATGCACAATTCTAATTTGCTTGCATGTGTTCATATCATGAAGCTTCGGTATTTTTTTTATTGTTTATGTTTGTGTTATCCATGCATTATTACACAAAGCAGTGGTTGAGTTTTCTTATAAACCTGTACTTTACAGAATATACACTTTTATGTGTATGTACAGAAATATATTATTTATATATTTCTGTATATATAACTTCCAGAGGTAAATCTGTAAGCTGCTTCTTGTGTCTGTCTACCTACATAGATTACATACTTAAAAATTTTATATATCATATATTATAATATATATATATATAATCTATATATATATATATATATATATATATATATATGTATTCATCTATAATCTTATATTATATATATATATAATATATATATATATATAGATGCAATCTTATATATATATATTTAATTAGATATGATATTATATATAATATATATATCTATATATAGTATGTAATATATGTGTGTGTGTGCCTTAAATAGAAGAATTATACTCCGTTTTTTCCCATCTGTCCATCCGCCTGTGGTGTTTGCGTATGGTAACACTGCGTCCGGGGCTTTAAATAGTTACGCTATGTGTAAGTTTGAGGTAAACAGATATCTGGGCGCACATTTGCAACTGAAAAGTGATTTAATAATTTACTGTATGCGAATTACACCGTTAATCTTCGAAATAGGGTTTATTATTAATGTTGAATGTAAGCTGAATGTAACTATCTAAAGCCCGGGATGCAGTGTTACCATGCGCAAACACCACAGGCGGATGGACAGATGGAAAAAAAACGGAGTATAATTATAAACATTTAATCAGAAGGTTGGCCCTTACATCCAAGATGCAAAAAGCACCAGAGGACAAAAAATAATTTCTAATTTGATTGCCAGTGTATACATTAATATTCATATCAATCACGCGACAGCTTCGGGATTTTGCTACAACACCTTACACCAACCAGCTACAAAAAAAAAAAAAAAAACTTACGTGAAAGTATGCTTGCATGGCCTTACTATACTACAGTCCGAGCAGGGATTAAAAAAAAAAAAAAAAAAAAAAAAAAGTTTTCTATTGGGGCGTGGCTTCGTTTTAGTAAACTGCATGTGTGGGTGTTTGTGTGTGTGTGTGTGCGTGTGTTAGTGTATGCGCGCGCTCGTGTGTATGTATGCATGCATTTGGCAATCGCCTGTTAGCAATTCATCATTATCTTTGGAAGAATGTGTGCTTACGAGAGAGAGAGAGAGAGGAGAGAGAGAGAGAGAGAGAGAGAGAGATTTATGGTTCCTGGAGAGGGAGGGGGAAGAGAGAGTGTACTTCCATGAGAGAGAGAGAGAGGGAGAAGAGAGAGAGAGAGAGAGAGTTAAGGATCTAGGAGAGAGAGAAGAGGAAAAGACAGGGAGAGAGAGTATACTTCCATTGAGAGAGAGAGAGAGAGAAATTTATGGTTCTTGGAGAGAGAGGGCTAAGAGAGGGTGTACTTCCATGAGAGAGAGAGAGAGAGAGAGAGAGAGAGTTAAGGTTCTAGGAGAGAGAGAGAAGAGGACGACAAGACAGGGAGAGAGGGTGTACTTCCATTGAGAGAGAGAGAGTGAAATTAATTACTGGAGGAAATCGAGAAGGGTGGTATAAAGAGAAAGCGATCATGGGGACGAGAGACGAACAAACAGGCACACAGTCAGACAGACAGGGAAGAGGAGAGAGAATGATTGCATAAGCGTGCGTTTTGGTTACAGAGAGAGAGAGAGAGAGAGAGAGAGAGAGAGAGAGAGAGAGAGAGAGAGACCAACCAGCAGCAGCAGCAGCAGCCCAGGAGCGCGGGAATGGATGCAAAACCAACTTCTTAAACGCTTCCCGACCTAATGGAAAAACAAGACATTGATTGCCGATTTAGCACTAATGGATCTGTTGATATCATCTTCGGGGTCTGGGGGATCAGGAGAGAAAACACAGCCTCCTCCTCCACCTCCTCCTCCTTCCTCCTCCCTCCTCCTCCTTTCCTTCCTCCCTCCTTTCTTCAGATAAGCCGCAGAATCCGCTACTGGTTTCTCAAGGGGTTTTGCAGTTTTTTGATACAACAGATTTTTGTCGGCGATAGTTATGGATTCATTGCCACTTTTTTATTGTCATACAGACCTTCCTTCTAGTAGTCGGACGCGAAGTGGGAGGTGGGAGCGATAGAGAGAGAGAGAGAAGAGAGAGAGAGAGAGAGAGAGAGAGAGGAATTCTTAAGAAAGTTGCAGTTATTTTTTTTTATTCAATCATGTTTATGTTTTACTATAATTTCTTATATATATATATATATATATATATTATTATTATATATATATATATATATATATATATATTATAATATATATGTGTGTGTGTGTGTGTGTGTGTGTGTATGTGTTGTGTATACATATAAATAGTTGTGTGTGTGAGAGATATTAACACACATATACATACATACATACGCACTCTATATTATTTATATATATAATATATATTATTTAAAAATACAGTTGTGTGGTTCAGAGAGAAATATAGGCAAACATATGATGTAGATATTACGGTATATATATAATATATATACTATATACAATATATATATGTTTGGTATATATATATTAATATATAGATATATATATATATATAATTATAGTATAATATATATATATATAGTATATATATATATATATATTGTGTGTGTCAGAGAGGATATAGCACACATATGTATGTATATATACGTATATATATATATATAATATATATATATATATATATATATATATAAATATATATTATATATATATATATATATATATATATATTATATATATATATATATATATATTATAAATCGCCTTTAATGCTGTCAGAGATCTTGCAGAGCCTTTGACTTGCACAAATCTCCGCTTCCCCAGCCTCCCCCCAAACACAAGTATCCCGTCTCCCACGTCCCATCCAAGTAGGTCTGGTTCAAGTTCCCTTAAATATACTCAAGAGTAATATTTAAAGGACCTTGGTCTGGTTATTCCAGTTCGTAGCATGATCCGTGCGGTAATACTGATCATATTAGACTATTTGATTTCCAGATCTTATCCAGCGTGTTGACTGATCAGTTAGCCCCCCTTCCCCAGCCCCCTCTCTTTTTTTAGCCCTTCGCTAAACTCAGAGCTCCTGAGGAGAACCTGTGCTGGGGAGATCTTTGCTCTTAAATATTTGAGAAGGTCAGCCTGGTTAGGTAACCCTTTCTCCGTTTAATGTTATTTCATCCCACTGACCACTATTTGACCTCAGGTTTCTGTTTTTATTTTATCTATTCCAGTTCCATCTCGCCAGGTACATGGCGATTTATTATATTAAGCAAGCTTTGTATGTCCTATGGTATTTTGCCGATAAAAATATGGTCTGCGTATTGTAAATCTCAAGCTCCTGGCGTTTTTTTAATTCAAATATTTTTTTTTCCAACCACTTTTTTTTATCATAGAATCCTTGAATGGGGCAAACAGCAAAGGTAAGATAACATACCATGGTATCCCTCCACTATTTTTAGCAAATTTACTTGAGAAACTGATTCAATACTAATATAATAAATAATAATAACTCTCTATCGCGAGAGTATATATAATGTTCTAAGAGGTCCACAATAATAAAAAAAAAATGTTGCGAGTTCGTGTATATATTGAAAACCCTTTACAAAGCTTTCGAACCCTTCCCTGGGTTCATCTTCAATCCAAATGTACGATTAGGCACAGATACGTGTTATGCCTAATCATACATTTGGACTGAAGATGAACCCAGGGAAGGGTTCGAAAGCTTTTTGTAAAGGGTTTTCAAACTATACACGAACTCGCACATTTTTTTTTATTACTGTCGTCCTCTTAGAACAAAATAATTTAATAATAATAATAATAATATGTATGCTGGAAACAGACCTTCTTTCAATCATGTTTTTATTAAAATTAATAGCAGAATTCACAGAATTGATTTATACAAAATTCTTTCAATTCTCCTTATGATTTGTCTTTCTGGCACGCTGGTATACAAAGCAGCTGTCCAATATTCATCGTGCTGTAGGTCGTCAACGGAATTTCGGGCTGGTGTTATCAAAGGCCGCGGGTCATCAATGACAGGCTGGGGTCGTCAACAGGTATATAGGAGTGTCTCGTAAGTCGGCAATAGGCCGTACAGTCGTAAGGGTTCTATCCAGTATTCCTTATGTTTTTCTTCTTTTCTGGTTTTTCCATAATAATAATAATAATAATAATAATAACTTAGGAAGCAGACCCTCTCTCAAGCATACTTTATTAAAAGTAATGGCTACTTCAGCAGCGTTACAACTTGTAGGAGATTCTCTACTTTGCTAATAGCGGCTTTTTCCGTGCTAGTTAAACAGGCTAGTAGAGCGCCTATAGAGGTCATGGTCAAATGCAGGGTCAAAATAGGTGTATATATTTGAATTTTACAGATAAACAATGATACCATAGCCATCAAAGTCATTAACAATTCTCTCTCTCTCTCTCTCTCTCTCTCTCTCTCTCTCTCTCTCTCTCTCTCTCTTAAAGCGTCAGCTTCCCAGCCCGAGGATGTCTGGCAGCTCCAGACGAAAGCTCGCTTTAAGAAAGAGAGAGAGAGAGAAAATCGTTAATGACTTTGATGATTATGGTATCATAGTTTATCTATAAAATTCAAATATATCACCATATTTTGACCCTGTATTTGACCATGACCTCTATAGGCGCTCCACTAGCCTGTTTAAGTAGCACGGAAAAAGCCGCTATTCGCAAAATAGAGAAGAATCTCTACAAGTGTAACGCTGCTGAAGTAGCCATTACTTTTAATAAAATAATAATAATAATAATAATAATAATAATAATAATAATAATAATAATAATAACTGTAAGTGCAATTTGTCGTTTGGGCCTGGAACATGGAAACCAGTAAGGAACCACAGTTTTGGAAACCTCATTATAACCGTTATATCACGAAATTGAGCT
Organism: Macrobrachium nipponense; assembly: GCF_015104395.2. NCBI lineage: Eukaryota > Metazoa > Arthropoda > Malacostraca > Decapoda > Palaemonidae > Macrobrachium > Macrobrachium nipponense. The sequence goes on from NC_087218.1 coordinate 9,773,311, forward strand.
TTCTGGGGAGCAAACCACTACGTGGCTTCGTCGAGCGCGACTGCTCATGGTATGCCCGAAACTCATGCCACAGTTCCCGGCACCCCTTCCGAGCAATCCCCGTCCCTCCGTCTCAAGGTGCCAGAGACACAGACCACCACCGGGCCGTGGCTGAAAGTTTCATGGGCCGTGGCTGAGATTTTCAAATCCACAGTGTCTGCTACTTCCGAGAATGCCCTAACACGCTGCTAATAAACATTAGCTACACCTGTGTATAAAGGTGATGCAAAAGCATTTTCTTTTTTATCTATTTACTTATTTATTTATTTATTCAATTTTTGCCTGCATACGTCAATCACCTGGCTCCTTTGGATATTGCATACCTTTATTCTGCCATAGTTTCATATCTGAACACCTTAAAATTATATTAGATATATATATATATATATATATATATCTATATTCTATATAAATTATATATATAATATACTATGTGTGTGTGTGTGTGGGTGTGTGTGTGTGTGGTGTGGTGTGTGTTTGTGTGTGTGTGTTAACGAGGAAAAGGAAAAAATCTCTAACGAGATTGAAACCATAAAAAAAAAAAAACATCTAACTGGTAATGTAGCCCATCTCTGAAGTTGGCTGAAAATCAGTTTCAAACTGGGATAATATAAACTCTTGTTTTTACAAAAATATACTTTCTATTTCCCAAAATCAGCTAACATGAAAATGGAATAAAATTAATTAAGCATGACTCAAAAAGAAACGTTAAACTATAATATTCATCTCAAAATCATAGTTTAAGTAAGTTAACCCCCCTTTTCCCCTAAGTGTCCAAACATTCATAGTTTATCATTAAATCAAAATTAGTCTAGAGAAAACCCATAAGGTGACTTCGAATCCATCTTGTCCGACGGACCTGCAACACCTCCTTCTGTGGCGTCCGTTACACACTCTATCAATCAAATTCAGTGAGGCACCTTTTGCTTCTCTTACGATAGTTTATATGTCATTTTCTGTGTTACGAACACACACACACACCAATTGACGTACAAGAGGTATGCACGCTACATACACGAAACTCGTGATCTTTGGAATACGTCACTGACCCCAATTATGTGCCGGTAAGCTTTCCTGTTTGTTTTTTTTCATTTCAGCATCTTCGAAGAATCCCACGTTTTGCCTCTGTCTCTAACCAGCAAGAGCTAAGGTTATCAACCCCACTATTTAATATTGTATGTTGCTAGCGCCTTTAAGATATATATATATATATATATATATATATATATATATATATATATATATAATATATATATATATATATACTATATATATATAATCTAGTTCTTTTTACCAGATACATATGTAAATGTAATACCCACAATACCCCTCTTACTTTGCTCAGCCAAGGTGACCTTGTCGTGGATTATGGTATCGCGGATTCGTCTCCTACTGCCGGACATCATGATTTCTTTTCATATTTCTTTGAAGTTGGATCTCGAGGCTTTGTAGTGACAAGCGTATCCCAAAAAAAATTGATAATAAGAATAAAGAGAAAAAGAATTTGAATGAGAGAAGTTATGAGGGCCATTGTGGTTATTACAATACACACACACACACACACACACACACACACACATATATATATATATATATATATATATATATATATATATATATATATATATATATATATGTGTGTGTGTGTATGTGTGTGTGTGTGTGTGTATATATATATCTATATATATCTCTTTACCAGGGTATTAATCTTGAGGTTGTCAACGATTCTTCCTTAACAAGGTCGTTCCTTTGAAAGGAGGTATGTCAACCTTTTCCAAGCTTTGCAGCGACCCTACCGCAGTGCGGCGTTTGACGCCTTCGTTATATGCTACTGCTGATCGTTTGATCAGCGAATTTAGAGTTCTCTGACTCTGGTCTACATTTGAAGTGGGTGACCACCAAACCAAAGAGAGTGCCTGACGTAGTCGGGTACTCGAACCCTTGAAGCATTCACTGGGCACGGGGGGCAGGGGGTGGGGCAGGGTAAAGTTGTTGTGGTAGGAACCTCAGCTCATTATAAGGCTTGGTGATAGTTGTGGTGCCATTCCCTTTTAAGGAGCATAATGTATGTTTTACACACACACACACACACACACACACACACACATATATATATATATATATATATATATATATATATATATATATATATATATATATATTCTATACATATATATACACATAGTATATATACTGGTAAAAATTTTCTGTTACGCAGAATTCCATCTAATATAAAGAAACCCATAAAAAACGCCAAAATATAGAAAGTAAGGACTATATTTCAGACTGCTGTCCCTGAAATATAGAATTTACTTTCTATTTTTTGGCGTTTTTTATGGGCTTTCTTTTATTATATATATATATATATATATATATATATATATATATATATATATATATATGTGTGTGTGTGTGTGTGTGTGTGTGTGTGTGTGTGTGTGTGTGTGTGTGTATGTATGTGTGGTGTATGTAGGTGGATGTTCTGAGAGTGTTGGCGTGTGCGTATGAGGTAAACGAACGGAAGCAAGGATTCATTATTATCGCAACACATTCTCTCTCTCTCTCTCTCTCTCTCTCTCTCTCTGAAGAAGGAGGAGATGGGCACAAGGCGAAACAGCAATAAACTCGCAAAAGAACTGCCTCAGCGGAAGAACAAGAAGGGAACCTTCTTGGCCCCCCCGTCCCACACCCCCGCCCCCCCTTTTTTTTGTCAGCCATTCTTGGTAGACAATATTGCGTCATTCAGATTGCTCTGGTAGCAATATTCGCTGCCATCAAGATGTGACCAAACAACTCTAGAGGCTCTCTCTCTCTCTCTCTCTCTCTCATCTGTCGCAACCAACTAAACCAATCCTTATAGCTCTTTTGGTCCCAACCTCCATCTCTCTCTCTCTCTCTCTCTCTCGTAACCAACTAACCAATCCTTATAGCTCTCTGGGTCCCTCTCCCTCCACCTTCTCTCTCTCTCTCTCTCTCTCTCCACCCTCCACCCTCCCTCCCCCCACGACCCCCCCCCCCACCCCCCCCCCCCCCTCCTTCGAAATATTCTCCCGAATACATTGAATATTGCTGTCCAAGGCACAACCCATTTTACCGGTCCTGAAACCCTAAGAGCCGGTCGGATTTTAAAAGATTTCCCCCAATGTTCCTTTGAGAGAAAGTCCCAGCCCGCCCTCTGCCACACAGAGTCCAAAGGGAATAAGACCCGCTAGTAGCCGCTATATTGAGAGTCGGGTATATAGGGTAGGGGAGGGTAGGGGCTGGGGGGGGTGGAAGCGGGGTTGGTGGGGTGGAGATATTTCTAGAGGGGTAGGGGGGCTGAGGGATTGAGAAGGAGGAGGAGGAGGTGGTTCCTGCTCTCCCGAAGAAAAAAGGAAACAAGATAAAAAATATAAGAGGAGGGGGCCCAGGGGGATATACAGGGTAGGGGAGGAGGGGAGGGGCTGGGGGGAGAAGGGGGGTTGGTGGGGTGGAGATATTTCTAGAGGGGGTATGGGGGGCTGGTGGGAGGCGACGGATGGGGGAGGATGGAGGAGCAGGAGGTGGTCCTGCTCTCCTGAAGAAAAAAGGAAACAAGATAAAAAAAATAAGAGAAGTTGGGGGTGGGGGTGGGGGGAGTAGGCCTTGCGAGGTTTTTTGCTTTTGGGGTTTCTCCGTGCAATCCTGAAGGAAAAAGGAAACAAGGAGGAGTAGGAGGAGGAGGAGGAGGAGGAGGAGAGAGAGGAGAGATACAGTGGATATAAAGGCTTAGGGATTCAGAAAGTTATAAGGTCGACAGAGTAAAAGGAAGCATAAATGTGACCTGTTCGATGGAGGATTTTCCTTGCGACTGTTATATTCAGCAAAGAAAGATTATTTTTAGTGTATGTGTATACATTGTATACATAATTACACAACAAGCATTATATATATATATATATATATATATATATATATATATATATATATATATATATATGTATATATATATACATATATATATATTATATATATATATATATATATATATATATACTATATATATATATATTATATATATATGATATATTATATGTACATATACATTATACTTTCAAACTACTTTTTCGCCCCTCCCTTCAATTATAAAAAGCTAATTGAAGTTAATGGTAAGATCATTAGAATGGACTTATTGATAATTACTACAGCAATAAATTAGATAGCAAATGATAATGATGATCATGATTTGGCCATGATTCTGTAGAATGGAGAGTTCATTCATATTCCGTGCGTCGAACTGATACTTTTTTCTTTCTTCTAAGCCTAATCCTTAGTCGGCGTCGCTATTTTTAATGAGCCAATTCCAGGTGTTTCTGTAAAAAATTATTGAGATGGCTATTTGTCTGTCCGTCCGTACTTTTTCCTGTCCGCCCTCAGATCTTGAAAACTACTGAGGCTACAGGGCTGCAAATTAGTATGTTGATCAGCCACCCTCCAGTCATCAAATATATCAAATTGCAGCCCTCTAGCCTCCGTAGTTTGTATTTTATCTAAGGTTAAAGTTAGCCATGGATCGTGCGCCAGGCACCGCTTTAGGTGCTAAGAGCACAGGCTATCACCGGGCTGTGGCTGAGAGCATTTTACACTGTACAGCAAACTCGTGACTCTTGACAAGGTACGACTTTTAAATGTAGAGGCATCATTACCTTCGTCCATAAAACTGAAACGTCCAAGTCCTGCTTTCATTAAGTTTTCGAAACTTGAACAGATAATTATTGCAGTTTCCGAGGAAATCTTCAGCATTCGGTGTAAACAACGAGATGTTATTAAAATTTTTTTAGTTTTTTCTCGTGACCTCTGCAAAATGCTTTCATTCAATTCTACCAAAATTCGAAAATTTCCATCCATCAAAGATGGAGTCACTCATACAGCGAGCGATATAGACACGATTGACAAATAAAAGGCAGATCGGAATAACCGATGGTTAAAATAAACAAGGGGTGACCCGACCTCCAAGATACTCGAGACGCGTGCAAGATTTTCCCTTCACGCATAAGTTGTAAACATTATATTCCTAACTTTTAACGTCAATTATCAATCATAACGTACTAAAATCTATGGTCAAATAGAGCCTTGTTTCACCAACGAAAATTAAAATGAATATGCTGTATTTTATTAGAAATCATTGTTCTGTACTGTTTAACATAAACATTATTTATTTTTTACATTTTCATTTTAATCAATAAATCATCAATATTTGGTCCTAAAGTTCCTGTATTTTTAATTCAACGCGAAACACCTTTTCCAGACCTTTTTAGCCTTTTCCATAGGGCTTTCCTACCCACCACCCCTCCCCCCCTTCCCGACAAGAACTACTACAGCAAGAACAACAACAGCAACAACAAAGTCGTTTGCAGGCTTACTCCCCGAGTAAGCGAAAAAATATGAATAAATAAAGAGATAAAAAGGGAACTTGGTGACCAAACTGCAAAGTCCTTCAGCAAAACTGAAGGACCTCGGGGAAGGAACCGTGAATATTGATGAAGGCTTTCTCATTGAAGCAGTCTTCATGTCCGGTCCATTTAAAAATGTAACAGGCTTCTTAATTGGCCTCCTTCCGTATTTTATTCCGAGCGGAAGATGTAAAGTTAAGAATGAGAAAGGCTCACCCGCTGCCAAATTAGTTGGCATTGTCCGGCCACCGGAAGTCCGTGAAAGCCCACAGGATGTTTGATCTGTCACTCTGCACCGACAGCCCCATGAGTTGCAGTCCAGGTGAATGATGCAAAATCTGTTTGCAAGGATAATCGCCTTCTCTTTGTCAATTGTTGTCCTTTGCTGCCCAAGCTAACTTTGGAAAGGTTGCCATTTGTCGTATCTCGCTGAAAGCATGTGTGTGGCTTAAACAGACACGCTAGATTTTTATTTATTTATTTATACATATATTTACTAATTTCCATATTTATTAAATAGACACTCAAGATTTTAATTTATTTACTTATACATTTATTTACTAATTTATATATTTATTAAGTAGACGCTCATGATTTTCATTTATTTACTTATGCATATATTTACTAATTTGTGTTTTTATTACATAGATACTCAAGATTATAATTTATTTACTTATGCATATATTTACTAATTTGTATATTTATTAAATAAACTCTCAAGATTTTCGTTTATTTACTTATACATATATTCACTAATTTGTATATTTATTGAATAGATGCTCAAGATTTTCATATATTTACTTATACATATATTCACTAATTTGTATATTTATTAAATAGACACTCGAGATTTTAATTTATTTATCTACACATATATTTACTAATTTGTATATATATTAAGTAAACACTCAAGATTTTCATTCATTTACTTATACATTTATTTACTAATTTGTATATTTATTAAGTAAGCACTCAAGATTTTAATTTATTTACTTATACATATATTCACTAGTTTGTATATTTATTAAATAGACACTCGAGATTTTAATTTATTTACTTACACATATATTTACTAATTTGTATATTTATTGAATAGACACTCAAGATTTTCATTTATTTACTTATGCTTTTATTTACTAATTTGTATATTTATTAAGTAGGCACTCAAAATTTTCATTTATTTACTAATTAGTATATTTGTTAAATAGACACCCAAGGTTTTAATGGATTTACTTATGCATTTATTTTATAATTTGCATATCTATTCTTTTATAAAAATTAATTTAGAACTCTCTACCACGAGAGTTCATCAATTGTTCTGAAGGGTCCACAATTACGTACTTGTTAAAAGCTTGCCTAAAATTTCATAAAGTGGGTTGGCTCTGTGCCAGCACGGGCTCTTGCTCCATAGCGGCCCGTAAAATTTCATGAAAGCTTTCGATCCCTCATCTGGGTTCATCTTCAGTCCAAATGAAACGAACAATAGAAAGTTTTTCTTATAAAGTTTTATAAACAAACTTTTAACAATTATATTATTGTGGACCCTTTAGAACACAACATTCATTTAGTTGCATTACTTCTCGTCTGCTATGATTAAAATATTTACAAACGCGTTGAGGTTTCATGATTCAGAGTTAAAAGGGCGTATCTGGCTAGGACAATTGTCGGGGTTTCTCTTGGAAGTAAAACTACTTTTTGTGGGAAATAATAGCTCAATTAATGTTTGAAAAAATAAGCCATTGGGTAGTAGGTATCTTCGTCACCAAAGTATTGCTGATCACCTGAGGGCTAACATCATTTGGGAAAGAGTGCATTGTTGTATTATGTGTATAATATATGTGTGCGTGCGTAAAAAAAAAAAAAATATATATATATATAGATATATATATATATATATATATATATATATATATATATATACTATATGCGTGTATATATATATGTATATATATATATATATATATATATATATATATATATATATATATATATATATATGTATATTATATATATATATGTGTGTGTATATTATATAGTTAGATGTATATAGATATATATTATATATATATAGTATATATATATATATATATATATATATATATATGATTTATATAGTTATAGATCATAGATAATATATATATATATATATATATATATATATATATATATATATATATATAGATAGATATATATCTAGATAGATATATATATATAGCTATATATATAGATATATATATACATATAGTATATATATATATATATATATATATATATATATATACTATATGTATATATATATGTACATATATATACATACATACATACATACATACATACACATATACATGAAGAGAGAGAGAGAGAAAAAGAGAGAGTGCGTGAGTGTTTGTGTTCACAGTTCATTGAGTATTCTACCTGCAATTCTTCCGTATGTGAACATTATGCTGTAGGAGTTTGCTTTGTACTTTAATATGGTTTGTTCTAAATAAAATGCCTAAAGATTATGATCAATAATAATAATAATAATAATAATATTAATAATAATAATAATAATAATAATAACAAGAAAATCATCGATTCAGTAAGGCACCACCAATGCCCCACTCTAACCCACCCCCCTAACCCCCGCCCCGCAACCCCCCTCACTCCAGCCCCCGCCCTCGAACTCTTTTATGCAGAAATATGAGCAACGTCTATCCGTCCTAGTCCGCGTCGACGACGCCCATTGAAGGCTGAAAGAGGCATCTCTCTCCCACCCCCGCCACCCACCCGTTCCCACCCTGTCCCTAAATTGTAAGAATAAGGTTTTCACGTGAAATGTATCGAGACCCACCGCGTCTTGCTGCAAGGTGGTACGTGCACCCCACCCCACCCCCTCTATCCCACCCCCCTGCAGACGTACATAACTCTGTTCTATCATTATTATTCAGGGATATGCTCGTCAGTCGAAGGAGCTATACGTCAATCTCAAAGGAGCTACGTCAGTCTCATATCCGGCCGATCGGAATCCCTCCTGCCCCCCCAATACCCCTACCCAGCCCTCCGCCCCCCCTCCCCCCCCCCGCGCGCCAACCGCATACATATGTAAATGGAAAGAAGACAGCCAGCAAGTTTCTCATCAGATAAATATATATCCTTTTTATTTAAAACCGTCCTCTCTCTCTCTCTCTCTGTCTCTCTCTCTCTCTCTCTCTCTCTCTCTCTCACTCGATTTCGGGGTTTATCTTCCCCGTAACGAGAGGTTAGAGATGTTGTTTTTATTATCACCTCCTTTTTTTATAGAATTTGTTTCATATATTTGTGTAGGTGATGCATGTATGTATATATATATATATATATATATATATATATTATATATATATATTACACATACATATGATTATGTATATATATATAGTATATATATATATATATATGACTATTATATATATATATATATATATATATATATATATATATATTATATATATATATATATATATTATTATATATATATTATATATATATATCTATATATTATATATATCATATATATATATATATATATATATATATATATATAATATATATATATATATATATATATATATATATATATATATATATATATATATATATATACATATATATATCCCGCAGGTAGAGAGGTACATTAGCCCCATCCCTACTACATCCGTCCAAGGAAACCGCTGCACCAGTAGCTCCTTGGAGACGGCCCGTAAGAGTGAAATTGGACCCCTTAAGTGTATTAGAGTATTCAAGGGGGGAGCAAAATTCCTGCTACATTTTCCGGCCTATTGATCAGTCCTCCATAAGCCCCCTGTGCCTCTCCGTCCCCCCGGCCCCCTCACTCCCCCGGGGTCGGCTACCTAGGGGCCTTGTAGGGATCCTGCCCTCCCCTCCTAAGGGCAGCCTTGTGCCGTATGGTATATAAGTAGTAGGAGTGTATGTATTTCATGCTGGAGTGTTGGCGTCCTTTGGAAAGTCGTCATATTTGCGTAGAATTAAGATTCAGGGTTATCAGTTCAACTTAAGATAAAAACCAAATTTGAAAATCATTATAAAAAAATTTTTCGTATCCATAGAAAGATTGTTGTTCTGTAGCGTCCAAGATACATTTTCAGTTCAGCTTAAAATAAAAAAACATGAAAAGCATTATAGAATATTTTTTTACTTATCCATAGAAGGATTGTCGTTCTGTCCAGTCCAAAATCCATTATCAGTTCAACTTAAAATGAAAAAAACATTTTGAAAATAATCATAAAAATTCTTTACTTATCCATAGAAGGATTGTCGGTCTCTCAAGCCCAAGATCCATTATCAGTTCAGCTTAGATGAAAACATATTTTGAAAATCATTAGACAAAAAAAAAAAAAAAAAGTTATACATCTTTATATATCCGTAGAATATTTCCTGGATGATCATAATTCCTCATTTTCTCCTGAGAGCTCCAGCCTAATGTCCTTCCCTTGCCCGGGTTCGAAGGAAACAGGCAACAGAATATTGGAAGAATTAAAAAGTGTGGCTCAACCCCAAACGAAACATTAGTCCCTCAGCCTCTTGGATGATTTGTTACAACAGATGGGGAAAAACGGAAGGCAGGGAAGAGTTCCAGAGCCTTTTGCTTTGCGAAATCAGTTCTGCCAACCTTCTCCCTAACCTCTTCCCACCCCAAACGCCTCTCTCTCTCTCTCTCTCTCTCTCCTCTCTCTCTCTCTCTCTCTCTCTCTCTCCCCAGTGATTCTATTTCATGCCACCTAATCTAGGCTGTTTGAACTCTTCATGTCATCATGATAGATTTGATCATCTAGATCGTATTTTTAATTCGTTGTTTGTAAAAAAAAAATAAAAAAAAATAACTTGGTATATAAATAGATGAATTTACATGAATTATATGGTTAATAAGATCATCACTCTAAAGGGCTTATGTTTTTATTTTTTTATTACGATCACCACTGGGCTATTATTCTTATTGTTTTTTGTATACACACTCTGTAACTAGACGATTTGACGTGAATTATATGGTTAATAATATCATCACTCTAATGGACTTATGCTATTTTTTTTAATTACGATCACCACTTGCCTATTATTCTTAATGTTTTTATCTACTCAGTATATAACTGGATGAATTTACGTGAGTTATATGGTTAATAATATCATCACTCTAATGGACTTATGCTATTTTTTTTAATTACGATCACCACTTGCCTATTATTCTTAATGTTTTTTTATACTCAGTATATAAATAAATGAATTGACGTGAATTATATGGTTTCATCCTAACTGCTCCTGTTTCAATTGAGTTTCTCACGTTTCATTTTAAGTAGCTCCTGTTGCAATCTGGAAGATCCTGTTTCATCCTAGCTGCTGCTGTTTCAATTAAGTTTCCTACGTTTCATTTGAGTAGCTCCTGTTGCACTCTGCAAGATCCTATTACATCCTAGCTGCTGCTGTTTCAATTAATTTTCCTACGTTTCATTTTAAGTAGCTCCTGTTCCTCTCTGTAAGATCCTGTTTCATCCTAGCCGCTGCTGTTTCAATTAATTTTCCTACGTTTCATTTTAAGTAGCTCCTGTTCGCACTCTGCAAGATCCTGTTTCATCCTAGCCACTGCTGTTTCAATTAAGTTTCCTACGTTTCATTTTAAGTAGCTCCTGTTGCACTCTGCAAGATCCTGTTTCATCCTAGCCGCTGCTGTTTCAATTAAGTTTTCTACGTTTCATTTTAAGTAGCTCCTGTTCCTCTCTGTAAGATCCTGTTTGTTCATCCATCCTAGCTGCTGCTGTTTTCAAGTTAATTTCCTACGTTTCATTTTAAGTAGCTGCTCCTGTTCCTCTCTGTAAGATCCTGTTTCATCCTAGCCGCTGCTGTTTCAATTAAGATTCCTACGTTTCATTGTAAGTGGCTCCTGTTCCGCTCTGTAAGATCCTGTTTCATCCTAGCTGCTCCTGTTTCAATTATTTTCCTACGTTTCATTTTAAGTAGCTCCTGTTCCTCTCTGGAAGATCCTTGTTTCATCCTCGCTGCTCCTGTTTCAATTATTTTCCTACGTTTCATTTTAAGTAGCTCCTGTTCCTCTCTGAAGAAATCCTGTTTCATCCTATCTGCTCTTGTTTAAATTGAGTTTCTCACAACCTGTCCCTGTTTCTGTCAAGCTGCGCCTGATCCATTATTATTATTAATATTATTATAATAATATAATAACAAGAAGACACTTTCCTCGTCCATAAAACGCATCTCTAAAACAAACTCGTAAATCATTCCCGCCAAGACGCAACATTGGGGGGAGGGGGGGGGGGGGTGGGGGAGGAGTGGAGAGGGGTGGGGGAGGGGATAAGTGCAGTGGCACTCAAGGAGAAAACGAAAGAAAGACGAAGGAGAGTAGGGAAGAACGAAAGGAAATGGGCAACAGTAGGAGTATAGGGAGAGAGGAGGAAGACGCTCTAGGACGGTATATCAGGAGTTACAAGGATTAGGATGTCTCAAAGACTTTGTTAGAAGGAATGAAAAAGGAGGAGGAGGAGGAGGAGGAGAAGGAAGGAGGTAAGAATGGGTGGAGAATTAAGAACAGAGAGAGAGAGAGAGAGAGAGAGAGAGAGAGAGAGATCAGGACGCAATATCCTAATTGACTCTCTCTCTCTCTCTCTCTCTCTCTCTCTCTCTCTCCTCTCGTGGGATCAACTTTTTGGACTCTCTTATGCTAATCTGAAGCCGGATGTTAAACGACTTCATAATCCCTCGTGTAAACCGACCACGAATAAAAAAAAAAAAAACTTAAAAACGACTTTCTTAAGGTTTTAAGGATTTTTTGTCTGAAATTTAATCAGACGGAGTGATTTTTACAACGGAGCCACTTATAATTAACACTCGACGCGATCTCTTGACGTTACAAGACGTTTTGTAAAGTGGAGTAATGTTTGTATTTTGGCAAATGAAGAGAGGAGGAGATGCCGGGTCATGAAGGGGGGGGGGGGGGGGGGGGGGGGGGGGGCGATAATAATAATGGTCTCCTTCACAGGAAACTGATGCTGCTGCTGCCTCGCCTTAATTTTACTTGACCCAGCGTCCCAACATTTATGTACGTGTGTGTATATATATGCCAGTTAATTGCTAGCTAAAGCTGGGTATTATTATTGATATTAACAGCTAAATCTGGGTAATATTGTTAAAATTGGCCAGCTAAATCTGGGTATTATAATGGCAGCTAAATCTGTGTAATATTATTAAAACTGGCATCTAAATCTGGGTATTATTATTAAAATTGGTAGCTAAATCTGGGTATTATTATTAAAATTGGCAGCTAAATTTGGGTATTATTATTATTAAAATTGGCAGCTAAATCTGGGTATTATTATTATTAAAATTGGCAGCTGAATTTGGGTATTATTGTTTAAAAATTGACAGCTAAACCATGGTATTATTATTAAAATTGTCATCTAAATCTGGGTATTATTATTAAAATTGGCAGCTAGATCTGGGTATTCTTAGAAAATTGAATGCTTAATCTGGGTATTATTATTAAAATTGGAACCTAAACCTGGGTATTATTATTAAAATTGGCAGCTAAATCTGGGTATTATTATTATTAAAATTGGCAGCTGAATCTGGGTATTATTATTAAAAAATTGATAGCTAAATCTGGGTATTATTACTAAAATTGGTAGCTAAATCTGGGTATTATTATTAAAATTGGTTGCTAAATCTGGGTATTATTCTTAAAATTGGCAGCTAAATCTGGGTATGATTATTAAAATTGGTAGCTAAATCTGGGTAATATTATTATTAAAATTGGTAGCTAAATCTGGGTATCGTTATTAAAATTTACACCCAAATCTGGGTATTATTATTAAAATTGGCACCTAAATCTGGGTATTATTATTATTATTATTATTATTACTATTATTATTATTACCAAACCACAGAGTCATACTCCAAACTCTCACAGAATTAGAAAAGAGTCAAGTTTAAGAAGTTGAACAGCGAAATGAAAAGAGACCTGGGGGAAAGAGAGAAGAGAGGCAAAAGACAGGAAGCACTGCAGCTGATCCTCGAATTAACGTTGCAAAGCGCATTGATTATTGCGTACAGTGTGCCTCGCAAGCCAGGTGGCAATCGGTATGCCACTCTCAGGGTTAATGATGGGAGAAAAAGGGCTGGTCTTTGAAATGAGAGAGAGAGAGAGAGAGAGAGAGAGAGAGAGATCGTAATCAAAGTGTTTTCATGGGCGGATCACGACCGTAAATTTCCGTGACAAAAAGAAAAAAAAACAATGGTATACTTAACCTTCAGCGGAGGTATTTTAATGTATAAAGTTGACAAATCATCGAGAAAGGAAAAAATACATCTGTACGATTCGGTGCGAAAATTGCAAGTGTGCATATTTCACTCATTACGAGCGGTATTGTTAGTAGTATACTACAAATCATCCACTAAGTATTCAGTCAAAATAAATCCTCATACATCTTTTTTTTTCTAATCGCTCGGATTTTTGACGTAGAATATACGTAGTCCATGAGGGATGGGGAGGAGCCCTTGGCTATTGCCGAAAGGTTTCCTTGGCTTTTAACTGTTCATATACACATATATAAGTTAAGTATATCTTAGTTTAACCAGACCACTGAGCTGACTTAACAGCTTTCCTAGGCTGGCCCGAAGGAGGATTAGATATTTTGACGTGGCTAGGAACCAATTGGTCCACCTAGCAACGGGACCTACAGCTTATTGTGGGATCCGAACCAACATTATTATCGAGAAATGAGAATTTCTTTCAAACAGAAATAAATTCCACTGATTCCCCGCGTTGGCAGAGCCGAGAATCGATCTTGGGACCACTGGATTGGTAGCCGAGTGCGAAAACCACTCGTCCGACTTGGAACTTCACAGTGTATAAACAAAAAAAAACAAATATACAAGTACTAAGACACAAACATACTTGTACATTTACTGTATATATAAACAATCTATACATGGGCACACATGCATACATCAAGTTCATACATCTGAGGGTACCACAACAGCTTAGCCTTGCGAGGCTCGATTAGCAGTAAGCCTATCTATACCAAGCCTATAGCAGGCCTATACACTATAATGGTCCTGTCGATCGCCCCTCCGGCCCCCGAGATGTATCAGCGCTTTCGTCCTACGACATTTCACCCTCTTTGCTGTTACAGCTTCTTCAACTTGACTTCCTCGATTTGGAAGATTCGTAGAAGTGGATAAACAGCTTTATAGTAAATGTTAAAGACTGTCTATATACATAGATTGCAAGTCAAGTGACGTGAGTTACGCCTTTATAGGATTGGGTTTTCTTATGTTTTTGATAAAGAATTTAGTTTTTTATTTACCTATTTATTTTTGACGTTTTTTTTTGAGTGGAAATTATCCTTATTTACTGAAGGGATATTTACCTCGCTGGCGTCAGGAGAAAGAATATTTCCAAGGCTGATGGCGGCCCACGTCAGGGAATATAATACAAATCAACCTTAACCCTTTTATTTTCCTATATAATATACGCTTCTCCACCTTTTCTCCTCCTCCTCCTCCTCCTCTTCCTCCTCTCGTCCCTTCATTCGTATCTCAAGTTCCCTCCTCCATCATCCTCCTCCTTGTCCTCCTCCTCCTCCTCCTCATCTCCTCCACCCTCCACCCCGTCCCACCCTAGGGACCACCCCTTTTGTCTGTGCTCGTAGCAATCTTAGTGAAAGCTTCTCTCACTAAACCTCGATTCATATCAGTCAAATTAGGAAGGGGTGGCCCTTTTTAGCCCTCCCCCCTCCCCCCCGAGCAGAACGGCCACCGAATTCTTCTCTCCTCTCTCTCTCTCTCTCTCTCTCTCTCTCTCGTAAGCTATTCCTCTTTGCTAGATTTTTTTTTTCTTCCAGAGAGCGCTGCTATCGTATGGTATATCCCTCATCGCAGGATTCTTGTTTTTTTTTTCTTTCTTTTTGTAGCGATAGGTCCCCAAGTACTACGATTTGTCTTCGAGTAGTTTTCCATTCACCGAGTCTGTTCTGAACTTGCTCGTACGTGATAGATGATGGTTATAAGAAAAGGATGCTAAAACGAAGAGAGAGAGAGAGAGAGAGAGAGAGAGAGAGAGAGAGAGAGGTTACTTCACATTAGGAGTATGCTTAATGAGAAAGAAGGCGAAGTGAGAAGACACTGATGCACTTGAGACAACTTTATGTAACTTTACTAAATTTACTCCTGTTCGGTAGATTAAGTTATTAAGACGAAGTGCCAATGGAGAGAGAGAGAGAGAGAGAGAGAGAGAGAGAGAGAGAGAGAGAGAGAAATTTCTCGTTTAAGACCCAAGAATATAAATGACTGCCACCTTTAGTGTTAATTCCATGACCAATTTTGATCAGTCGGATCCGGTCTCCTGATAATATGGCATGAAGAGATTATGTTAACTCTGACCAATGGCTGCAAAGTCACAGCGGACGACTTTAAATGTACTATGCTATTTATACCATTCGCGTCAAGCCATTTAAATAAAGTTCTTAAGATACTGATCCTGTTTCCTATAATAATACAGCAGATGCCCCTTTGGGCAAATGAATGATTTACGAACCTGGAGGTTGGTCGACTGCGGTGAGCTGCAACTATGTAGAGAAGGCATACCGCTATCAACTTCGTCCTTAAAAAAAAAAAAAAAAAAAAAAAAAAGCGTGCTGGGAACCCGAGGGTATCCATACCCCAAAATCATCTCCTTTGGAGGTTTTTTGGGGGCGGGGCCCGTATGTATATATATATATATATATATATATATATATATATATATATGAAATATATATATATATACATACATATATATATATATATATTTATTCTATGTATATATTATATATATATTATACATATATATATATATATATATATATATATATATATATATATATTTATAAATATATATACATATATATATATACACACATATATATATATATATGTATATATATATATATATATATATGTATATATATATACATATATATATATATATATAATATATATATATATATATTATATATATATATGTGTGTGTGTGTGTGTGTGTGTCTGTGTGTGTGTGTGTGTGTGCACATATTTATTCTTATATATATATATATATATATATATATATATATATATATATATATATATATATATATATATATATATATATATATACATATACATATACATTTACATATACATTAGTGCACGTGTCGTGCGTTCCACATACATTCTCCCACGCGTATATGTATAATCGTAATTCGTTGTCGCAGCGTCACGTTCATTAGCGGCAATTGAATTTTCAATGCTTTAATGATTTAATTACCAGCGGCCATTCGTAATTGACTCTGACAATAATGAAGAGGAAGGGACGCGCTTGATAGAGGCCCTATGCTCCGCTGATCCTGACAATTGATGACGGCTATTTGTGTTAATTAAAATTAATAAGTTGCCCTTTCATTGGTCCACTGGGTAATTAGGGAGACGGGAAAAATTATTTGCATATAATAATAATAATAATAATAAAAGAATTTATGAATGAGTAATTATTATTATTACCATTTGCAGACATTGTATCAGCTCAGAGTTGCCCACGAATAGAAGATGATAGTGTAGTAAAGATGAATAATAATAATGATAATAGTAAAAATAGTAATAATAATAGAAGAATTTCTGAGTAGGTAATTATCATTATTACCATTAGCAGACATTGCATCAGCTCAGAGTTGCCCACCAATAGAAGATGATAGTGTGGTAAAGATGACCAATGATAATAATAATAAGAATGATTATAATGATAATTATGATAATATTTGAATGTATCCCGTCCTGAGCCCATCTTATAGTTTTAATCGGAGATTTCACAAAAGACCAATAATAATAATAATAATAATAATAATAATAATAATAATAATAATAATAATAATAATAATAATAATAATAATATGTAATCAATGGTAATAATATATTTATCCAGTAGTAATAATAATAATGAAAATAATTTTAATGTGTAATCAATGGTAAGGACAGATCTATTCGAAGTTAGTGAATGGAAAATGTGATGATAATTATAGGTGGTTATTGCCATGAATTAAAATGTTAAGTTATTTTCTTAAGGCTAACTTAAATAACTTTATGTGTTGCTAATTATTCAGTTACTCGGTCTTTATACGTTTTCTATTTCACAAAAAAAAAAAAAAAAAAATTCTCGTCAATATTGGCCTACAAATGGAAGTGTATTATTGATATAGTCATGAATTAAAATGTTAAGTTTTTTTTTTTTTTAAGGCTATCTTAAATAACTTTATGTCTTGCTAATTATTCAGGTACTCGTTCTTTCTACGTTTTCTATTCCACACAAAAAAAAAAATCATCTTCAATATTGGCCCACATATGGAAAGGTATCATTGTTATAGTCATGAATTAAAATGGTACGTTATTTTTTTATGACTAACTTTAATAAATTTATGTCTTGCTAATTATTCAGGTACTCGTTCTTTCTACGTTTTCTATTTCACAAAAAATATATAAATGAATAGATAAAAATTCTCTTCAATATCGACCTACATATGGATAGGTATCATTAACTTTCAAACCAGTAAACACCTTTTGAGAGAAGCGCTTTGCAAAGAGAGCTGATCGAATCAACAGTAAATTGAAGAATAAGCGTAAATGCGCTAGCAAGACCTAACCTTTACTCTATCTCTCCATGACGCCAGCAGCGTCTCCTTTCCTGGGTTATATGCTCTTTCTTCGTCTAACTCAGTAGTTCTTAACCTGGGGGGAGTCAGCAATTTCTAGGGGAGGCACGAGCCCTAAGGAAAAATGAAAAAAAACTCTAATTATATTCATTTTTCTCTTAACAAGATTGAGGAACTTATATGCTGACGTTTATGGAAAAAATGCAAAAGTATCATCGTTTTATAAAGTTACTTTCCTATAGAATCTACTACTCCATAAGTTAGGCTCGTTGGCTTAACCATGTTTTGTAATTATCGACCTCTCTCCTCCCTATCCCTCGAAACCCCCTTCTCTCTCTCATTTTTTTTTTCCTTTAGATCTGGGAAGGAATTTGACTCATAGATGCAAGGAGGCCGTGAGAGAAAGGACCCAACTCTTAAGAGGGGGCGTGGTCATAAAAAAAGGTTAGGAACCACTGGTCTAACTTCATCTCGAGGTGTATTCTTCTTCATCTCCTGTCTACTTTTTTCCGAGCTACTGCTGCTGGTGGTGCTGGTCCTACTGCAAAGGGGAAAGAAGAAGGTCTTGCATAACGCCTGACAGCGGAAGGCAGCCAGGGGAATAGCGTTGCAGTTATCATCTCTCAAGATTTATTCCGAAGGGAGAAAACCAGCATATCCGCATCTCCCGGCAGCATCTGCGAAAAGCATCATATTAGCAATTCGCTCTCTGTGTTCTTCTCCCTAAGAATATCTTTTTGATGATCTGAGACGACCAAGCCACATATGCAACCCATGGTTTTTTCGTCCGTTGATTTTGGGATGTCATAAAATCCGTTGCTGCAACTTGCTGCAACCGGACGGATTTTGGAGGACAGCAGCAGCAGCAGCAGCTGTATGTTGCATTTGCAACCCGTTCTCAAAAGATCAGTGGTGTAGAGGGTCGGGGGGGAGGGGGTGGGCGGGGCCGTTATTTTACATCATCCAAGTCGATATTAACTGTATATATATATATATATATATATATATATATATATATATATATATATATATATATATATATATATATATATATATATATATATATATATATGTATGCATATTTACCAGTTTACCATGAACTTTATCTCTCTCTCTCTCTCTCTCTCTCTCTCTCTCTCTCTCTCTCTCTCTCTCTCTCTCTCTCTCTTTTGTAATAATTTTTAAAATATTTTGAATCATGCTTGATAGATCGGACTGAGTTTTTTTTCGTAATAATTTGTATAACTATTCGTCTAGGTTGGCCTTTTTTTTTTTATACTGGACTTATTTTTCATTGAGTAACTTCTTTCTTGATAGCGCTTGCACCCCCTTCGTTACTAAACAAAAAAAACAAAACAATGTAATTCTTTCCCGGGATCAAGCACTTCACTTCAGAATCAGAGTACTTCTCAATTATGGACGAGAGATGAGGAAAGATATGAGAGAGGATAAGAAATATGACGACGACGAATGATATGAGATAGGAAAAGAATCATGACTTATGACGAAAGATATCAGGATAAGAAATAATATGACATATGACGAGAGATATTAGACAGGATAAGACATACGACAACTGACGAAAGATATTTGATAGGATAAGAAACATGACGTATGACGAAAGATATTATGATAAGACACAATATGACACATGTCAAGAGATATTAGACAGGATACCTAAGACATATGACATATGACGAAAGATATTAGACAGATAAGACATATGGCGTACGACGAAAAATATGAGACAGTATAAGAAATATGACATATGACGCAAGATATAAGGCAGGATATGAAATATGACGAATGACGAAAGATATGAGATAGGATAAGACATATTGACATCTGACGAAAGTTACGCAGTAGGCTGGTTTATACACCTTGCAAGACCAACATTGCGACGAAAGGTATAATTTTTTTTTCTTTGATGGGGGGAGGTGGGCTGGGAGGTGGGGGGGGGGGGGTCCATACACCACTCGCCGATGCAGCCCTGGAACTAAGCGCTTAACCTAATTCCCAATTCACTCTACATTGCTTCATTCAATTTCCATCCGGCATCGACTCCCATTTTCACTACAATACAAACCACACCGAGACATCCCGACCGATGTAAAACATATTTATTGAAATAGAATCATCATCATCTCACCTACGCAACGCAAGTTTCCACACTCAAAAAAAAAAAAAAAAAAAAAAAAAAAAAAACAAAAAAAAAAAAAAAAAAAAAAAACATTGTACCTCACCAAAAAAAAAAAAGGGAAAACAGAAAAAAAAATACATATAACCTCCAGCGTCTATACATTTCCTCAGCCATCTATTTTTCCTCCACCCCCTATACCTCACCTCCTTTTCTTCTTCTTCTTCTTCTTCTTCTTCTTCTTCTTTTCTTGCCCTGCCCCCCACCGGCCCCCCTGCCCCCTGTCCTCTGCCCTCAGCCCCCCACCAAAAAAGACATGGCAGATTCCCCCAAAGCTACCCCACGAAAAATCCTCCTTTTTCTTCTTCTTTTTCTTTTTTGCTCTCCCCCTACCCCCCCTGCCCCTGCCCCTGCCCGTCCTTGGCCCCCCCCCGATGCTCCCCAACCGAAAAGACATGGCAGATCCCCCCCCCCACCCCACCCCCCTCACGCCGCTACCCACGAAATCGCATCTGGTTCTTCACTGGGAGACAGAGGGAGAAAATAAAAATTGAATTTCAATCAGCCTCTCCTCCGCGCGGATTTGCTCGACCCGATCCTCCTATGATTACTTCAGGAAAGCGAACTGGAGAAGCTAGGGGGCAAGAGAGAGAGAGAGCGAGAGAGAGAGAGAGAGAGAGAGAGAGAGAGAGAAGAGAGAGAGAGCAAGGAAGACGAGGAGGTATAGAGCAGAGCAGTGGGAGTCGCTTCAGGAGGTGGGCGAGAACGAGGCCTGCCTTTTCCCCCGAAAGCCTGTGTGAACTAGGGTGAAAGATGTAGGGGGTTGTGGTGGGAGGGAGAGGGAGATGGTGGAGGGGCGAGGGAGAGAGTTTAGAAAGTTAGAGTTACGCAAGAGAAAACAGGGGGAGAAAGTTAGGGAAAGGTACGTCAGGGGTTTATCAATAGTAACGGAAGTTGCCCACGTGCAAAGGGGGGAGTTTAGATTTGATGGTAATAATAAGAATATCAGCATAGTTGCCGATGCTACTGATATTTAGAAAGATCGTTGATAATGATGATGATGATAACGATTACTCACAACAGCAATATAGCAATACCCATTAATGAAATGAAGACTTTCTTTAGATCATATGTTCCAAGGTAACTTTAGATATTTATAGTTAAATGTAGATGAACCCCAGATATTCACGTATAAAATATTATTTGTAGATATATATATATATATATATATATATATATATATATATATATTATATATATATATATATATAATAAGTCATATCACATTTCCATAGGTTCGCGCCCTGGTCCAGGCAAATCTATTATCGAGAAAAAATTCCCCTTCGGTTAAGCATATATGAAAATATATTAATTCCGAGGTAGAGCGAATTAGATATTAAAGGACATTGTAGCTCGATATATATATATATATAATATAATATATATATATATATAATATAATACATTATATATATATATTTATAATATAATATATAAAGGTTTTTTTGCCACGAAGGAAAAAAAATGAAAAAACGAGTTAGCCGAGTACTTTCGGTCCTATTCGGACCCTTTACTGAGTATGTCTCAGTAAAGGGTCCGAATAGGACCGAAAGTACTCGGCTAACTCTTTTTTTAATTTTTTTTCCTTCGTGGCAAAAAAAACCTTTATTATACATAGCATCACGTTTTATATACTTCGGATCAAAGTTATTCATATATATATATAATATATATATATATATATATATTATATATATATATTATATATATATTTCAATTATTAGCTTATGTTTGATAAGTCCTTTTATCGTGACAAGGATTCGACCTTATCGCTTTTCGGTTTGGAAGCAAGATGTCAAAATCCGTTGAAGGCTGAGTGAGTAAGGTCACTGTCGCCCAGTTTCCAACCCAGACTAGCATGGGTTCGAATCCCGGTCAGGGTAGTGCTCAATATATATATATATATCTATATATTATATATATATATATATATTTATATTATATATAAATCCCGTTGGTTTTAAATTATTCCCTAATAGAGTAAATTGCGGAAATAGACTATCTGTTATCCATCGAGAATGGAAGCATATTTGCCTTAGCAGAATGGTATAGTAATAAGGTGAATAAAATAGTCCTATAAAATCGGTAAAGTAAAGAGTTGAACACAATAGCCTGATAAAATCACTATGCAAGTTCTGACTATAACTCGACAAGCAATGAAGCCGATTCTTAGTTTTAATCATTTTTAATAATCACCTATATTGTTCGCTGATGTGATTGTCTGTATGATTCGTCATTCAAAACGGGCCAACATTCATTACGGGAATCAAGCCTAAACTGTTATTTGTAGCGAAGAAAGAGCTTCTGCAGAGCAAATATCTCGCACGTGAAAGAAGATGTTCTCGGAAATTGAATTCCTTTTTATCTGAATAAACAAAATCATTTCCCCCAAAACAAGAAGATTTTAGTACGCTTACCTTTCGTTTCCAAATCATCAGTGCTTTGGACACCTGAAAAAACAGACAAAAAAACATTATTTAACCAGTATGTTAAAATTAATCTGTTAACATTAAGCTTCATAAGTAAAACACAGAATTTATAAAAAGGTTAAAGAGCGGATTCAAAAAGTTAAAACACTGTTAAAACAAAATCAGTGACTGACCACCACACGTCCATATCTAGCCCAGGCCTGAAGGACCTCCCATGAAAAAAAATGAGGTTATTGGAAGCATGATAAAGCAAGATGGACGATGATTAGAGAGACAGAAATGTTTGCAGTGAACTATAAGTGGCTGTGACAAGGAGAAATGTAAACAGGATGGAAAAACATCAATAAAGCGAGAGAAAGTGAGGTGGATAAGAAAGAATGTAAAGAGAGGTTAAATGGAAATACAGATCTCTTGGAAAAATAAGTTAAAATTGACTTGGAAAGTTGCAATTGCAATTAAATGACAGTTGGTATCTGATTTAAGTTGTCATTTTCAGAATATTCAGATTTAATTGCAATTAAATGACAGTTGGTATCTGATTTAAGTTGTCATTTTCAGAATATTCAGATTTAAATGCAATTTCATGACAGTTGGTATGTGACGAATGTTGTCATTTTCAGAAAATTCAGATTTAAATGCAATTATATGACAGTTGGTATCTGATGTAGGTTGTCATTTTCAGAAATTCAGATTTAAAAGCAATTTCATGACAGTTGGTATCTGATGTATGCTGTTACTTTAAGAAAATTCTGATTCGAATGCAATTTTATGAAAGTTGGTATCTGATGTAAGTTGTCATATTTAGAAAATTCAGATTCAAATGCAATTTTATGACAGTTGGTATCTGATGTAAGTTGTCATTTCAGAAAATCCGATTTAAAATGCAATTTTCATGACAGTTTGGGTATCTGATGTAAGTTGTCATTTTTCAGAAAATTCAGATTCAAATGCCAATTTTATGACAGTTGGTATCTGATGTAAGTTGTCATTTTCAGAAAATTCCGATTTAAATGCAATTTCATGACAATTGGTATCTGATGTAAGTTGTCATTTTCAGAAAATTCAGATTCAAATGTAATTTTATGACAGTTGGTATCTGATGTAAGTTGTCATTTTCAGAAAATTCCGATTTAAATGCAATTTCATGACAGTTGGTATCTGATGTAAGTTGTCATTTTCAGAAAATTCAGATTCAAATGTAATTTTATGACAGTTGGTATCTGATGTAAGTTGTCATTTTTAGAAAATGCAGATTCAAATGCAATTTCATGACAGTTGATATCTGATGTATGTTGTCATTTTCAGAAAATTCAGATTTGAATGCAATTTCATGACAGTTGATATCTGATGTATGTTGTCATTTTCAGAAAATTCCGATTTAAATGCAATTTCATGTCAGATGGTACCTGATGTAGGTTGTCATTTTCAGAAAATTCAGATTTAATTAAATATAATTTCATGACAGTTGGTATCTGATGTAAGTTGTAATTTCCAGAAAATTCAGATTTAAATGCAATTTTATGACAGAAGGCATCTGATGTAGGTTGTCATTTTCAAAAATTTAGATTCAAATGCAATTTAATGACAGTTGGTATGTGATGTATGTGGTCATTTTCAGAAAATTCAGATTAAAATGCAATTTTATGACCGTTGGTGTCTGGTGTAAGTTGTCTGGCTGTTGACCAAGGGAATTTTAATGTCGATTTCACACTATTTTCATT
>NC_087218.1:9802808-9808929 GCF_015104395.2 Macrobrachium nipponense
AAAATTGAGATGGAGATTGAGAGATGTGGGAGTAGAAGGAAGGAGTAAGATGGAGACACAGAGAGAGAGAGAGAGAGAGAAATTCTTTCTCTGTCTTTCTCTCTCTCTCTCTCTTTCCATTTCTCCTTCGGAGTTCTGAGATGAGATTGTGGGTCTTGTGCGAGGATGTGGTAGAGGTGATCTTAGATAATCTCTCTCTCTCTCTCTCTCTCTCTCTCTCTCTCTCTCTCTCTCTCTCTCTCTCTCTCTCACATACACACACACATACATACATACATACATACATACACACACATACATGCATACATACATACATACATACATACATACACACACACACATACACAAAGACGCTCGCACAATTTCAGGAGAATGATGCGTCAGGATTTGTGTGTGTGTGTGCTTTGTGTGTGTGTGTGTGTGTGTGAGTGAGAGAGAGAGAGAGAGAGAGAGAGGAGAAAGAGAGAGAGATACGATCGAAAATATCTCTTTCTAACAATATATTTATGAATAATTCTTAAATTTATTCGAGCGCAAGTGAATTAGCGCACAAGGAACAAAAACATTAGATGATAAGAACAAAAAAGATACCGCCAAGCGGCTTAACTCAACTTTCAAAAGAGAAAATTATTAAATCTTTCAAATATATATTTCTAATTTTTGTATGTTGCACTACGCAAATTTCGTATTTGCGTGTATATATGTATACATATGATATATACATACATATATATATGGAAATGATTTCCAACTGAACTCCCAGTGTCCAATAAATCGTAAGATATTAGAAATGAAAGAAACGTAGTGTTTCCAAATATTGCAAAATGGTTAAGAATTGTCAAAATGTTTGGTTCCTGAGTTAGGACCTCTCTGCGCCTGGTTTGAGGGGAAAAGCTTGGTCTGTTATATTGCTTCAACAACCAGAGTCCGACCGCCCAGATGACTTTGACCACATCAAAATGGGAGCAGTCTCTGTCACCCTATCAATCTTTGGTATTAGCCCTAGTTGGATCCTCTCTCTCTCTCTCTCTCTCTCTCTCTCTCTCTCTCTCTCTCTCTCTCTCTCTCTCTCTCTCTCCCTGACTCCATTTCTCTGCTAGATTTGATCTTCGTCTCAAATATTTCTGTCTCCCATCAGTTCCCCCAAATCAGTACTATATCACACTAACATAATGACATTCCTCATTCCTGTTTACCTCTCTCTCTCTCTCTCTCTCTCTCTCTCTCTCCTCTCTCTTTCTGACAGATATTTCTCTGTCTCCATCAGTTCCCCCAAATCAGTAGTGTACTATCACACTAACATAATGACATTCCTGATTCCTGTTTACTTCTCTCTCTCTCTCCCCTCAAGTCGGGCGGAGAGACGAAGTCAGCCAGGCAGCCAGCTGACTACAGAAGAATATACAATATGCTAATTTCATTTTGGGCAGCGATATCATCCCATCTCGTTTCCAAAGGTATAAAACCTATTTTTGCAAAACAGATGCCATCCCGTCTGCCAAGCCAGCCAGTATTTATGCTGGCACTTTTACGCATCTGCAACGGCACTGGGCACAGCTCGTATGAATATGCAATTATGAAGGATCAGGTTTAAAGTCCTCGCCTTGTTTATTTTTTATTTTTATTTTATTTTTTAATCGGCTTCTCTTTCTTATCATTTGGTATCGGTTGTCCTGTACCCTTTTTTTTTTTTCTCAGTCTGTTCTTTAATTCTTCAATTATTGTCACGTACATGTTTTGATATGGACAAAAATCTGTATTTTGTTCTTTCTGTCTTTCTGTCTATTTCTTTCCTATGTCTTCAATGTACATTAAATTAGTTTTAAATCAAGGCCTGATTTTAATTGCTGACTCCAATTTCAATGTCATTTTAAAAAAATTCTTTATATTTAATATTCAATAAATTGCAGTCGCTTTTTCCCGTTTATTCTTTTGACATATTTTCCTACCCCATTAATTTTCTGTATTTCTGGTTCTTTTATTGTGTACATTTGTTTATCGCCTATTCCTCTTCATCTTCTTGTTCTTCCCTAGAGAAAAATTCAAGGCAGGTGGCTGAGATGAAGGAGGAGAGAGTGTACGTAACGAATGCTAATTCATCCCCTCTTGATTATACAGAGGTTTTAGTATGGGCAGAGAACGAAGGCCGAGCTATTTTAACCTATGGCTTTTATGACCACAGACTTCCCTTATCGCATGCTGATGAATTTAGAAGCGCCCTCGTCTAGTAGAGGCCCTCTGCCGATAGCAGAGATAACACATCGCATAAGCGGCAAAAAGAGAATTTCATTCACGCGACCTTATATGCCACATCCCCGGCCCCATTAGGAGAGGAGGGTTGTGAATGAATTTCAAAAGTCCCAACCCCCAAAAATGTTCGTCCATGGGCGAACTGAGATGACCTGGGCAGAGGTCACTGCTCAGAAACTTGCGTAAGGCCCTTCGCGGCAGTCTTGCATGCATCGGCAGCATTGGGCCACAATGAGGCCTTAGTACCATTAAAAAGTGAATTCTTATTTATTTACGTATTGGAAGCACTGATAACAATAAGAGAAGACAGTTCATTAGACAAGACAAAACTCGTATAATTACTCTGCATAACAAAATGACATTCTTTGTTTGTGATCTAAAACTCAGAATATGCATGTAATCATTTTAACATAAGATAGACATAATCATTTGAATATATAGCTCTGCATTCAGTTAATCTTAAGATTCTGTAATTGTGTCATCCCTTGTTTTCGTCTAGCCTGGGTTGCATTAGGTTATCAGAAATCCATTTCCCACAGAATGGCCTCTGTAATAAAAAAAAAAAGAACACACATACACATACAATTAATCCGTTAGTCTAAAGCTTAGCTGTAATTGTCAAAGGCGAAGTCCTACTTCACAACGAACAACCTTACAAGACAGGTGATTTCTGACTCGGGCTTCATTTTGTCTCCACAAAATTGTCATTTTCGTAAAAGTTTATATATATTTTTAAAGCGATTAACCGTTGATGGTTTTAGCAGTCTGCCTTTTGGGATATGATGAACCTTGTTGAGAAATAATCAGATCACATACAACCTTTCTCTCAACGTTATATTTTTTTATATTCATATCGAAGATGGACACTGGCCTTTGACCACTGAGCATGGTCACTGCGTTTTCTTTGTTTAAAACTAGGCAGCTATTCGAATCCCACTGGTGCGCATTAGTTGTATTAAATTGGATATTAAACGAAGTTTGTGGCATAACATTTGTATGTGTTCATATATATATATATATATATAATATATATATATATAATATACATATATATATATATTCGATATATATTATTTATATGTGTGTGCGCGTGTGTATATATATAATATATATATATATATATACGTATATATATATATATATATTATATATATATATATACATATATATATATATATATATATATATATATATATATATATATTATATATATAATGTTGTGTGTGTGTGTGTGTGTGTGTGTGTATATATATATATATATATATATATATATATATATATATATATATATATATATATATATATATACTAAATATGCATGTATATGTCTATATTGATATTCCATAATATTTACCCTTGTTGTCCGAACGACAACATAGCATAAATGGTTTATATATAGAAGATATTCTCCCAAATCATGAAAAGAGGCAACAGAAAAATCAACTCAAAAATATAAATAAAAAATGGGACAATGAGCTTCTCCTCCTGAACATCCAATACTTCTCCATTCTCTTTAGCTCATCGGTATCCCCTCATCTTCCACTCCCCTCTCCCCTCCCTCCCTCCCTCCCTCCCTCCCACTCCCCCCACCGTAAGTCTTTAACAGAAGCTTCCATATAATCCTTGACCATTTAGCATGCATCAAGGAAGGCAGGAGGAAGTCTTTCATCCTTCCCTCCTCCCCCCCTCCTCCCCCCTCCCCCTTCCTTCATGTGACCTAACTCCAACACCCCCACTTTCATTTCCGAGTGATCCTCACCCCCTCCCCCAGCCCCCCGTCCCCCCGCCCCCCGGTTATCCCCTTGAGGACCCCAGACAAGACCACCTATCCCAGCACGTCCAAGAGATCTCTCACCCTCCGAGGGGGGCCCTCCCCAAGGACACCCCTTCCAAGGAACCCCATTAGGACACCCTCCACCCACACCATCTCCAAGGATCCACCTAATTACCCCTCGGAGACCAACCCAGCCAAGTCCAAGAGGACCTCCCTCCCTTCCATGTCAAAAAAACCTTCCTAGGACGACCACCCCACCCCTCCCGTGTGATTCAGCCCCTCCAAGAACTCTCCCCACCTCCTCCTTCCATGTCCAAGGCACCTTCCCCAACCCCAGCCCCCCACCCCTACCTCCTCTGTGACCTCGCTCCGGGGGAACCTCACCCCCCACCCCCCCCCCCACCCCGCCCCTCCATTATCTTGCTCACCGCCCAGCATACACAAAACACGTACTACCCA
This sequence comes from Macrobrachium nipponense, assembly GCF_015104395.2. Classification (NCBI taxonomy): domain Eukaryota; kingdom Metazoa; phylum Arthropoda; class Malacostraca; order Decapoda; family Palaemonidae; genus Macrobrachium; species Macrobrachium nipponense. Next base: position 9,807,292 of record NC_087218.1, read on the forward strand.
TTAAAAGTTTGCTCGGCCCCTTAAACGTTGGATTAGTGACGTTGTACCAGCCTTGCAAGACGATATATAAGATACCTGGATGATTGAGAGAGAGAGAGAGAGAGAGAGAGAGAGAGATGTGATGTACTACAACAGATAATTAGAATTTACGGACGAGTAAATCGTGTATGTAGCAGGGTTGACAATCATTACATCAAACTGATTAAATCATTGATATTTTCATTTTCAAAAAAATCATGCTTTTTTTTCATTTTTTATTTTTTATTTATTTATTTATTTTTTATTTGAAAGCAAACAAATTGAAAAATATGGTTTGGAGGGTAATAAAACCTTAAGCATAACTGTACTGCGTCTATTTATTTTGATATGAAAAAAAATTGCAAGTACATACTTTAGGCTAGAACTGGAAATCTAAAAGATAAATCAATAGTAATTCTGTCATAACATACATTTTGAAGAAAAAATGGATTGGAAAACATCTAACAAATAAAAAATAAATAAAAATAAATTAGAAAAATCAAATAAATAAAAAAATCAAATAAATCACTGATTTTTTTATTTTTATTTTTTTTATTATAAAAAAAACACCAACCGTGGCATGTAGGATCATTGAACATTTCGTGTTTTGCAAACATTCCTCTGAGAGAGAAAAAAGGAAGAGAGAGACAGCGAGGAAATCCTTGCAAGGAAACCTGTGAGAATCATAGTCATAAAAAAAATGAAAAATAATAAAATGATTAAGGATGAAGAACTAGTCAGCATTTTTGTTTTCCGAAAATATTTTTGAGACAGGCAGACGTAGTAGGGGATGAAGATAAATTATAGGAGTGAATAACAAAACCACAATGATTGAAATTTGTCTTTTCCCCGCCACCCAACCACCCCCCCCTCCCAACTGGAAAAAATTTAGGAATTGACAGCTGGACACAAAAATTTTAAGTAAAATAGCGTTGGCGCTTTAATTAATTATGTGACTAAAAACCACACCACCGTAGGATGCCTTAGTTGAAAGGAATTATACACAGACAATATATATATATATATTATATTATATATATATATATATTATATATATATATTATATTATATATATGTGTGTTGTGTGTGTGTGTGTGTGTGTGTATGTGTGTGTGTGCGTGTGTGTGTGTACAATTATGTTCCAGTATTATCAATGATAAAAACATTAGACTGGTCTTTCCTTTGTCATTCACTATTTCGCAGTATTAAGATCACGCCAAGTCAGACCGTTAAATAATGCTTATTCAATTTTAGCCATGATCGACACTATTATCAAGATCCTTTTACGCAATTCTCTTTCATGTAAATTACGTGATTTTAATTCTAAATACGTAATTCCTCTGCAATTGTAGCTTTCCTCAAGAGTACATATCGTCGGATCAATTACCAAACCCTATTCCAGTTCGTAATCCTCGTCCGATATTAACGTTGATGAAGACTTGATATTATGAGATCAGTTACGTAACATCATTACAATACGTAACCCTATTCTAGATAAGTCATTGTTATTAACTGCTATGACGAAGACAACACATTATGCAGTCAAATTCCAACACGCATTTCTATTCCAGAGACGAGATTCTCATCCATCACTAACCTTAACAAAGACATTATCAAACT
>NC_087218.1:9809429-9836929 GCF_015104395.2 Macrobrachium nipponense
AAATGCTTGTCAAAGCAATAGTTGTCAAAGAGATCATAGTAAGAGATCTTTAGGGGAATAGTCCTGTCCTGTTTGTTAACAAATATCTGATTTTAAATTATTATCAAAGATTTCTGTCTAAAGGGACAGATATGGTACCGTCAGTAGATGAATCTTCACGTCCAAACATCACCGAATAACGAGTGGAAGATACTTATCTATAGGGTAATAGTATATCCTTTTTAGCTGGCAAATCTCTTATCAATAAGAATCCTGCACCTCAGTGGCGTGGTCGGTATGGTCTTGGCCTGCCACCTCGGCAGTTCAATTCTCGGGCTTATCATTGAGGGGGTCAGAGATGTGTATTTCTGGTGATAGAAGTTCACTCTCGATGTGGTTCGGAAGTCACGTAAAGCCGTTGGTCCTGTTGCTGAATGACAACTGGCTCCATGCAACGTCAAAATACCATACAGACAGAATAAGAATCCTCAAAAATTCGATGAAAAATTACTTGGTCCTCTCAGCTTTCTAATTTCCATTTCCATGAAACTACAGAAATGTTTATTCTCTCCTTTTGACGTAAAGATAGTGTCAAGGAAGCCTTACTTCAGTGTATACAAAGTACCTGATAGTTTCCAAAAATATCAGTAATTTTTTATGAAAAGAAATAAAGCCACTTTGTACCAGATAAAAGTAGCAACCATTAAGGATTGCGAAACTCCCGAGAGAGAGAGAGAGAGAGAGAGAGAGAGAGAGAGAGAGAGAGAGAGAGAGAGAGAGAGAGAGAGGTGCCAATGAATCTTCAAAGTTAATACGTTCGTGAAACTCCTCGATATCCCATCGTCTTTGCGCACTTCTGCCCGTTGCATTATTAGCCCCATGTTTATTTTTAATCTAATTAAAGACTTCAAACTATCAGACTCTATTAGCGTCGTGTGGGGAGAGAGAAAGAGAGACAGACAGAGAGACAGAGACAGAGAGTTAGTATAACATAGGAGATGAAGTACTTTGTCAAGAGGTCGACAATTCTTTCATTACTGTTCCTCTGTTAAAGACTTCTAACTATCAGGCTATTAGCGTCGTGGGGAGAGAGAGAGAGAGAGAGAGAGAGAGAGAGAGAGAGAGAGAGAGAGACTGAATCACTACAAAGATTGCAAAGCCCTTTTCTTAAGCGAGAGAGAGAGAGAGAGAGAGAGAATCACAACAAAGGAAGTCAGAGGGACAACATTGCAAAACGCTTTTCGTTAGAGAGAGAGAGACGGGAGAATTGGGTGCGTGTGTGTGTGTGTGTGTGTGTGTGTGTGTGTGTGCATCAGCTTGATGAATGAGTATTCAGAAAGAAACGTTGATGGATGAAGCTGAGAAAGAGAGTCGGCGGTCGATGGCGAAATGGAAGAAGAGCAGCGGTCTGACAGAAGAGCTTTTGAGCGCAAAATGACACCTGATGATAGGCACCGCAATTACACTTCCCTAAATGGCGGATGCCTATAAGAGCAGCATTCCCTCACATCAAACCCCCAACCCCCCAGACTCCCCGACCCCCCCCCCCCCTTTTTTTTTTATCCTATCCGTACGAAAACAATGTCGGAGTCTGTGGCTCCGATGCAACGGGGAGAAGATACCACAATGCTGAATTGGATATCGAAAGTTTCATGAATGTATGACGATGAAGATTCACTGGGCATATATACATTTCTCTCTCTCTCTCTCTCTCTCTTCTCTCTCTCTCTCTTCTCATCCATGACGCCAATAGAGTCTGATAGTTTCATATCTTTAAGTGGAGAGCAGTAATGAAAGAATTTCCAACCGATCGACAAAGTACTTCATCCCCTACGTTAAACAATCTCTCTCTCTCTCTCTCTCTCTCTTGTTTTACATTCCCGGCAGTCGTGTAGTCATTAACTTTTCATTTTCAAATAAATAGGGGGTAACTTGTGTCCATCTTGGCGTTAATAATTATGTTTAGATTACATAGAAGTAATATATATATATATATATATATATATATATATATATATATATATATATATATATATATATATGTATGTAGTATGTGTGTGTGTATGTGTGCGTGTGTGTGTGTATGATGGCTGTGTGGTTCAAATCAAACCTCGCCCAACCGCGAGAGGCTAAGATCCACTTAAGACATTTTCTTTTATTCCCATAAACTGTGAATTCTGGAACCGGTGGTTGGTTGACTGTGGTGGGCCGCAGCGCGAGGTTGGCTAAAGGCCTGAGGCTAGCAGCCCCAAACCTAAAAGAGCCACCACCGAACTACAATCAACAGATGAAGTTGTAATGGAGGGATATTGACATACGACGAAGTGCTAAAGCTGTGAAACCGCTTGAGTATAAAGATGCTAATAGAGGAACGTGTCTTAGAGAGAGAGAGAGGGGGGAGGGGGGCTGCGGAGAGGGAGGAGAGATATGCTTTCTGCTTGATAATTTTCACAGATAGAGAGAGAGAGAGATGCATTCTACTTGATAATTTTGTCAGAGAGGAGATGAGAAGGAAGAGAGACGAGAGGATGGACGGAGAGACGGAAAGGCGGAGGAGAGGGAAAGTTATTCTACTTGAATAATTTTCACAGAGAGAGAGAGAGAGAGAGAGAGAGAGAGAGAGATGCATTCTACTTGATAATTTTCAGAGAGAGAGAGAGAGAGAGAGAGAGAGAGAGAGAGAGGAAAGCATTCTACTCGATAATTTTCAGAGAGAGAGAGAGAGAGAGAGAGAGAGAGAGAGAGAGAGGAGAGGAGAGGAAAGCATTCTACTTGATAATTTTCACAAAGAGAGAGAGAGAGAGAGAGAGAGAGAGAGAGAGAGAGAGAGAGAGAGAGAGAGAGAGACTCCAACTTTCAGTGTGTGTGAGGAATAAAAAATGAAAACAAAAAACCCTATATATTTAAGGGAGAGAGAGAGAGAGAGAGAGAGAGAGAGAGAGAGAGAGAGGAGAGGGAAAAGCATTCTACTTCATCATTTTCAGAGAGAGAGAGAGAGAGAAAGAGAGAGAGAGAGAGAGTAGAGAGAGAGAGAGAGAGAGAGAGACAAAAAAAGTGCAATTTCAGTGTGTGAGGAATAAAAATAAAAACTAAAAAACCTATACATATTCATATGTATAGGGACACCTATACATATGAATAACAAAGCAACGCCTCGTGCTACAAACCTCTTAGATGAAATATATCTAACACTAAAACGTCGCAAATTGAGCGAATTCGCTTATGTGGAAGTAAACTGGTATAGAGGAAGAGACGAAGAAACATCACTGTAGTATACGTATGTTTTAAGAGAGAGAGAGAGAGAGAGAGAGAGAGAGAGAGAGAGAGAGAGAGAGAGAGAGAGAGAGAGAGAGAGAGATTGTTTACAGTAGAAGATGAAGTATTTTGTCGATTAGTTGACAATCTTTCAATACAAATCCCCGTGTTTATTTTCTAACTAATTAAAAGTCTTCAAACTATCAGACTCTATTAGCATCATGGGGAAGGAGAGAGAGAGAGAGAGAGAGAGAGAGAGAGAGAATCACCATAAAGATTGCAAACACTTATCGTAAGAGAGAGAGAGAGAGAATCACCACAAAGATTGCAAACACTTTTCGTAAGAGAGAGAGAGAGAGAGAATAACAATAAAGGAAATCAGTGACAACATTGCAAAACACTTTTCGTTAGAGAGAGAGAGAGAGAGAGAGAGAGAGAAAGTCAGGATGCATTTGTGGCGTACAAGCCCCCCTCCCCCAACACCCAACCCCCGACATATTTTTCCAGGGGAGTAATAAGACTGTAGTGCAGCCGACAGCGCCGAGCTGAGAGCCTGCATGTGGCCTTATTCGGAGTGAAGAATGCCGTGTCGGTGTTAGTCCTCGTGCGGCGTATATCACAGCGCGGGAAGAAGAAGAAGAAGAAGAAGAAGAAGAAGAAGAAGAAGAAGAAGAAGAAAAAGAAGAAGAAAGATCCGTCCAGTCCCTGTACAACTTCCTTCCGGCCTTTGTTCTTATTTTTTTTTTCACCTTAAAAAACAATGTATCCCCAAAATGCCGTTTATCATAGAACGAGTATAAGTACGATTTTTTTCTGGGGGGTGGGGGCCGGGGGATACAGCCTTTCTCTCAGTGAGTTCTTCCGGGCTTCCGGGCTTTTTTCTTATTTTTGTGTTTTTTTTTTACCTTCAAAAACAATGTATTCAAAAAATCCCAAAATCCCATGTATCATCAAGAGTAAGTGCGATTTTTTTTTTTTGGGGGGGATGGGGGGGAGTAGGGGTACAGCCCCCTCTTTCAGTCAAGTCCTTCCGGGGTTTTAACTTATTTTTTTTTTATACCTTAAAAAACAATGTATCCCCCAAAATGCCATATCTTAATGAACGAGTGTAAGTACGATTTTTTTTGGGGGGGGTGTGGGTTAGGTGGGGGGATACAACCTCTCTCAGTGAGTCCTTCTGGTCTTTTTACTTACTGGGTTTTTTTTTTTACGTTTAAAAAATGTATCCCCAAAAATGCCATGTATCATAAAACGAGTGCAAGTACGATTATTTTTTTCGGTGGGTGGGGGCCGGGGGGATACAGCCCCCACCCCTCTCTCGTCGAGTAATGGCTTCTGTCACCCCTGTCGGCGTGCCCCTCCCCCCCTAAACACCCATGGCAAGCCAATCACCGCCCACCCCTCGCGTGACGTCATCGATCAATATGTAGGGGGTGGGTGGGCCGGGGAACCGGAAAGGGGGAAGGGTCTTCTTGGGGATTATTGGAGCCCTGCCCGCCGCCCCTCCCCCGCCCCTCCCCCAGTGCCTTAAGCTGGGGAAATGTGTGCCACAGAGAGACTGCTCTTCCTTTTATGCCACGCTATAAGTTCTTCCTTTTTCAGACTAAATTGCCGCCTTCAAAACGATAACGACCGTTTTATCCAGGGAAAGTAATAACCGTATCCCTCGAATCCGTTAAGGGAGAAAAAGGGGAAGAAGAGAGAGAGAGAGAGAGAGAGAGAGAGAGAGAGAGAGAGAGATAGGAAAAGAAGCATCTCGCGAAAGATGCTCTGTGGATGAAAATATATGCATATATTATATATATTTGCATGTGTATTTATCCTGGAAGTACTTCTGAGGGGTAAAAGGTGCATGCGGTTGACAAATGGCTTCCTCGCTGCTGCTGCTGCTGGAGGAGAGAGAGGAGGAGGAGGAGGAGGAGGAGGAGGAGGAGGAGGAGAGAGAGAGAGAGTGTGGCGATCACTGCACATTATTAGACTGACGGTGACGCTCAGTCAAGACCCTTTTAATGAGGCGACTTGCCAACGTAATCTCCTTAAGGAAAGGAGTGGCAGGAAAAATGATCCTCGAGTCTCCTAGGTGATGGTGTTCGTGGAGGAGGAGGTTGTTGGGGGGGGGGGGGGGGGGGGGGGGGGGGGGAGGGAGGAACAAGGAAAAGCTAGGGTCCTCCTCCTCCTCCTCCTCCTCTCGGCTAAAGGAAGGCTTTCTAGCTCGGCGTAGAAGCCCAGGCATTCTAGATATTAACGGAGGCTCATGGTCCCCGCCCTTCTTTGCATTTCCAAACAACGTTCCAGGAGAAAAAGGAAAAAAGGGCTATCTGGAAAGGCTGCTGGATTCACCCCCCCTCCCCCTTATCTCTCTCTCTCTCTCTCTCTCTCTCTCATACACATTCAAATAAACACCGAAGACCCCCATATTATCTATGCGTTTCTCTTCGAACAAGAAATGCGACATTAACCATTTGTTTACATTGCAATTTATAGCACCCTAAGTCGGCAACATGCTTTTCAGCCATAAACAATTCGAAAATTCATCACATGATAGTCCATGAAAGCTGCAAAAAACACCCTTCGAAATTACAGTGCATTTAAACTGTATTAAACTGTATGGATACATTGCAAGACTATGTATGTATATGTGTTCTTGTGCGCGCATGGCAGCTCTTTTCGGGTGGGTCCTATATGAATAAGTTCAGAGGACAGTTGCCAACAGCCACCAGATACAGTGGTAATCCATCAGGCAAAAGGTGTAACAAAGTTGTGATATGAATTGAATTTTTTTTCGCGGGAATGGTAATAATGATGATAAAAACAAGGAATTAATTGGTATGTTAGTAATAATGAAAATGGTAAATTTCGTATAATAATAATAATAATAATAATAATAAATAACTAATAATAATAATAATAATAATAATAATTTTTTTTTTTTTTTTTTTTTCTTTTTTTTTTTTTTTTGCTCAATCACAGTCCTCCAATTCGACTGGGTGGTATTTATAGTGTGGGGTTCCGGGTTTGCATCCTGCCTCCTTAGGAATCCATCACTTCTTACTATGTGCGCCGTTTCTAGGATCACACCCTTCTGCATGAGTCCTGGAGCTACTTCAGCCTCTAGTTTTTCTAGATTCCTTTCCAGGGATCTTGGGATCGTGCCTAGTGCTTCTATGATTACGGGTACGATTTCCACTGGCATATCCCATATCCTTCTTATTTCATTTCTATTTTCAGATCTTGATACTTATACCATTTTTTCCCTCTCTTTCTCTTCAACTCTGGTGTCCCATGGTATTGCGACATCAATGAGTGATACTTTCTTCTTGACTTTGTCAATCAACGTCACGTCTGGTCTATTTGCACGTATCACCTTATCCGTTCTGATACCATAGTCCCAGAGGATCTTTGCCAGATCGTTTTCTATCACTCCCTCAGGTTGGTGCCCGTACCACTTATTACTGCAAGGTAGCTGATGTTTCTTGCACAGGCTCCAGTGGAGGGCTTTTGCCACTGAATCATGCCTCTTTTGTACTGGTTCTGTGCAAAGTGCCGGGCATTCGCTTTCTATGTGGTTTTAATGGTTTCATTTTTCGTATTGCACTTCTTACATATGGAAGAGATGTTATTTCCGTCTATCGTATTTTTGAAACATAACTGGTTCTTAGTGCTGATCTGTGCCGCTGTTATCATTCCTTCAGTTTCCTTCTTTAGCTCTCCCCTCTGTAGCCATTGCCATGTGTCATCGCTGGCTAGTTCTTTAGTCTGTCTCATTTATTGTCCGTGCATTGGTTTGTTGTGCCAGTCCTCTGTTCTTTCTGTCATTCTCCTGTCTCTGTATATTTCTGGGTCTTCGCCTACTTTTATTAGTCCTTCTTCCCATGCACTCTTTAGCCACTCGTTCTTCACTGGTTTTCAGATATTGCCCAGTGATCTGTTCTCCATGTTGACGCAGTCCTCTATACTTATGGTCCTCTCCCTCCTTCCTTTCGTGTTATGTATTGTCTGTCCGTATTTGCTCTTGGGTGTAATGCTTTGTGTATTGTCATATGTTTCCTGGTTTTCTGATCTATGCTGCGGAGTTCTGCCTTCGTCCATTCCACTATTCCTGCACTATATCTAATTACTGGCACTGCCCATGTGTATGGCTTTTATCATATTTCCTTCGTTGAGTTTTGACTTGAGTATCGCCTTGAGTCTCTGCATATATTCTTTCCTGATTGTGTCCTTCATCTCTTTGTGTTTTATATCCCCTCCTTCCATTATTCCCAGGTATTTGTATCCAGTCTCATCTATATGTTTGATGTTGCTCCCATCTGGTAGCTTTATCCCTTCAGTTCTCGTTACTTTGCCTTTTTGTATGTTGACTAAGGCGCATTTTTCTATTCCAAACTCCTTCCTGATGTCCCCAGATACAATCCTTACCGTCTGGATTAGGGTATCTATTTCCTTGTTGCTCTTACCATACTACTACTACTACTACTACTACTACTACTACTACTAATAATAATAATAATAATAATAATTATTATTATTGTTATTATTATTATTATTATTATTATTATTATTATTATTATTATTATTATGATTCAGATATCTTACTGGTTTTATTCCTCGTTTTATTTCTTACAATAATAATAATAATAATAATGATAATAACAAGCGGAAACAAATTATCTAAGGTCACCCCCAGGATTAGGTGAGGTTTATACCATGTGGTTAAGGCATCTATATAATATATATATATATATATAGATTATATATATATATATATATATATATATATATATATATATGATGATGATAAAAGGCCCATAAAACTCTATTTGAATGTTGCAACCATATATTTCGACCACTTCCTTCTGTGCCCCTATCACTGGTAAAATATTATATTACTGTGTATTACAGTAAAAAAGGACATTCATATATATTATATATATATATATATATAGATATATATATATATATATATATATATATATATATATATATATATATATACTAACATATATATATATATACACGTATATATGTGTGTGTCATAGCATCTTTTCATTCGTCTTTCATCAAATATGAAGTTGAGAATGTCTGGATATTTTCATAAGCTTTTCCATAACAGAATTCAGGTAATGAATGAACAATTTTTATCACAGACTACGTCTAGCCAGTGGGGAGGCAAAATATGCGTGGAGGGTTGGGCGGGGGTTGGGGGTGTGGGGTTGCTCATGACATCAGCTGACGTCACAGAGTAGCGACGCATCCAAAATAGCAATTATCGTTGGTGGTTGTTTGTTCGCGTGACTTAATTTTTTTGTCTTTTTGCGATGGTCTCTGTAGAAATTTTGCCTGTAACTATTCAACTCTTTACGATTTTCTTGTAATACAGTAGTAATAATAACCATACTAATAATTGTAATGGCGAAAAAAATGTACATATTTAGAGATAAATCTGTACAGAGAGGTTTCGGGAATCTGTTCCATTCCCGTTTTCAAGGGGGAATTAAACAGATTCCCGAAAGCTCACCGGACAGATTCACCTCTAAATACACATTCATATACATAACTCTAGATTTGTTTCTACATATCAAGACTCTTGGTACTGGGAGCATTTTTTTCTAATAATTATAATACTAATAATAATATTTTCTCTATAAAAATGTGAAAATTATTATTATTATTAATTCTAGGAATCGAAATCATAATAAAAATTTTAAAATTATTGATATTATTGATTTTAGGAAACGGAATCATAACAAAAATTTAAAAATTATTGATATTATTAATTCCAGGAATCGAAATCATAATAACAATTTTAAAATAATTGATATTATTAATTTCAGGAAACAGAATCATAACAAAAATGTTTAAATTATTGATATAATTAATTCCAGTAATCCGAATCATAACAAAAAATGTAAATGTTATTAATATTATTAATTCCAGGAATTGTAAGTAACAAAAATTAAAAAATTATTATTATTATTAATTTCGGGAATCGGAATCATAATAAGAATGTAAAAATTATTAATATTATTAATTCCAGGAATCGGAATCATAACAAAATTTTAAAAATTATTAATATTATTATTAATTCCAGGAATGGGAATCATAACATAAATTTAAAAATTATTATTATTATTAATTCCAGGAATTGGAATTATATTAAAAATTTAAAAATTATTAATATTATTAATTCTGAAAATCGGAATCATAACAAAAATTTAAAATTTTTTATTATTATTAATTCCAGGAATCGGAATCATAAAAAAATGTTAAAAATTATTATTATTATTTTTATTATTATATTATTATTTTATTATTATTATTATTAGTTATTCACAAGATGAACCTATTCAAATGGAATAAGACATTGCCTTGAAATTCAAGCCTCAAAGAATGGTACACAGACAGAAAGGGATCATTTAAAAAATAAAATAACAAACAAATTAATAAATAAGTAGGTGAAAATTTAAGTAGATTATTAAAATACGAAGGTAATAATAGGTTGCATCTTCGCTTGCACATTTGTGGTTCCAGTTGCACAACATACACAGAGTCGAATAGTGTGATGACTAAACGACCACTGGAACTGAGAAATTCAATAATAATAATAATAATAATAAAGTGTGTCATAAAATTCCACAATTTTAACGTCAATACTAAACGGTTCGAAAGTCTATGTGCACTTTGCATATTGGTAATATGCTTTGCTATATAATTGTGGATTTTTTATAACAGACTGTTCTTCACGAGGTTGTGAATTTCTCGGCAATAATAATAATAATAATAATAATAATAATAATAATAATAATAATAATAATAATAATAATAGCCCCAGGACTCATGAAGAAACGGCTCACATAGTAAGAAAAGTGTTGGTCTCCTAAGGAGGCAGGATGCAACCCGGAACTCCACACTATAAATACCATCCAGTCGAATCGGAGGACTGTGATAGAAAAAAAGCAATAATAAATAAATAAATAAATAAAATGAAAATAACAAAATAATAATAATAATCATTTTCCTTATGGTGACTGTAATATTTACGATAGTGACGAATACCCTACTGACATCGCCTTCTTCGCCTTTATAGCACCTGTAGAAAAACCGAATGACATATAGATACTGCCATAACTTTGAATGCGCCTCTGTGATCTAAGCCTTTATAGAACTGGAAAAGAAAAACGATCTTGAAAAGATTTCTCTCTCTCTCTCTCTCTCTCTCTCTCTCTCTCTCTCTCTTTCTTATGGGAGTCTGTGAACATGTATGAAAGAGAAAGAAAACAAAAATGAGAGTGAGAGATTTTCGCCAGAATGTCTGGCGATAACATCCTTGAAAGGATTCTCTCTCTCTCTCTCTCTCTCTCTCTCTGATACGTTTCTTTGAACATATTGAGACAGAGAGAGAGAGAGATTTCAACCGCCTTTTGTGCTGCCTTTATGCAATTGGAATCGTGGAGATAATATTCAGCTTCACTGGTTACATGTGGCCTTCCTACCCCTGTTTTCTTATCTTGGCTGTCTCTGTTGTTGTTATTGTTGTTGTTGTTGTTGTTGTTTATGTTGTTGTCGTCGTTGCTTCGCCGTTGTTGTTCTTGTTGTGATTCACCTGCCAAGTCTTCCTTTATAACGAATACCATGATGAGAATATGGAGATATTAAACTGCTCTGCCTACATTTTTATAGTAAGGGTGGTAATAAAGAAGCACACCTCGTGTGGCACACTGTAGCCATTACTGAAGGGTCTTCGCAGCGTCCCTCAGGTACCTACCTACCCTAGCTGCAACCTCTTTCATTCCTTTTACCGTACCTCCTTTCCTATTCTCTTTCTTCCATCTTACTTTCCACCCTTTCCGGATTCATAGCGCAACTGCTTGGAGTTTTTTTCCTCCTGTCAATTTCCGTTTCAGCGCTGAATGACCTCGTAGGTCCCAGTGCTTGGCCTTTGGCCTAAATTTCTATATTCTATTTTACTAAGAAAATATTTCTGTTTTGGATGAATAAGAAAATAAATTGTTCGTGTGTCTTTAAGATTACGTCATTCATAAAGAAGTATCTATAAAGTGTATGTTTTTGAAATCTATTAAAAATGGTCCACTTCTCTCTAAGATTTGAGTGTTTATATTGAAGGTCCTATATTGTGGATGATTACGGGGAAAAGTGCAATGGTCCCTGATTGTGTCAATTGCAAGTGTTCTTAATTAAAATGATAGAACGTGTTGATGTGGAAGAACCTATGGTATTATTGGTTATGGAAAGGCCCGTCCTGAAAAGGTGCCTGTACTAATATGCAGCTTCTGATGTGGCTGGTTATGGAAATAATTGATTTGTTTACAACTCTTTGTGATGCGAATGGATTCATATGGAAAACGGCTGACTCTTCGCTTTCAGTAAATGATTAATGTTGTTGATAGTGGATTCGTATCTTGGGATTTTGTTTCATTTTTGGGATGATCTGATGACGAATTTGCGATGACGTGGGTACTTGTACTTTTTAATAAGGCTGTTTTAAAATGCTATTAATAGCGTTAATTTGACTGTTACTTTGGTAATATCCCTTCGAAAGTATTACCTGAACGGGTTACCTTTAATCACTTGATAAGTGTTCCTTGACTAGGTTACTTTGATAGTGTTACTTTGTTAGATTGGTTTTAAAATGTCAGTTGGATGTTATCGCCTTGATGATGGTATCATCCTCATTTGGTTTCAATGCAGATGCCGTCATCGAACCCTGTCATTATTGATACTATAATAGATTCACACCAACCGTGCATTTGATGTCTAGGCCAGTCCCTTACGACGCTCCTGATTGGCTGTTGATAAGCCAATCACAAGGCGGGAAAACTCTCAGTCTCTCAAGAGAGTTCACATAGGCAGGATGTATGTTCCACCTCACCTAAGGGATACTTTTGAAAGATGCATCCCTCATGTGAACTCTCTCGAGAGAATGAAAGTTTCCAGCCCTGTGATTGGCTTATCAACAGCCAATCAGAAACGTCGTAAGGGACTGGCCTAGGCATCAAATGCACGGTTGATGTTAATCTACTATTGTTTTATCAAAGCTCCTATCACCTGCTAAGTAAGCCCCTTTCTCCCCACAACTGCACTGGGGAAATCTCTGACGGTTGCTTGGTTATGATTTAGCTTTGTGCCAGCACGGGCAAGATCTTTGATGGTGAGCTTTGATCCTCTCCTCTTCCCTTTCCTCGAGGAGCTCTGGAATTCTCCAAACCCTTTCTTATTTCCCTGACTCGTTCTACTTCCTGAAGTTCCCCTATTTTCTTTAGGGCTAGCTTGTATGAGTGGTCTTACGATTGCCACTCCCAACGTCCTCTTCGTCTGGAAATTTGTTTTTGTGTAGGACGATGAGTCCATGTTTAGAATTTATATCGTGTCGTTAATTGATATATTTAAATATATATATATATATATATATATATAATATATATATATATATGTGTGTGTGTGTGTGTGTGTGTGTGTGTATATATGTATATATATATATATATATATATATATATATATATATATATATATATATATATATACATATTCCGAATGCTTGAAAGTGGCGTAATCTCGTGAATTTCAAAAATGAGATAACTCGGCTCCAACCACCTTTTGCTGAAGAGAATTCCTGATATTTATTCAGCTTGAATCGGTTATTCCTGTTGACAAACTTCAAAAGAAAACTGCACAAGAAACGTCATTCGTCATTTAGAATAATAATGATAATAGCATTAGAATACTACTAATAATAGCAAAATCTTGAGGAGTTTTCCCTTGATCAGTAATGGCAGGTTAGATCCAAAAAAATCTTTTCATAAACATCAACATTAATAGGTTCTGTACCACTTAGTCAAAAATGGTGTTATTGTCAGGGAAGATCGGAACAGCAAGTCGACACCACCCCCCGGGACGTAACGTACTGTCTCGAAGTTTTGACCAAAGTACCTTTATTTTGAAAACTTATACAGGAACCAGTAGTGAGAGATGCTGGGTCTGAACTGGACTATCGTCATATCACCCAGAAAAATATTATGAACATGCGTTGCGTTTTAATGTGTGTGGGTGGGTGGGATGGGTGGGTGGGTGGGTATGTGTGCGTATGTATATAAAACAATAGAATAATATCCTGTCTGATATAAAATAAAATAAAAATCTTGTTCTAAAATATGTGGATACCACGTTCCTGGCGTGGCCTTCAATACATTTTGAAATGTATATAAGATAGAATAATATTCTATCTGATATAGAATAAAGAAAAATTCTAAAATATGTGGATACCACGTTCCTGGCGTGGCCTTCAATACATTTAGAAATGCGTAAAAAATGAATGTCTCTGACGTAAGCCCCTATTATGAAGTTACAACCTAAAGTGATAGAAAACATCAATCAAAATTAAATAGTGAAAATGTAAGGTGACAGAGAAATGAATAAAACTTACTATGAATGAGTCGTATATAATCATTCGTAAATATTTCCTTCATCACTTGCCACTGACTCCTTTTGTTGATGCCCATTTAACAAAACATCAGGTCTGCGCTTCGTTAGTTTAATTAGATCTGCGGAGAAAATCTATAATTAGCATAATCCTCGTCGTCTCTTGTCATTAAGAATTAGGTAATGAGTTATTTTTAGAGGTATGTATAGCCCTTTTTTCTCTTTCTTTTTTTTAAGATGGAAACATCAGTTTCTTTTTTCTATGTCATAAGTTAAGTATATCTTAGTTTAACCAGACCACTGAGCTGATGAACATCTCTCCTAGGGCTGGCCTGAAGGATTAGATATTTTTAAGTGGCTAGGAACCAATTGGTTACCTAGCAACGGGACCTACAACTTATTGTGGGATCCGAACCACATTACATCGAGAAATGAATTTCTATCACCAGAAATAAATTTCTCTGGTTCCGCGTTGGCCTTTTCTGTCATAAAATCTAGAACCGTCATATAAAAATGAGTTAAAGGTGGGTGGAAGAAGTGGTTATCAATAACAAATTTTACGATTCTCTTGATACAAGCAGCTTTTTAGAACGAGGCAGGATAAATGAGATCGAATGCATTATAAACTGTACTCTAAAGCTTGTATATCAAAGCTTTATCATTTATACGTTTCAGATATCTACCTTCAAACCCGAATAACTTCCTACGTTTGGAGGAGGAAACCAGACAGATGGAAAAAGGAAAACAGAATATAAAAAAAAACACGCGAGAAAAAAAAACGAAGACCCAAAGGTAAGATGTAGTTTTTGAGCAGAGTTCAAAGGGCAACAGAGTGTTTTTTTTTTTATTTTTTTCAACAAGGCAGATGGGAGAAATGAAAACTGAAGATGGAAAAGCAAGATAAAAAAAAAAACGGAAGACCCAAAGGTAAGACGTAGTTTTTTATCAGTATTCAAAGGGCAACAGAGTGTTTTTTTTTTTAACCAGACAGATGGAGAAAGGAAAACTGAAGATGGAAAGGCAAGATAAAAAAAAAAAAAAAAAAAAAAAAAAAAAAAAAAAAAAAAAAAAAAAAAAAAAAAAAAAAAAAAAAAAAAGACCCAAAGGTAAGACGTAGTTTTTTTTATCAGAGTTCAAAGGGCGACAGGGTGGTTTTTTTTCTTGTCCAGGAACGCATAGAACAAACAATCTTACCAAATAGTCAGCAAACAGACAACAAACTCCCAGACTCGGTACGTATGAAAAGAAATATAATAATAATAAACGTAAACAAACCCACAAAAGCCGCATTGATACTTGAGGGGAGAGAGACCTTGAGGAAAAGTACGAGGGGTGGGGATGGGGGGGGCGGGATGGGGGTGGGGGGTGGGGGGGGTCTCCCCCTTCGACTTGACCAGCTATCCAGAGCGAGATAAAATTCGTCGGCGATTGTTGACGTGCGGCCGAACGCAGAGAGAATAACGAATGTGACTCGGCTTCTGTGTTTGTGTTCTGTTAAACATGGCCGTCCGCCCACCCGCCCCCGTTTCCACTCCTCCGGAAAAAAAAATAAGTTGCGGGTCCTTAAAGTGGCCCAAAGTGGCCCACAGGAGGCGGTGGTGGTGGTAGTGGTGGCATCGAGTTCCCTGTTTGACCGTCCTGGGCTTATCTTTATCCGCCCTTATTTGTTATTCCTTGGGCCTGTGTGGAAATCGTTGATGGGGGTAGGAGGCGGGGGGGGGGGGGGGGGGGATGGATAGTCAGGGAGGGCAAAGGCCGAGACTTCGGACGTATTTTCCCTTGTCGTTCAATTCTTTTTTACCTTCTTCTTCTTCTTTATTTTAGTAGATCTGGCCTCTTTTACTGAAGCCAATGTACTACTACTACTACTCTGCCAGTTTTTTTATTTTTTGGTGGAGTGGGGTCCCAGGATGGCTGGGGGGGATGGAGGATTATGAATATGTAAGACGTTGGATGGTATAAAGGACTAAGAACAGGTCCTTTAAAGGAAACGACTGGAATTCCTGTTATTAATAATATTTCATAATCTATCAAAAACATGTCGGAGATCAGCATTTGTCTATTTCAAAACCACTAGACTAAGACGGTTCCAATTGATAGAAACGAATCTGCGATATTATTACAGGTATTGTTCTAAGAGGTCCGCAATAATAAAAAAATGTTGCGAGTTCGTGTATAATTTGAAAACTCTTACAAAGCTTTCGAACCCTTCCGAAAGCTTTGTAAAGGGTTTTTAAATTATACACGAACTCGCAACATTTTTTATTATTTTGGATCTCTTAGAACATTATATGTACTCTTGCGATAGAGAGTTTTTCCCAATTATAGGTATTATTAATCAAAATGTAATACCATTCACATAGACAATCTACAGATGCCATTAACTTCCAAACATCCACGGAACAGTATCACTGACAACAGCAAGATATTCAAACGTCCACGGAACAGTAGCTATAACTGACAACAGCAAGATATTCAAACGTCCACGGTACAGTAGCTATAACTGACAACAGCAAGATATTCAAACATCCACGGAACAGTAGCTATAACTGACAACAGCAAGATATTCAAACGTCCACGGTACAGTAAGCTATAACTGGACAACAGCAAGAATTTCAAACATCCCGGAACAGTAGCTATAATGCAACAAAGCAAGATATTCAAACAACGTCCACGGAACAAAGGTAGCTATAAACATCCACGGAACAGTAGGCTATAACTGACAACAGCAAGATATTCAAACGTCCACGGAACAGTAGCTATAACTGACTGCATAATATAGGGTTCTCTGTCAGCTAGACTAATCAATAATAAACAAAATAAAAAGGAGATCATCTAACAGAAAAATAAACATATATATAAACAGCAAAACAAGACGCCAACTCAAAGAAATGGCTACCCCAGAGTCGATATTTTACATTAAAACTTATCTTAAATGGTCATCCAAATGCCCCCTTACCTTGCCCAGACCTGAAGACAACAGCAAAAAGAATGGGATAGGGAGAGAAAGAGGGGTTTCATCTCTCAACCCCAAGAGACAACTTTAGTCTCGCGTCTCAGAGGAAAAACAGAGGCAGGATGAGTTCCAGAGCTTGGTAGTAGGGGGGAAGGAACGGTCACTGAGCCGAGGAAATGCGGGAAGAGTTGGCCTGGCGGGTGTCTCCAGCATGTGATGGTAATGAGGTCAATCCTTGATATATTGAGACTGCCATTTTTTGGGTTGGAATACAATAAATAGCCTTATATTAGTTCAAGAACTTCCAGAGCATTACAGTCAATTGCTATGGGTTTCACTCAACTACTAAATAATATATATATATATATATATATATATATATATATATATATATATTATATATATATATATATATATTATATATATATATATATATATATATATATGTATGTATTAAGTATGTATGTGCGTGTGCAACTGAATCTCGAAAATATGGAAAGTGATGAATATGAATATATATATATATATATATATATATATATATATATATATATATATATAAACAAACAAAATCCACGGAGGACAGAGAAGCGACTGAGTACCGCAAGGCCTCTCGACTTCTTGTCCTTAACTTGGCAGACTGAGTAAAGGACGAGAAGTCGAAAGGCCTTGCAGAACTCCATCGTTCCTCTTTCCTCCGTGGGTTTTGTCTATATATATAATATATATTTATAATATATTTTATATAATATATATATATATATATATATATATTATATATATATATTAGACAGATAGATACTTATGACATGGTTTATTCCATCGTCAGTCTTGACCTGAGCTGTCAATTAGGTATCGGGTAATAAGCTGACTGATGTTGGTTGCAGCACTGTGGACTAGGTCATAGGGTCAGCAACTTCCTCCCAAACAACTTTGTACGGTACCTTTTGGAGCCACCGTCCCTAAGGAAAAAGGCAAGTAATCACGCTATCATACATACACCTAGATATATTAAGAAGAGAAAACTACAAACCAAGAATAATAATTTATTTTCCGTTTTTTTTTAAGAATTCAATTAATCATAATCCGGTTATTTTCTGTCTTTATTCGTTTATCGGCAATCAGCTCTTCTGTCTTCGTAGTGGGCTCTGTAGTCAGCTCATTTCATAGACAAACTGATTATTGTAACCCCCCCCCCCATCCTCTCTTTGTCTGTCCCTGTATAGAAATATTTTATGTGCACAGACTTACATGCATACAGCCGTGTGATTAAAAGCGCTTCACTGTACGTCCTGATGTCTTGGTTCAGTGGTTCGCGCCCATGAGCCGACGAAATTATTGTCAACTAAGAAATTTCCTTCGATTAACATTTATATGAAAATGTATTAACTCCGACCTAGAGTGAATTAGATATTAAAGGACATTGTAGCTTAATGCGTATACATACATTCATATATACATGTATATATTATACTATATATAATATACATAGATGTATCAAAGAACACCTCGGTATGAAAACTGCACGTATGAAAAATTTGCACTATACTTGATGCATATTCGTGTTATGTGAGCTTTTGTTATTTACACTGTCTGAAAAAACTTGCCAAATTTCATAAGTATATATATATATATATATATATATATATATATATATATATATATATATATATTATGCCCATTGGTATCTGTATAACTTATATTTCCAGTGACTGCTCTGTCCACATCTTCAGGGCTAAACCTCTTTCCGCCCAGACTCCATCTTCTTCAATTTTGGTGATTCCTGTAAACGAGATCTCCCCCCTGACATCCGTCCACTTCCCTACCCACTCCACCACTAGCCCCCTATACCCTATTCAGTCCGCCCCCCTCCCCCCTCCTTCTTTTACCCATATTTCACCCATCTGTCCCAATGGAAGTCAAACACGTCTCTCCTTTTCTCCCGTCCAATTTTCTCGTTTTTCCTCACTCGAGCCTCGTGGGTCGGTTCCCTGTCCACCGCTGCCCCCCTACCCCCACCGCCCCCTCCTCCTTTGTAGGAGGTTTGCAGGGGGTCATTGTTAGAGAGGTGGCCGCTATAGCCCCGTCGCCAATGACCCTCATAACTGAGGGTACAATGGAATGGGAAGACCGACCAACAACCACTCTTAGGGCGAAGGAGGTGGAGGAGGAGGAGGGGGAGGGGGAGGGGCGCTCCGCCCGACCAATCAGAGGGCTCCTCCGGCGTGACGTCAGCCCGTAGGGGAGCCTTAATTGGTTGATGATCAGATAGTAATCGCGTTTAAAGGATTAAATCTAATCCCCGGTTGATTCGAGAGAGAGAGAGAGAGACGAACCACGAGCAGAAAGGAACACCACAACCAACCACCACGGGCTCGAAGAAGGAAGGAAGGAAGGAAGGAGGGAACAGATCACCCGGCTGTCATTCTGAAAAAAGGATTATTCTAAAACGTTGTATAAATGCGGAAAGATATAGGAAGGTGGAGAAAAAAAAAGAGAGAGAGAAAACCTCTAGTCGTTTCCCCGCGAAAGTCACCTGGGAGGGGAGCGAGGGAAATGGACCTCTCCGGAAGGGCGTCCCAAGGCTCAAAATCGCGCCTCTCCCCTCGCAATTTATAAGAGCAAGCCCAAATTTGCATACAGGGGCACAAAGGACCCAGTCATAACAATCAAAGTTCCCATGAGGGGCTGATGGTGATGGGAGATGGAATGGAGAGAGAGAGAGAGAGAGAGAGAGAGTGAGTGAGAGAGAGAGTGAGTCAAAAATGGGGTAAGATAGAGGAAGTAACAGGGAAGGGAAAGGAAGGCTTTAGATTCTGTTTTAGACGAAGAAGAAGAAGAAGAAGAAGAAAAGAAGAAGAGAGAGAAGGTGGAATCAGAACCCAATAGGAGAGAGAGAGAGAGAGAAATGAACCAGGAATCAGGAATGTCATTATGTTAGTGTGATATACTACAGATTTGGGGAACGGATGGGAGACAGAGAAATATCTGTTAGAGAGAGAGAGAGAGAGAGGAACATCGGGAGAATGTAGGTGTAAATTCTTAACAGTTCCCTGAAAATAAAATTTGAAAAAAAAAAATCGCCACACTTCAGTAAATAGTAAACAAGAAATTCAACAACGAGCAACGTTCTTGTGAGATTCATTCCATTTTTTTTTTTTTTTGCATGTCTTCAGCGGACCAGTGCTAGATAAGGGCACTGGATTGCCCATCCCGTCGACCTCTGCAATAACGAATAAAATATGAGGTTCGTTAACCTTTTCTTAAGCATGGTATTGCAAAAACGACTTCGGGTGCCATTGAAAGAAAATCCATTAATCAAGAAAAAACGAGGAAATAGAAAAAAATAAATTAATAAATAAGAAGAAAATAAATTGTTATTCGGCTGTAGAATCAACACAGAGAGCTGAAAATGGAATGAATAAAAAGAATAGAAATGATTGAAACTGAAGAGCGTCATTTTTTCCCGGGAATTAACAGACACGAGACAAGATGAAAACATGAAATAAGAGAGGAAGAGGAAAAAAAAAACGAAATGAGAAATTAAAAGAAACAGAAGAAGAAAGAACAACAGACTAGCCCATACAATCGAGGCGGAATGAAATGATAATTAGCAATAGAAGAAGAAGAAAAAGAAGAAGAAGGGAAGAAGGAGGAATATGAAAATGCAAACGTCTGCAAGCGAACTGTATAAAGGTCACGAAATAAAAAATAAATGGAACAATAACAATCATCATCAACATTGCCTATAAAATGGATACTAAAGAGAAGACAAAAAAAAAAAGAAAGAGAGAGAGAGAAGAGAGAGAGAGAGAGAGAGAGAGAGAGAGAGAGACGAGGAGGCAGAATTGAAAGAACAATTAAAACCACTTCGTATTGAAGTCGATACGATAAGCGAGTTAAAACCAATAAGGAGAAAGAATAAAACAGGCGATAAGAGCAAATCGTGTACAGTTTTCCATAAGATTGCCATGAACGAAGTAAAAGAAAAAATAAGTAAATAAATAAAGATAAATAAATGAATAAAAATAAAACATGAAGACCAGCCCACAAAAAACGTGTACATACAAAAAATTAATAAATAAATAAATAAGTAAATGAATAAATATGAAACACTAAGACGAACCCATAGAAATAAAGTGTACATTTTGCTACAAACCCACCTTGAACGAAATACAAAAAAATAATAAACAATAAATAAATAGATAAATAAATAAATAAACAAATAAATAAATAAATAACATTAAAACACAAAGACGAACCCACAAAAAACGTGTACATTTTACTACAAAAAATCGCCATGAACGAAATACAAAAAATAAATAAATGAATAAAGATAAATAAATAAATAAAAATAAAACACGAAGACGAACCCACAAAGAGATAATGTTCTAACTTTCGCGTGGAGAAGAAGAAAGAGAAGGAGAGAGAGAGAGAGAGAGAGAGAGGGAATGATAAACATTTGCGTGTGAAATCGATACGAGAAACAAGAAGAAGAAGAAGAGGAATTAGGGGCAGAAGCAGAAGGAAGAAAGAAAAAAAAGAAAGAAAGGTTTCCAAGGGAGTGGGGTCTCATTTGCATATTGTGGGGCGTTCAATTAGGCCATATGAATCTCCCAGTGATTGTCGGTCGTGGCTGTGTTTTCAGAATTCTGTACTCTGTGATTAGGAGCGCGATCGCCTCGTTATCAATTTGGAAGTTTTTTTTTTCCCCCGGTGGGGGCCAGACGAGAGCGTACGTACGTTGGCATTACCTGACTGGCTAGGAGTAGTATATATACAATACAGTCTTTCGCCTTTTTGGGGATTCTACTGATATTTCATGATAACGAGTTTCATTCGCCGTATTTTTAAGCGTTCAACTGAATAGAATCGTAATTTATATATATATATATATATATATATATATATATATATATATATATATATATATATATATATATATATATATATATTATATATATATATATATATATATATATATATATATATATATACTTTCTTTCTTTCTTTATTTAAACGGTTCAGTTTTGTACATTTTCGCTATCAAGCTTTTTTTCCGCCATGATGTTTATAGATAAAATGATAGACACTTGTATTTCTGATTTTAATATTTTAAGTGTTTTCTATTACTATTACACACACACACATATATATGTATATATATATATAATATACAGGTATATAGAATAGATATAGATATATATATACATAAATATATATGTGTGTACTTTTTCTATATATATACATATATATACCATTTCTTTATTTCAAACAGTTCAGTTTCATGTAGTTTCGTTGTCAAAATGATAACTATATTCATTGGTTTATTTTAAGCTTTTTTTTTGCCATGATGTTTATAGATAAAATGATAGACACTTGTATTCCTTGATTTTAATATTCTAAGTGTTTTTTTTTATACTATTATTTATATATATATATATATATTATATTATATATATATATATATTATACATATAATATTATACTTTAATATTTATGTATATAAATATACACTTTCTTTATTTCAAACAGTTTAGTTTCATGTATTTTCGTTGTCAAAATGGTAAATATATTCATTGGTTTATTTTAAGCTTTTTTGTTTTTTTTTTTTTGCCATGATGTTTATAGATAATATGTTAGAAACTTGCATTCCTTGATTAAAATAGTTTTGTTATTATTATTATTATTATTATTATTATTATTATTATTATTATTATTATTATTATTATTATTATTATGATTATTATTATTATTATTATGTCGACATAATGAAAAATCTCTTCATTTTTTTCTTGGATTTTATCTTTACCACAAATGATTTTATAAATCGCATCTTATACATTAATTTAGTTTATCAAACTAAAATGTTCCTTTCCATGTCCTATTTAGAACCTAAAGTGTTCATTTTCATGCCTTATTTAGAACCTAGAGTGTTCATTTTCATGTTTCAGAAAATAGAAGTTTTAGCTTACATCTGTTTGTTATTTTGATTTTCAATTATTGAAATAATAAAAGTGTCCAAGACTTTATTTTTAGAGAAACAATTCATTTTACTGGAACAAAAACCAATATTCATAATATAAGTTAAAATTTTAATTGCTGTAGAAGTTTCTCCTTATACTTGAGTTTTGTTAATTTATTGTTAAAACCTTTCAAAATTTATCTGGGAATAAATTGATTCACATGCTATTGACAAAGCGCGTCTTAAAAACCAGAAAGCAATACTTTCTTGTTTATTGAAATTATTGTCGATATTGAAATTAGTACATTTATGCTTACTCTGGGAGTAAGCCTACAAACTAATTTGTTGTTGTTGTTGTCGTGGTTCTTGTTGGTGGCGGGTAGGAAAGGTCTATGGAGAGCCTACAAAGGTCTGAAAAAAGGTGTTTCGTGTTGAGTTACAGTTACAGGAATTTTGAGATAGGTTATTTATGATTTCATTAGAATGAAAATGGAAATAATAAATAATATGCATGTTAAACAGTATAGAAAAATTTTTTCTTATATAAAATATAGCATATTTATTTTAATTTTTCGTTGGTGAAACAAGGCTCTATTTGACCATAGATTTTAGCTCGTTTTAATTAACGTTAAAAGTTAAGAATATAATGTTTACAGCTTAAGCGCCAGGGGAAAAATCTTGTATGTATCCAGAGTAAGCTGGAGGTCAGATTAAGCCTTGTTTTATATAACAAGATGTGCCTGAGCTATTATCTGAAAAAGGATATATATTTTTTTCAGAAATAATATTTATCTGTTGGCAAAAAAAAACATTAATATTTTTATGTCTTAAAGTAATGTCACCTGACTTTCTTAACAAAGGCAGTGTAAAAATAATAATCATGAAATTAAATAAATATCAAGAGAAGAAGCTTTATGGAGCAAAGCATGAAGGTACTGCATCATCTTATCTAAAACTGAAATCAAATCATAAAAAAAATATTTGCGGTGAAAATCAAAGTAAACCGTATAATCCCAAATTTCTACGTTCATCAATAAACATAATTTTGTGCTTATAGACGTTTATAAGTAAAGCGTTTATATTTTTTGCTAATTTACGTCTATACTTAATTGTCATTTTTTCACTGACTTCTGGAGGTATCTGCTTCTCTCTTGTATGTGTTTACGCATTTGTATTTAATAATAATAATAATAATAATAATAATAATAATAAATACCACCCAGTCGAATTAGAGGACTGTGATAGATCAAATAATCGTAATAATAATGATAATAATGATATAATAATAATAATAACTCTTGGGACCTCTGTGCCTATCTGTCACCCATTAACTGATTTAAAAACATTACTATCCCGGAAGCTCTCCTATTCCAATCGAGGTCAAATGGCTCGGCGTCATTGACCTTGATAATTGTGACCTCGGGTAACTCACAATCACTCATTCATTGAAGTTCAAGAGAGGGCGAAGTCAAAGTTGCTAAAGTCTGGAAAATTCAGATAAGATTAATGTTCGAGATGAAGGCTTAGCCGTCTCAAGTGTGAATCGTATATATTTATCAATAGCTTACTTATCTGACTAAAATTGCACCTCGCCAGAGGGAATATATAAACAGTAGTTTTATTCGGGATATGAAACTAGATAAAAAGGACAAAAGGGAACCGAAAAAAGCCAGCCTTCTTTCCTTTCTCCCTGGGTAAAAGAATTTATGCTGCATTGCCAAGTGTATGATCTAACAGGTTGCTGCCGTTAGACGAATATGGATTGGCTGTCTGCCGCTCAGGTTAGCGCATGCGCGATGCGCCGCTCTCTCCCCTCACTCTCGCCTCCTCCAACCCGGTAGTATCACAATCTCCCCCGGCCGTCCCCCACCCCTGTCGCCTCCCCTCCCATTAGCCGTCCTCTTCACAAACGAGAGCTTAGGCCTTCAGAAAGAGGCCTACTATTGCCATAGGCCGATTTTCAAAGGCTGAGAGGTTCTCGACCATTTTTTCCCCCAATAAACAAGTTGCTTACTTTGGGATTATACGTCGCAAAAGACGTACTACTTTTTTTTTCTTTCTTTCTTTCTCGCTCTGCCTCAAAACAAGACTGAGGGGAAAAATGAATGAATGAAATTCGCTATGCAACTTAGCGTTTGTAGGGGAGAGGAGACCGAGCGCTGCTACTATACTTCGTCTTGCATGTTTTTCCCATTCTTCTTCGTGTGAGAAAATGGCGAGTGGGTTGGAACACGAAATTTTGGGTTGACAGAGTAATATGTGTACAACATCTATCACATTGCTGTAATTGTTTACGGCAATGATATGTTCATCTCCCCATTACATTGCTGTAATAGTTTTTCCATTACATTGCTGTAATTGTTTACAGTAATGATATGTTCATCTCCCATCACATTGCTGTAATTGTTTACATTAATGATATGTATACATCTCCAATCACATTGCTGTAATTGTTTACAATAATGATGTATACATCTCCCATCACATTGCTGTAATTGTTTACAGTAATGATATGTTTACATCTCCCATCACATTGATGTAATTGTTTACAGTAATGATATGTTTACATCTCCCATCACATTGCTGTAATTGTTTACAATAATGATGTATACATATCCATCACATTGCTGTAATTGTTTACAGTAATGATATGTGTAAATCTCCCATCATATTGCTGTAATTGTTCACAATAATGATATGTGCATCTTCCATCACATTGCTGTAATTATTTACAGTAATGATGTATACATCTTCCATCACATTGCTGTAATATTTATTATATATATATATATATATAAAGGTATAAGCCACGAAGGAAAAATAAACAACGGAGTTTCTGCATGATCTTTCGACGTTCAACGTCCTTTGCTCTGCTGAGTAAAGGACGTTGAACGTCGAAAGATCTTGCAGAAACTCCTTTGTTTATTTTTCCTTCGTGGCTAATACCATTATTTATGTATTTATCACGTTCCAAACTTTCGTGATTCAGTCATAAATATATATATATATATATATATATATATATATATATATATATATATATATATATATATATATATATATGCGTGTGTGTGTGTGTGTGTGTGTGTGTGTGTGTAAACTTATAATATATGTGTGTATATATATATATATATATATATATATATATATATATATATATATATATATATATATATATATACTATATGTGTGTGTGTGTGGCCGTTTGTGTCAGGTCAGCCTTTAATCATCCGATGGCTCTGTGGTAGAAGACAGTACCTGAACAGTGCAATCGGAGCGCCTAGCGGAAGGTCAATGATCCCTGGAAGGGAGAATTGCCCCCTAAATAGTGGGGTGCTCGTCTCTTTTGCCTTGAGGCCAACGACGAAACGGCTGGACGCGAGAAATAATTGCGTAATTGCCTCTCCAGTGGTATAAAAATCACCCAATAATCTTTGCTGGGGATTAGCAGCCAATTATGATGGATTCTTTTCGCAAAAATGCGAGGAGAAAGGAAGGACCAAGAGCTTTGGTTCTGAATATCACGTGAAAGTGATGCAGACAAGAAATTCGAGAATTAATTTTGAAGACGGAATGATTACTTGAGGTTCAGGCTCTTAGCGAAGTTGTGAGTGTGACTGCGTCTAGCGAGGCGGAGATATTACTCAGGACAAGGGAAGTTCAGCTCTTGCGTGCGCTTGATAGAAATAGTATAGGCATAGCTGTTAGATTATATGTTCTGTAGTGATTTATATGCGTCTCAAAATAGACTCCCAATAAGCCCTAAGTCGCTGCTATTGAAGACTGTGGTGAGGAAATTAATTCAACCCACCAAATTTCTTTGTGGGTTGGGCACTTTTTGTCGTTGTTGATTTAACTGACATCTCATAAGTGAATTGGCATCACTAGAATTATCGCTTACTCGGGGAGTAAGCCTACAAACTACTTTGTTGTTGGTGGTGGTGGTGGTGGTGGAGTTATAGGAAAGGTCTATGGGTAGCCTAAAATGCTTGGAAAAAGATGCTTAAGGTCGAGTTAATGATGCAGGAATTTTAGGACAGGATATTTACGATTTATTTATTAGGAGAAAAATGTAAAAAATAAATAATGGGCATGTTAAACAGTACAGAAAAATTATTTCTAATAAATTATAGCATATTTATTTTAATTTTCGTTGGTGAAACAAGGCTCTATTTGTCCATAGATTTTAACACTTTCTAACTTACGTTCAGTTAGGGATATGATGTTTACAACTTATGTGTGAGGGGAAAATCTTGCACGAGTAAGCTGGAGGTCGGATCATGCCTTTTTTTTTTATCAAACCTCCCGAGTGTTAGAAAATGTGATTTCCAGGGAATATTATTTAGTAGTAATTTGAGAGGAGAAGAGTTTTTCTGAGTATGGTTTAGCCTGCACCCAGTGAAACAGCTGAAATGTTTATCCTGGGCGAGGAAGTATTTGCAATCTGGCCATGATTGGAATTAAAAGAATTAACCTGATGAGGAAGAAGTAGAGGAAGATGAACAAAAAAGTTATGGCCAATATAAGGATATAGGAATTCATAATGAGTACCGAGTAGGAGGGAATCTAAAAGGATAGGCTCACAGGAAAGAGGAATAAAAATATTGTTTACCGAGATGCAACAAGGCGTGATCCTACCTCCAGCTTACTCGGGACGCTTGCTGAAATCTACGGTCAAATAGAGCATTGCTTCACCAAAGGAAATTAAAATAAATATGCTAAATTTTATTAGAAATAATTGATCTGT
Source organism: Macrobrachium nipponense (assembly GCF_015104395.2). Classification (NCBI taxonomy): domain Eukaryota; kingdom Metazoa; phylum Arthropoda; class Malacostraca; order Decapoda; family Palaemonidae; genus Macrobrachium; species Macrobrachium nipponense. The sequence continues at coordinate 9,836,766 of NC_087218.1, forward strand.
ATTGTTTAACATGCACATTATTTATCTTTTTTACATTGTCATTCTAATAAATAAATCATAGATATCCTATCCTAAAATTCTTGTATCTTTAACTCAATGCGAAACAACTTTTCCTGACCTTTTTAGGCTCTTCCATAGACTTTTCTCATCCCCCTAATAACAAC
>NC_087218.1:9841929-9844429 GCF_015104395.2 Macrobrachium nipponense
GCGTGTCCCTCCTCCCGCCACTGCCCTGCATAAACCACTGTTTTCACTCGTGAATTAAGGCCCTCCGCTCCCTCGTACTAATGAGCCCTGATGAGGCACCGCGGCTCATGCGCTATTTCGACCCCCCCCTGAACCCACCCCCACCACCCCCTCCTCTCCCATCCTCACACCCCCCCCCCTAGCCCCACCCCCACGACACCTCCGGCTGGAACAGCCGTTGCTGCCTTCCACCGCATCCACTGCTAATATCTGCTGCTGCTGCTAATTCTGAGGGGACTCATTTTCCTCTACACTATTTCCACGATTCGTATCTCCGATGTTATTTTCAAGTTTTTTGACTAAATAAATGTCGAACGATGGTGACTATACAAAAACAGGTGGTAAATCTTTTGTTTATTTGTCGTCTCAAATGTATCCACGTGTATTCCATTGGCTTCGTTGTTTTCATTGATTGATATGATTTTTAGCACGTTCCCTATCGACGTGTCTATATCTCACATAGCGGACGGACAAGTGACTTGAAAACTTTTGTGCATTTTTCTTTTCTCGATTCTCTGTCGCCTCTTGTTTATTATTCATTTCCCACGTCCCCTCATTTATTTCTGCGATGCAGATTCTTCCCTTGCCTGTATACATCTCAAAGACCTGATGTGTCTGTAAAAACACGCCGTGTATATTTGTTGTGATGATTATAATGAGTTATATTGTGTTGTATACATATAACTCGTCTTATGCATATGCTGCCCTTAATGCTTAGTATTTAGAGCTCGCCTCAACCTATTCCACGTCCCTGGACAGTTTATCTACTCCAGTTATATCATTATAACGAAACTGTCTTCTACAGTTGGCGATTTACGAACGTGGCTTAATTGCCTCGTGTTTTCCCATGAATTCGTGAAGCGTTATGCAATGGCATTGCATTGCATTACATTACATTAGGGCTATGGGTCGTTACAATTTTACCACGTATAAACGCTTTTCTGTGACGTTTTAAATGTTTTATAAAAGTCCCATTATACCCTGTTATTTAATGTAATCGAAAAGAAGGCTCCCATTTTAATATGTTATTTACTGTAATAAAAAAACATTGTACCATGTTATTTAATGTAATAAAAAAAACTCCCATTATACCATGTTATTTATTGTAATAAATAACTCCCATTATACTATGTTATTTAATGTAATCGAAAAAAACTCCCATTATACCATGTTATTTAATGTAATAAAAAAAACTCCCATTATACCATGTTATTTAATGTAATCGAAAAAAATTCCCATTATACCATGTTGTTTCATGTATTTGGAAAAATACTTACATTATGCCATATTATTTGATGTAATCGAAAAAAAAGGCTCTTATTATAACATGTTATTTAATGTGATGAAAATACGTTATACCCTGTTATTTAATGTATTAAAACTCCCATTATACTATGTTATTTGATGTAATCGCAAAAAAGCTCCCATTATACCATGTTATTTAATGTAATAGAATAACATTGCGGTAAGGGATATATATATATATATATATATATATATATATATATATATATATATATATATATGTATATATATATATATACTATATATATATATATATATATATATATATATATGCCTACATATCTTTACATATACTATATTATATATGATATGTATAGTACATACATATATATGTATGTACTATATATATCATATATATAACTATGTGTATTATATATATTTATGCATGTGTATGTATATGTAATATCCAACATATCATCCTTGAAAACATTAAAAAGAAATTGGAAACCGATGTAAATACACAATACACAACTCTTCATGCACGCACAGCCAAGTAAGCTAAGCATTGCTATTATTAATATTAATATCATTCAATATACAACCATATTCATATGGAACGAGTAAAAAAAATTAAACATTATTTTGCATAGCAAATCATCAAAGAATTTGAGTCCGACGTCTGGAAAAGGCTGGAAAATATATTTTTGTATATAAAAAGCCTGAAATAAAATAACTATGGAAGGCATGGCTCGAAATATTGCCCTCTGGTGAGTCCATGTTTTATTATTGTATTCAAAACTTCCTTTGTATTTTCGTGCCTGTTTTCCCCCGTGCTTTGCATTCCTTTATTGTATTTTTTTTGCAAATGTTATTGCCCTTCTTCTTTCCTCCAAGTATTTATTCTTTTCTACTGTTGTTTCTTTAATTTATTTTGTTTTTACGATTACATTCTGTTGTCTCTTCCATTGCCTTTCCGTATATACCATTCATTAAACAGTTATCAATATATTTTCGACTTTACGAGTCATCTCTATATCGTAATTCGGACTTTTTTTTTTGCATGACAAAGAATTGTCGTAAAAAAGCTGGGCCACTTGTAATGTCTCCACTTCAGTCGTCAGGTCAGTGTCTACAGGCCATTTCAGTTGGCAGAATCAGTGGTATCATAACCTTTGCAAGCCATGTCAGTCGTCAGATTCAGTGGTGTCGTAACCTC
>NC_087218.1:9864429-9894429 GCF_015104395.2 Macrobrachium nipponense
AGGTCTTTTTTCTTTTTCTTTTTAAATCAGGCGTACTGTAATATGGCTTGCTGTCAGGTATAACCTTTAAGATTTTAAAATCAGAAGCACTATAATTGTTTTTTATTTTATGAGAAGGCTCAGAACTATTCCTACTTTTCTGAAAACGTTCATTGATTATGGCAGAAACACTACAATGAAATAAGCTATCAGAGCAAGGTACAGAAATGACTGATCGAAATGGTTTGGTTTCACTGCGAGCGATATCTTTAGCATCATTGACTACGCCACTTCCAATCTCCTCCTCCCTCCCCCCTAAATCTCTGTTAAAGCTAACATTAACTTCATTGCACTTAAATGCAATAAGACGCCTATCCACTACAAAGTCCCGTGTTCTATTCCGAGGGCAGTAGTGAATTCAGAACAACGAATCTACCAGAAAATTAACATTGAGAACATATACGTAAAGTTTACGTTCCTCTCTTGTGAGTTCCAAGAAGAGAGACCTTATTTAGCTTCAGTATTGCTTCTTTGCCATAATAGGTCAGATTCCTTGCCGCCACAATCAGTTCCTTTAACTTTTATTTTCGCTCTCGAAACTTAGTCCTCCATGGACTGCTAAGTCTCATGACAATTTCCAGTACCTTTTAATTTTTTTTTTTTTTTTTTTTTACAGCTATGCCATTAACCTTGCAGTATACCCTCCAGGCTTTGGCCTGTCCGGGCTGAACACTGACTTTGTAGAGAACGAGAGAGAGAAGAGAAGAAAAAAAAAAATGAGAGGAGAGCCGAAGAGAGAGAGAGAGAGACGAGAGATTGGGGGGAGGGTGGGGGAGAGAGAGAGAAGAGAAAGGCATGTGGGTGGGGGTGGGGGCCACCAGTGCAGTATGATAATAATTTAAGGGAAATATCTTTTTCTTTTTTGATAAATCATCTTTTTTTATATAAATAAGTCTTCTGATAACTTCCAGATTGTAGGGTAGAGGCACACACACACACACACACAGAGAGAGAGAGAGAGAGAGAGAGAGAGAGAGAGAGAGAGAGAGAGACTGTGTTTGTCTTCATCCTGGTATATAATGGGATGTTTTAGGTTGCTAATCACCGACATGATGGCTAGATTGTAATATATGACAGTTAACTACTTCCTGCGGTAAACAAATTCGCCACAATTACTTTTAATCAATTTCACTTGTTGGCTTCTAAGAACATTTTTCACAGATAATGGAAGCTACTGGAAGGCTGATCTGCTTCACAGCAATGTCTTAAACTATTATCATACTCTCTCTGTGAGCCTTTACTCTACAATCTGGAAGTTATCAGAAGACTAATTTATATAAAAAAGGTGATTTATATATAAAAAAAAAGATATTTCCCGTAAACTATTATCACTGCACTCGTGCCCCTCCCTCCCCCGCCACCCCAAACACCCATTCCCCCCCCCTTTCCTTCTCTCTCTCTCTCTCTCTCTCTCTCTCTCTCTCTCTCTCTCTCTGTGGCGTTACCCTACAATCTGAAAGTTATCAGAAGACTGATTTATAAAAAAAAATGATTTACCAAAAAAGATATTTCCCTTACAGTCTCATTATACTGCACCCAGTCTCTCTCTCTCTCTCTCTCTCTCTCTCTCTCTTTCTGTGTGTGTGTGTGTGTGTGTGTGTGTGAGTGTGTGTGTGTGTGTGTGTATGGTCGAGAGTGTGGTTAGGGTCAATTGGAATGGTTTTTCTTGTAACACTTTTTGACAAATCTATTTCCAATCCTTTGATATCGACTCATATTGCAGTTCTTCCTTTCAGCAAGCACTCTCCCCAAGTTGGCTAAAAGATATTGCCCGCTCCATCATCTGACAGGACATCTTCTTATATGATCATGCGAGAAAAGGATGCTCGCCATGTCAAATCCACTTTCCCATCCGCTAAAATACCATGTGGAAATCCTTATTTAGCCGCAGTTCAGAAAGGGACGGAATATGTACCGATTCGCCTGTTGTACTTCTTTGGCAATCTGTATGCCTCAAGGAAGGTTGGCTGGTGCGACCTGCGATTAGCGTCAATAAAAACCGTTTATGTATAGACCTTTTGGGGACCTTTTGCCGTCACATCATAAAAAAAAAAAAAAAAAAAAAAAAAAAAAAAAAAAAAAAAAAATGAAAACTAAAGGATGTTTGGCGACTTGAGTGAGACGCATCGTTACGCTCGTATTTTGGTAGCCGGCATTTCCTTGAATTCTTGCACGCACCGAACCCCGTCATTACTATAGTAGATTCACATCAACCGCGCATTTAATGTCTAGGCCAGTCCCTTACGACGCTCCTGATTGGTTGTTGCTAAGCCAATCACAGGGCTGGAAACTCTCAGTCTCTCTCGAGAGTTCACATAGGCAGGCTGCATGTTCCACTTTTCCTGATGGATTTGGATACGTCTTCAGGAGAGGTGGAACATACATCCTGCCTATGTGAACTCTCGTGAGAGACTGAGAGTTTCCAGCCCTGCGATTAGCTTATTAACAGCCAATCAGGAGCGTCGTAAGGGACTGGCCTAGACAAAAAATGCACGGTTGATGTGAATCTACCATAGTCAAACTTTACGCATACTAGGCTGGGATGTTGTAAGAAAATAGATAAATAGATAAATAAAGATGAAAAAATAATGAAAACAAAAATGTCTTGCCCGCTGTGTGTGTGTGTGTGTGTGTAAAGAATTTATCAGGCAGCTTTGGTTGTGGCGTAAACAATCATTATACAATGTGGTAATCGTCTCTTGCAACATGTAATTTCACCGCGGACAAAAGCAGGGATTACGTATAAACAAAGCCATTCGAGCATTTCTCATCGTATACTCTTCTTCTTCTTCTTCTTCTTCTTCTTCTTTATTCTTCTTCTTTTTCTTTATTTCTTCTTCTTCTTCTTCGTCTTCCTCTTTTTCTTCTTCGTCTTCCTCTTCTTCTTCTTCTTCTTCTTCTCCTCCTCCTCTCCGTCCTTCCTTCTTCTTTTTTTTTTTTTTTCCTCCTTCTTTTCTTCTTCTTCTTCTTCTTCTCTTCTCTGGTTTTTCTTCTTCTTCCTTCTTCTTCTTCTTCTTTTTCTCCTTCTTCTTCTGCTCCTCTTCTTCATTCTTCCTTCTCACCTCTTCTCCTCCTCCTTCTCCTTCTCCTCTTTTTTTTTTTTTTCTCTTCCCTTCTTCTTCCTTCTTCTCTTTTTCTTGTTCTTCGTCTTCTTCCTTCCCTCTCTTTCCTTCTTCTCTTCCTCTTCTTCTTCTTCTCCCTCCCTCCTCCTTCCGTCTTTCCTCTTCTTCTTCTTCTTCCTTTTTCCTTTCTTCCTTCTTCACTCTCTTCTTCTCCTCCTCCTTCTCTCTTCTCCTTTCTTCCTTCCTTCCTTCTCCTCTCTTCTTCTTCTTTCTTCTTTCTTTTTCTTGTCCCTTTTCTCTTATTCTCTCTCCTCCTTCTTCTTCTCCTCCTCCTCCTCCTCCTCCTGCTTCTTCTCTCTTCTTCTTCTTCTTCTTCTCCTCCGCACCCTTCCATTTTTCATAATAAAAACTCAGGCGGTTATAGAAACTGTGGCATAACGCATTAGTTCCTAAATAGAGTTTAAACGTACAATTCCAACCCCGTTCTCTCATTGGACCCCAAATGATTATAGCGTTAAGGTGTCCGGAGCCGTGTTTACATACTCCTGAAGACTTCCGGATGGGCGTCCGTGATTATCATTATTATAATCTAATAAATTATGGGCTTCGGCCACAGTAAGGAGTACTTTGGATTGTATACGTTACGGCGTCTGAAGACTTGGCGAATCTTACTTCACGATGAGAGCGTGGGGGACCTCTTAATCCGCTGAGTAGGAAACATATTTCTGCTTGAACGTTCTTTGCACTCATTGATCGCCGAAATTATATGGTGTTGGATGCCTAACTGATGGATATTTGATGTTTATTTTAGGTGGAGTCCTTTTTTTTTTTTTTTTTTTTTTTTTTTTTTTTTTTTTTTTTTTTTTTTCCTTTTTTTTTTTTTTTTTTTTTTTTTTTTTTTTTTTTTTTTTTTTTTTACCTCAGTGTTTTGACTATTTTATCAGTAGCGAATGAATTACACTGCCTTCGGCTGTTAAGTAAGTATTCTGTATAGGCTGGAGAAAGAAATTTCTTTCTCCAGCCTACAGAATACTTACTTAACAGCCGAAGATAGTGTAATGTAATTCATTCGCTACTAATAAAATAGTCAAAACACTGAGGTAAAAAAAAAAAAAAAAGACTTCACGAAAAAGAAACATCAAATATCTTTTTTTTTCTTCCTCAGTGTTTTGATATTTTATTAGTAGCGAATGAATTACATTCCACTATCCTCGGCTGTTAAGTAAGTATTGTGTAGGCTGGAGAAAGAAATGAATAAAGTTTGCAGGCGAACGAGCTTATTTTTGGAAAACAAAAAAAAGCTGGAGTTGCAAATATCTAATAATTGTGCTATAAGGACATGGCAGACAGTGCATGGCATTCAAAAAACCCTCTTCTGATGATGTATTTTGTCGATTGCGAGTCGACGTAATATCACTTAATCGTACCTCGTCGAAATCACACCGTTTCAGTAATAAACTTATATTTATTCGGTCTCTTTTTCAAATTCAAATTCAAAAGCTTTATTTCGGACATAAATGACCTTAGACAAACACATACATATACACATCCATACACATATATGTAAAAAGCCACCAAACTCTAAAGGATAAAATTTAAAATAATTATAAGAAATGATTATGAGAGAGTTGAAAAATTATGATATGAATGAGATCATCACTATAATAATATAATAAAGATAAAGTGACTGTGTCAAAGGACGGTAAACCAAACCTTTAAGGCTTTTGCAATCTTTCAAAGTATTAGGGTGTGAAAAACCGGTACTACTCATAGTGGTTAGTGTCGTGGTATGCCACTCAGACGTCGCGGGCTCGCGCCTCCCCCTGACCGATGAAAAATCCCTGTATAGTTATGTGAAAAATAATCTAGGCGTTGTCAAAGTTCCACCGTCGAAGCGATTCAAAAGTTTGCACGCCAATAACATCATTCCCAATTTTAGCCGAATGTTGACAATCTCTGGCTCCAGTCATTACAGTGAAATGGAAGCATTGCTCATTCATGCAATGAGAAAGCTTCTGGTTGCAACGGAGTATGTTTTCATAGCTCATCAAAGAAGTGGCGTGTCTGAAGAATAGCCTCTGGTCATTCTTGTCTAGAATGGCTATGCAATGGAGCAATTGGCATTTTGATTGGTAGCTAATCCGTGGAATAGTTCCAGAACCGTCTGGTAAATAGTTCTGGAACCGTCTGGCAAATAGTTCTGGAACCGTCTGGTAAATAGTTCTGGAACCCTCTGGCAAATAGTTCTGGAACCGTCTGGAAAGTCCTGCTGCTTCCGAGGGATCGATTTGCGGCCTTTAAAGATGTATGATACTATGTCTGCTGGATAGGTTTAAGACCTTAATTCTTTCATAATTCGTCTATGTTACTAACTAAAGCGGAATTATAATATATGAATTGCATTAGAAGAAGAAGAAAAGTAAAACTAAAGAATTACACTAGTTCACAATGTCCGGTGAAGAAGAAGAAAAAGAAGAAGAGGAAATAAATTTGAAGATCGATGGTCTAAAAGCGTGAAAGAGAATTCAGTCAATGTCGACGTCAATAGATAACAGCACTGGGAGAATGAAATAAAGCACCTGGCCGTTCATGAAATATCCACCGAGCGTAGGTCAGCTTCTATACATTATGCAGCTACGGTCTCGCATCGACAGTGCAGGGTGTCCATAAAATCCCAGTACCATTACAAGTATTTATTGCTTGTAATGGTACTGGGACTTTATGGGCATGGTGTAGAACCGTATGAATGGAGACGTGTAGTAATTCCTCCAAGTATACTACTCTGTGGCAGATTTAAGGTTGATTATGGGGAGTGTGGGGTTGTGGAGTTGGGGGCTGGTCACGTGGGGTCCCCTGCAATGGATATAAGTAATAGAACATTGTTTTCTTTCAATAAATCATTATTAGTGGCAAAAATGTGCTTTGCTAATGATTATTTCAACAGAACAACTTACAACAACAAAAACAACAACTGCTACTGTGTAGGTTAAATATATGAGTGCATACATATATAAATATTGATATCTGTACCGTAAGTGTGTACATGTTTCATAGATATATGATAATCCTAAGTGGCACTGGCCTCCACCCCCCAACGAAAGATTTCTAGATCCGTCCCTGGTACTACCTACTATATATATACTACTCATTTGATTGGGCCATAAAAAAAACCCGTAGTGGGCAGTATTTCATGTTCGATGACGCTACATAAAAGGAGAAGATCCTTCTCAGAAATAAATTGCAGGTAATAAAATTGATATGTTCTTATTCGTAAAAAAAAAATAAATAAATAAAAAAATAAAAAAAATAATGATTTAATGCGATAGTTTTGCATGCGAATTTTAATAGTTTATGCACAATAGTAAAAGAAAACGGTTATAGGTACGCTTTGAAGAAAACGTAAATCACCCAAAACTTTTAAGGGTGACTACAGAGAAATTTACCTGACGCCCCTTTCTCATTATTATTTTATAATATATCTCAGTGTATAAACTAGAACTATGAAATGTACACCAAGTTCCCGTTATATAGTATTTCGTAGTACTGCACAGAGTTTCTATTGAAACACTTGATCCCCCAATTCCTGTAGAAGACGAATAATATATACTTATTTGAGTCTGTTCAAACATACCTTCCGAAAAACGTCCATTTCAGCGTTGAAATCTGTCGTCATTACTCACATATTTATTTATCATAGAATATCTTACTTAAATTCCAACAGAATGCAAGGTGAACTTAAAAATCATACGAAATCATACAGGTAAAGAAATATTGCTGAAAAACATGAATAAAATATGTAATTCTAAGCCGTCATTTCCTTTCTTAAGTCTGTTGTTCTCTGCAAGTTTTAGAGAATATTCTCTAGTCTTTTATTCCAAAACTCGAAGCCGTTCTATGCATTCCCTGTGGGGTATAAGGTGGGGTGGGTGAGAGCCTTGAGGAATAATAGTGTCAATAATTCCTCCGAGGTGAGTGGGTGTTGGGGTCGAGGTGGAGGTTGAAGGGTTGGGGGGGGGGCGGTGTGGTCAAAGTATATATATATATATATATATATATATATATATATATATATATATATATATATATATATAATATATATATATAACTTGATCACGAAGTATATAAAACGTGATGCTATGTATAAATAAAGGTTTTTGTCACGAAGAAAAAAACGAAAAAGCAAGATAGCCGAGTACTTTCGGTCCTGTTCAGACCCTTTACTAAGGCAAACTGATTTTATAGAGGAAAACATAGTCAAAAGAAGGCTTAATATCCAAACTGACACTGCAAGATTTGCAATAAGGGCGATTTCACTCTACAGAAACGAGGAAACACCTGAGGGTAGCCACACCTTGGAGGATACATGCAATAAACAAGTTATTCTTCCAGAAAACAGTACGTTTTGAAAAAAACAAGGAAGCATATACAATTTAATATCATGAAATTTACACAAATTTTCCCAAAAAAATTATTATTAATGAAAAGACGAAAGAAAATATAAATATATATATCGAGCAAGAGAAAGAGGGAGAGAGAATATGAGAGAGAGAGAGAGAGAGAGAGAGAGAGAGAGAGAGAGAGAGAGAGAGAGAGAGAGATAATAACTATATACATGTGGGACTAATTTATTAGTAGTTCATTTATTTTAAGGTCCTTCATAAACATCTTACAAATATATGGGTCCAAATGGTACATTCCCAGACTAAGATTTAGGTTGTTTTTATTAGTGATTTGTATAATTGCCGATTCCAGTAAATTTCTTGAAACATAATCATTAGATCTAGCAATTACCGAGGTATCACCCCAATTAATACAATGATTTTTCACTCAGATGGATAAACAGTGCATTTGAAGCCTGGGCTGTTCTAACTGAATACATATGCTGCTTAATACGTACACATAAATTTTTACTTGACTGACCAACGTAAAACGATGGGCAATCCTTACAAGGAATTTTGTAAATGATGTTGTTATTTGTTACGGGACTATTCTTAATTAGCAATCTCTAATGGGATTGTTATAAGAGAACACTACATTAACATTAAACGATATAAATATTGATTTTATGGTTTCAAATCCATGAAAGTAAGGTAAGCTAAGTACATTTTTAGGCATTTCTTTTTCATTAATAGCAACACTATAAAACTTTTTGTGAGCTTTTTGATAACATAAATCAATTAAATGAGGTGGGTAGCAGAGATCATTTCCTATCTTTTTTATGTATTCTATTTCTTGGTCCAGATATTGTGGACTTGTGATACGCAAAGCGCGTAGGAATATAGAAGAAAAATTTCAAATTTTAATATTAAGATGGTGGCCAGAATAAAAATGTACATATGTTAAATTATTTGTGGGTTTTCTATAAATACTGAATTTGCATTGGAAAGATTCTCTTTGTATTAATACATCTAGGAAAGGGATGACATTGTTATTTTCGATTTCAACAGTGAATTTTATGGATGGCACTAAATTATTCAATTTAGACAGTAAATCATTTACATCGATACCAACAGGTAAGACTACTAAGATATCATCGACATATCGGTACCATTTTAAGGGGACAAGTGTGATATTCGGAAGGTGTTGTCTCTCAAAAAATTCCATATATAAGTTTGAAAGCAGAGGTGATAAAGGGTTACCCTTGGCCATACCAAATATTTGTTGGTAATATTCTCCATTGAAAATAAATCTGCAATCACAAATACATAACTTAATCAAGGAAATTATGTGACTAACGGAAATAGGCAATTCATGCAGTACAAGTTCATTACTTAAATATTCTAGCACAGAGTCAATAGGGAGTTTTGTAAACAAAGAACATACATCAAAACTGACAAAGATATCGCTAGGGTTTAGTACAATGTTATTTAATTCTCTCTCTCTCTCTCTCTCTCTCTCTCTCTCTCTCTCTCTCTCTCTCTCTCTCTCTCTCTCTCTCTCTCTCTCTCTCTCTCTCTGGTACAATATTCTCTCTCCCTCTTTCTCTTGCTCGATATATATATTTATATTTTCTTTCGTCTTTTCTTATATAATTGAATTTTTTTGGGGAAAATTTGTGTAAATTTCATATTATATTGTATATGCTTCCTTGTTTTTTTCAAAATGTACTGTTTTCTGGAAGAATAACTTGTTTACTGCGCGTATCCTCCAAGGTGTGGCTACCCTCAGGTGTTTCCTCGTTTCTGTAGAGTGAAATCGCCCTTATTGCTAATCTTGTAGTGTCAGTTTGGATATTATGCGTTCTTTTAATTATGTTTTCCTCTGTAAAATCAGTTTGCCTTAGTAAAGGGTCTGAACAGACCGAAAGTACTCGGCTATCTCGCTTTTTCCTTTTTTCCTTCGTGGCAAAAACCTTTATATATATATATATATATATATATATATATATATATATATATATATATATACATTGTGTCCCTGTATCATAAGAATTGACAGCAATGTCCCAGAAGTTCACTTGATCATTTCCAAACTCAGAAATCATATAATACAACAGAACACGGAAACAGTGGTGAGTCCTTTTATCCTACATTTGTCAGAACATTGAAGATTATCTCATCCCCACGGAGGGAGTTAGTCATAGAGGCTGTGACGCAACATAGTATCAGACAATAATGCAAAAGCCGTGAAAACAGCAGTCATCTCATATTTCTACAGTCCCTATTTTAGAACAAGTATGAAAGTCGTTTCTGTAATTAATAAAGAGAAGTTCCTATTACAGACGAAATCTGGTATTTACGACCAATACCAATCACCCAAGCCGGCATTTTGTGAATTTGATCTCTCTCTCTCTCTCTCTCTCTCTCTCTCTCTCTCTCTCTCTCTCTCTCTCTCCTCTCTGCATACAACACGGCAACAGGCCTTTCAAGTTTCACCTCTATTTTTTTGTGCACCTTTTGTGGGGGGGGGGGGGGGGATAGGTGGCGGCGGAGGCCTAGTGAAAAAAAAAAAAAGTTACCTCTCAACATCTTAGCTGGAGCAACATTGCGTTGTCTATTGGTAACCCTTTTTTTGTAATAGGCTCACCCCTCTCTATCTGTTGAAGCCTACCGGCTGTGATGAAAAATTTCAATGGACATTTTTTTACGTAATCCCCCATAGTCTACGGCGGACGGGATTAGTTTTTGCACATGCGCAGTTTGTTCCCTCTACGGCTCAGAATGAATGAGGAAAAGGGTTAAAAAGAAAAAAAACTGTTTGAAATAATGTGGGATCTTTGGTTTGTATGCTAATTAGAATAGACGAATAAAAAAAAAGTTGAAAATTAATTTATATATATAGTCTTTGATATCTAAGGGTTACCACGAATGACAAAATACGAAAAAATGGGAAATAATTATGGTGGGTGAAGACAAAGTAGTCGGGAATAATGTGTGTGATTTCTGTTAACGTGAAGGAATAATGAAAATGTAATATGTGATATAATGTGACCCTTCGGAAATAGTAGAGACGAACAAATCAGATGAAAATGAAAAAAATAAATATATAACTAAATAAAGAACAATTATGTCAACAGAATTTTTTGTGATTATAAAGAAAACTACAAATGAGAAAATGTGAAAAAAGTAGTTAAAATAAATATGATGAGGGAAAATAAAATTCCAACTTGCCCTCTGCTGTTTAGGAATGGGAAACAATTACGGTAAATTAATGCGTAGTCATTGCCTCGTAATCAGAATGAATGATGAAAAATGTGGAATAATGGTAAGAACAAAAAACAAATATACGAAAAGTAGTATTAATTAATTAGTTTTTTCCATCGACACCAGACGAAATTGATTGATAGAAACCAGGAAGTGGCGGTATAAATGAAATTCATAGGGTAAAATAATTTGGATGTTAACTGATTTAGCTGTTGATTTTGGGACTCTGACAGACAGCGTCGACGGAATTCAATTACAGAAAATCACAATAAACAATTGAAAGAGATAAAGAAGAGAGAAAAAATAGCTATTGCTGTAAAACATAAACTTCACGCCAAACTCCGAGCCTTTATTGAACACGGAAAATATACTATATGGATTATTACTAATTGAAATGTGCGTTCTTCTGGGAGTGGGTCCCGTATTGGGGAGGTGTTTTGGGGGGAAGGGGTGACGGGACTCGGCTCACGGGAAGCGTAGACAAAGCTTAATGAAAAGCTCGCCAAAAGAGAGAGAGAGAGAGAGAGAGAGAGAGAGAGAGAGAGAGAGAGAGGTACAGAGAGAGAGATACAGAGAGGGCGACAGACAGACAGCAAGAGATAGATAGAGAGAGAGAGAGAGAGAAAGATACAGATATATATATATAAATATATATATGTATATATAGATAGATAGATAGATAGATAGATATATATGTATATCTATCTATACTATATATATATATATATATATATATATATATATATATAATATATATATATATATATATATATCTATATATATATAATATATACATATATAGAGAGAGAGAGAGAAAGATGCAGATATATATATATATATATATATATATATATATATATATATATATATATATATATATATACACATATATATATATATATATATATATATATATATATATATATAATATATATATATTCATATATGTATATATATATACAGATACAGAGAGAGAGTACAGAGAGAGAGAGACGGGACAAAAGAAGCTAAATAGGTGTAAAATAGCGAACATAGACGTCACGCCGAACTCGCTGGTCTTCTCGTTTGACCAGAAGCTACGCACGAATCCCGAAAACCACTCCATTTGCAGATGATGGGTGATGATGACAAAGGCCCGTCATATCACCCGTCATCATCACCCGAGTAAACCATCACCGCAAAACCAGACAGACGGACAGGCAGAAGCCAACCGGGCATCACACTGCCTACGCTCACTCATTCGTTGTTTTTTTTTTTTTTTTTTTTTTTTTGCTAATCAGGCCTTGCTACATATGAAAGGGGAAGGCCCGCTGGCACCGCTCAATCAACCAGAGTTGCCAGTTTCTTCAACTCGTAATGAAAAACGCTACTGGGAATCGGGCTTTGTCCCACTGTCTGTCAGTCTATCGTTATGCTACAGGTGTGATTCCAGGGGGGAAAAAAGGAATGACTAATTAGTCTCTTCGTTATTATGCTATCTATAGATCCTAAATACACGTAAGCAACGCACTGCTATTCGTGGACATTTTGACTCACCCGCGGTAGTTGGCAACACTGTGTTGATATCCTAAGCGAGTCCATCTGGACAGTTTCGTGTTGCGTTTTTGCAACTCTGTCGGGCCTGTGAATTCAACCCACGTGGGACCCCGGGCCACACCCCTTCCTCGCTGGCCCCTTCCTTTCTTTTCACGTCCTTCCCTTTCTTTTTTTTAACCTTTTTTTTCCTCTGTCTTTTTTTTTATCGGCCTCCCTAGGCCCATCCCATCCCATGCTGTGGCAATGACGACCCCTAAGCCTCTCCAGAAGCCGTTGATTTTGGTTGTGTTGTTGCTATTGCCAGGGCCTATACCCACCGTGCCCAAGTAATGCCCATTATGCTCTCTCTCTCTCCTCCTTTCAACGTTTCTGTTGCTTTTTAATTTAAAGGTACCGGATGTCCTGATTTTGGTTGTGTTGTCGTTATTGCCAGGGCCTATACCCACCGTGCCCAAGTAATGCCCATTATGCTCTCTCTCTCTCTCTCTCTCTCTCTCTCTCTCTCTATAAGCGTTTCTGTTGGTTTTTAATTTAAGGGTACCGGATGTCCTGGAATGAGAGGGTCCTTTCCCGGTAAGTATAATATTTCCGAGCTGTAACCGAGTATCGGGCCCTTTCCCTGAGAAAAAAGAGGGACGCTGTGTCTTAAAAACTAACCATAGAATCCTCTTGTAAATAATTTCATTACGTTTCTAACACCCAAATTTATCGGGTGATATATTGAACTAACCTAACCTAACCTAAGGGGTATGGCAAAAAAAAAAAAAGAAAAAAAATGTTTCTCACGCCCAAATTTCTCTGGGACTACTTTGAACTAACCTAACCTAACCCAACCTAACCTAACCTAGGGGCATTGCTTAAATAAAAAAGAAAAAAAAGGCTGCTGCAATACTAGTATACATCTCGGAAATTTAATTCCCGATTCTTCGTCAGATAATTAATAATAATTCTTAAGCCTATAATATTGAAGTGGTAGTAATCGTATGAGCAATAGTCATCATATGAACTATTCTTAATTATCTAAATCCTATGTACAGCAGCAACTAGTAAGTAATGATACAAATCATAATAATCTTAATAATCGTAAAAATAAAAGAAATAAGAAATGCGCCGTTAAAGATGCACAAACAAAAGAGAATAAAAAAGAAAGAAATGGAAGTCAAGGAGGTTATTACGTAACAGGGGGCGGGGGGGGGGGGGGGGGGGGGGGCGGGGGGGGGGGGGGGTTGGGGGGGGGGGGTGGGGGGGCGTTGGGGTGATGAAGGGGAATGCATCCGAAAAGGGTGTGTGACGAAAAAAAAAGAATGTACACCCTCCTCTTCATGCACAGGTGCACAGGCTGCATAGACAGGTGCCGAGGGGTGCCCCAATGCAGCTGCTCTGGTACATTTAAAAAGCTATTTTTAAATTTCGGCTCGTTTTATTTTAATACATTTTTATTTATCTTTTTTTTTATTTATAATAACGTGGCAATTTTTAAATTTAGGCCCGTTGTATTTTAATACATTTTCTACTTAATTTTTTTTTAAATTATTTTTCAATAAGTAGGGTCTCTTCTTTCTGTATATCCATATGAAAAGGTTTTATCTCCTGTTACACCTTTCAAACTTCCTACCGTCAATTTCCGTTTCTGCGCTGAATGACCTCATAGGTCCCGGTGATTGGCCTTTGGCCTGAATTCTATATTCCATTATATATTCAATCCTTATCTCTGTGGTCATTTAACTGCGTCAGCCGTGGGCTCAAGATTAAATTAATGTGTTTGACTTTAACTATAGTAGTCATTTACGAATGAGTATTCATCTATAATAGTCATAGTTAATGTCTAGCTGTGATAGCCACAGGTTAGACATAATCTACCTGTCAAAATCGTATGATAGGGAATATGTTCTGTAACGATAACCTGTCAGTGGTTATCTAACCAAACCTTATCAATTATTGAACTATAGTGGCCATGTTTTAATATAACCATTATAAATTGTTATAAGTTAGGTTAAACTAAAAAGTAAGTGGATTTTTCGTGTAGTGTTTAGGTTGCATGGCTAACTGTAACCAGCGTTTTGTCTTTGCATTTTTATTTCTGTTTCATTTCTTTCGGTTACGTCCTCCTTGGCTGTTCGACTTCTTTAGGATTCTTTAACAATTAAATTTATCTAACAAGTAGACTAACCGACCGAATGATATATATATATATATATATATATATATATATATATATATATATATATATATATATAAACACGTATGTGTGTGTCCAGGTATCTTTGCAGTTTTCCCATTTCATTAGCCTCTATTAAACCTGAATGGGCCATAAACAATTTGAAAACTGACAAATTACCAAGCAAAACATTAAATGGCGAACGCGTAAACAGTCTTTTTTTTTTATTAACGTTGATTTCTTAAAATTATTAGAATTCCTTTCATTAGTGTCGCCTGTCGCACGAAATAGCAATTCCATCACGTGAGCTGACGGCAGAAATTTCTCATTTCCGCCTTGAATGGTACGTCATTCTCGCCTTCGGGGCCTCTCACGGAACCCCAAATACCAAACAAACCGCCCGTTTGTGACTCCGTTTGTATGTGCGCGTGTTTGTTTAGGCGAATATGTGTGTATCTGACGCATAGAATTGCTGGGTCTAACTCAAATCGCGAGATGTATAGGATCCACCGAGTACCATTTTAGGGTGGTGTTTTGTTTATCATAGTCTGTCATTAAAATGTATTTTTTTACGTTTTCTTTCATAGCGTCATCTCGCCCGTCCCACTTTTATATCGTTCTATAGCCGTAACAATTTTTCTCGATGCACTGTTCTGTCTTTGTTTTAAATATCTGTTTGGTCCTTTCTCTTTATATTTTGCTGTGATTCTAATCACTGTTCGTCCCTGTTCTGTTGGCATGTGCCCGTAATCAATGTTAAGAACATATGTGGGACGAAACCATTGGTTGTTAGTATATGGTTTTTAATAGTCTTCATTATAATCATCTGCATAAACTGACGCTGTCACGTACTTGATAACAGCAGGAGTTTATTTAAATGTAAGTTTATGTAACGTCTAAGATTAGGCTTAACGAACTGCTTTAGTTAACCCTGAATTCCCAATAGTTAAAGTAGTGAAAATCGTTATATTTGTAGGCTTAACTTAGCATTTTATTACGATAGAAAAATGCAATTGTACGCTGAGAATTACAGCGCAAAGTTCACTTTTGATAATATTTCTGATTTCCATATAATTTTTTAACTGATACAGCGTCTAGGTAGGTATGTGATGCTGCTAATATGGTAGAAGTTTCCAGTTTAAGGGTTTCACACTAGAATCAGCAGTAAGAGTATGAAAATACAGAGTTGGCATTTGTATTTTTGCCTCTTTCACGGAGTCAGTGTTTATAGGAAAAAAACGTCTCAGTGTTGAATATATACCGCTATCAGTCGACCTATCCGTGTATGGACTTCAGCTGCATATTTGAGTCGAGAAAAGGGAATTGTATATATATATATATATATATATATATATATATATATATCGAGCTACAATGTCCTTTAATATCTAATTCGCTCTATTCATATATGCTTAACCGAAGGGGAATTTTTTCTCGATAATAGATTTGCCTGGACCAGGGCGCGAACCTATGGATCCTTTCAAACCCAGGAAACGTCAGTGAAGCTTTACCTACTACACCACCGCGAGAGGTGTAGTAGGTAAAGCTTCACTGACGTTCCTGGGTTTGAAAGGATCCATAGGTTCGCGCCCTGGTCCAGGCAAATCTATTATCGAGAAAAAATTCCCCTTCGGTTAAGCATATATGTAAAATATATTAATTCCGGGGTAGAGCGAATTAGATATTAAAGGACATTGTAGCTCGATATATGTATATGAATCACGGAAATGTGATATGACTTATATATATATATATATATATATATTATAGTATATATATCTAATATATATATACTATATATATATATATATATAAGTGTGTGTGTCGCTTTTCATGGCGAATAAATACATTTGTCTTATTTTACAATTTCATGTAAATAATCGTCCTGCCAATATAGATTACATAGGCGTATGTTTTTACCTGTATATCAAATTCTTGAACACAGTATAACATTAAATAAATACGCTATATTTTATTAGAATAATTGTTCTGTACTGTTTAACATCCGCGTTACTTATTTTTTTACATTTTCATTCTAATAGATACATCTTAAATACCGTATCCTAAAATTCCTGTATCTTTAACTCAACGCGAAACAGCTTTTTCAGAACTTTTTAGGCTCTTCCATAGACCTTCCTACGCCCCCTCTATCAAGAATAACAAAGTAGTTGATAGACGATTACAGTAAAGTAAATACCTTGAAATTGTGTATTGTAGATTTATATATATATATATATATATATATATATATATATATATATATATATATATATATATATATATATATATATATATATAATTGCGTTAGCGAGCACGGAAGGACCAGTGTTACCACGAGCCCAGCTTAATCTAAGAACAACTAATTGCAATTTGTATTTATTGGAGAGTTTATATTTCATCATCGAAATAAAGGGAAAGAATACTGGAATGATATTGATAGGAACATGGAAATTTGGGCTACTGAATACTTTATTGGATACTATCTAGTTAGATGATGAGCATCTTTAATTATCTTGGACAGACGCACGCACGAGTGTGTAATATATTATATATATATATATATATATATATATATATATATATATATATATATATATATATATATATATATATATTATATATACATTATATATGTAATTTATATATATATTCATGTATATATATATATATATATATATATACATATATATATATCATATATATATATATATATAGTTTACTTTTCGTCTTACTAGCTCTTCAACACGGAGCAGGCCACCCAGTAACCACCCCAGCTCCCCCCATCCCCAAAAATCTTCTAGACACATCAAAAAGAAACCAAACTTTGGCCACAGAAGGTCAAAGTTCTTAAAACAGAATCAATTATCCCAAGACAAGACTCAGAGGATAACTGTTATCCTACTTTCTCTCTCTCTCTCTCTCTCTCTCTCTCTCTCTCTTCTCTCTCTCTCTCTCTATAAGGCGCCGAAATCTTGGAAATGCCATTATGCATTCTGCCACAACAATGAGCAAGGCATTCTCGTAGTCTCTTTGAACGCGCACTTGACTACGATCCCAGTGTTTTTCGCACGATTTAATAACCAGCATCAACAAACGATAATGAAAAACTAATTTACTTAATGATCGCGACTATTTTCTGCGCCTCTTGTCTCTCTCTCTCTCTCTCTCTTTGATTTAATTACCGACTGTGCAAACAGAAGCAATGTTACACCATTCATAGTGATTCCAGATATCCACGAACGGTGTAGTATACATGAACTGAAAAGAAATATTTTTCGTAAGCAATTATTAACGTCTCTCGCACCGCCAGGAAAAGTGGTAGACTCGCTGCTGCTTACGACCAAGTGGAGAAAACTGTAGAATTAACGGGAAATAAATTTGCATATTCCGTGAAGCTATTCTCTTAATGGATTTCTACTTCTTCTTTTTTTCCTAGATTCTCATTCCTTGGGAAATTCATTTGCCTAAAAGGACGCTTGCAACAAGGGGGCTGGAGATGACGGGAGAGAGAGAGAGAGAGAGAGAGAGAGAGAGAAGAGAGAGAGCGAGAGAGATCGAGAGGGAGTGGCAGAAGAAAAAAAATGGAGGGGATACAGAGGTCATAAGCGAGTTCTGGAGAGGTCAGGGAAGTTTGAGGTTGGTGGGGGGGGGGGGGGGCGGTTGGGGGTGAGAAATGATACGAAAAGGAAATATTTATAAAAATGGCTCTAAAAACATGGCGGGAAGGAGAAACTACGGAAAGAAAACAAAAAATGGAAAGGAAGGAAGAAAGGAATATGGAGAAGTGCTGGGTAGATGGTGTCTGGGTTGGGTGGGGGGGTGGGGGACGGGGGTAAAAATGTTTGTAAAAGTGGACGAGATGGTGACAGATAAAATGGCGGGAAGGAGAAGACACTATAAATGGAAAGGAAGGAAGAAGGGAATATAGAGAAGTTCTGGGTAGGGGGTATCTGGGTTAGGGGGGGGGGAGCGATGGGTGGGGGGAGATCAAGACGAGCAGTAAGAGACGGAGCAGCGCGGTCGTGTCCTCCCTCGTCCCCCGAAAACGGATTTAATTGTCTTTCACTAACAACGTTACGGGCCGGTAGATGCTCACAGCTCCTGAGCGGTTCCTGGTTATTAGAAGAAAATGCTTTTTACGTTTTTAAACTGGAGACGATAATGACATTCTTCTCCGTAATAGGAGAGAGAAACAAGGCATTGCACGGGTGTGCGCGCGCGCAGGTGGTAACGGTTGCGAGTACACACACAAACACACAGACGCATATACAGTATATATATATATATATATATATATATATATATATATATATATATATATATATATATATATATATATATATATATATATATATATATATATATATATATATATATATATATATAAAGAAAATTTGAAAATACAGCACTGTTACACCAAAGGTTATATGTATATATATATATGTCTGTGTGTATATATATATATATATATATATATATATATATATATATATATGTTATATATATATTTATTGATACATATACAAGTGACAGATTTCATGCTTCACATCTAAGGATCGCCTATGCCGTAACTTTTGGTGTTCATGCAGATTCGAAGACTTTCCCTTTTATATACAAATAGTATATTACTACATTACTTAGCTAAATCATTGAATCAGCGGCCGTGCTATTTTCGTCTTCTCTTCTTCTTCTTCTTCTTCTTTCGTTATCAAGTACACATTATCATCTTTCTTGTTGTTCTCCCGACTTTTGTAAGGATTGATGAACTGACTAACCTTTTTTTTTTTAAATTAATTGTATATATACACTTCACAAGTCCTCGCTACGTTCCAGCTGAAATGAAAACTACTGACTGGTAGTACCTACTAAAATAATAACTACCGGCTAGTTATTCCTTAAGGGTTAATACTTTGTGATTACCCAACATTCATTGTTCATTTTCATTAGCGCGTATTCATTATATAATGTGTTATTTATATTAAACATTTTAATACGTATCCAATCGTATTTACTTTTCACTAAATTACTCGTTGGCTGTTGCCTTTAACTCACTTTGTATTCTATTTTAATTTTGATTTCGAAGAACGCTTAATAAAACGTCCGTTCATACTCACCTCGTCGCCATTTTCCTCTCAAAATTACGAGACTGAAAAGGAGAAAAAATAGAATGAAAAAAAAAATTACTCAAACAGTGTTGCCTGTAATACGCTATCTATATAGTACAGCTCTTCAATTCTCCATTCCTAACATTTTGCAATACTCTCTCTCTCTCTCTCTCTCTCTCTCTCTCTCTGATGTACGTTCTTTTGTTGCAACTGCCCCGTTGGCGATCACCCATCTGTCTCTGGGTGTATCTGCCAATCATAGCATTTAGCAATGTGTCCTCTGTCCTCTTTTGTACGTCTGTCACGCGAAGCATTTGGCTTTGAAGTTTTTTCTTTTTTTTCTTTTATTCCTACGCCTTTTTAAACGAGGCAACGTGTTTTTTTCCGGATATTTGAACAGTATTTGTGATCGGGAAAATAAATGCTTTCTGTTTGTCTGTCTGTCGATCTGTTGGTATGGAAATTAGTAATTGCCTGGGTCTCTAAGTGAATGGATAAGTTAATCTGTAGTTAAGTACTTAAATAGATAAGTAAATGGATAAGTTAATCTATAATTGATTAAGTAAATATATAGGTGAATCGATGAGTTAATCTATAATTAAGTAAGTAAGTAAATAAATAAGTGAATGGATACGTTAATCTATAGTTAAGTAATTAAATAGATAAGTGAATGGATAAGTTAATTTATATAGTTAAGTAAGTAAATAAATAAGTTAATGGATAAATTAATCTATTGGTTAACTAAGTAAATAAGTAAGTGAATTGATAAGTTAATCCATAGTTAAGTAAGTAAATAAATAAGTAAATGGATAAGTTAATCCATAGTTAAGTAAGTAAATAAATAAGTAAATGGATATGTTAATCTATAGTTAAGTAAGTAAATAAAGAAGTAAATGGATAAGTTAATCTATAGTTAACTAAGTAAATAAGTAAGTGAATGGATAAGTTAATCCATAGTTAAGTAAGTAAATAAATAAGTTAATGGATAAGTTAATCTATAGTTAAGTAAGTGGATAAGTTAATCTACAGTTAACTAAGTAGATAAGTAAGTGAATGGATAAGTTAATCCAAAGTCAAGTAAATAAATAAATAAGTAAATGGATAAGTTAATCTGTGGTTAAATAAGTAAATCAAACAAAACATTAAACGACGTAGGATAGAAAAGTTGAGATTATCGATGAAATATAGGAATAGCGGAGACTAATACAAATTAAGGATCTTTATTAGATAGTGACCCCAAAGCAAATAGAAAACTATCATGGCAGGTTCCCAATTGGCATTCCGACTTCAAAAGCAAATAGAAAACTATCATGGCCAGATAATTTCAATTCGCATTCGACTTCAAAAGCAAATAGAAACTATCATGGCAGGATTCAAAATGGCATTCGACTTCAAAAGCAAATAGAAAACTATATGCAGATTCCGGAATTGGCATCGACTTGGGGCAAAAGCATCTCCGACCCTTCAGCAAAATAGAAAACTATCATGGCAGATTCCCAATTAGCATCCGACTTCAAAAGCAAATAGAAAAACTATCATGGCCAGATTCCCAATAGGCATTCCGACTTCAAAAGCAAATAGAAAAACTATCATGGCAGATTCACCAATGGCATTCCGACTTCAAAAGCAAATAGAAAACTATTATGCCAGATTCCCAATTGGCATTCCGACTTCAAAAGCAAATAGAAAACTATCATGCCAGATTCCCAATAGGCATTCCGACTTCAAAAGCAAATAGAAAACTATCATGGCAGATTCCCAATTGGCATTCCGACTTCAAAAGCAAATAGAAAACTATCATGGCCAGATTCCCCTGAATGGCATTCCGACTTCAAAAGCAAAATAGAAACTATCATGCAGATTCCAAAGGCATTCCGACTCAAAAGCAATAGATAAACTATCATGGCAGATTCCCAATCTGCATTCCGACTCAAAAGCAATAGGAAAATATTATGCCAGATTCGGAAATTTGCATTCCGACTTTCAAAAGAACTAGAAAACTATCATGCCAGATCCCAATAGGCATTCCGACTTCAAAAGCAAATAGAAAAACTATCATGGCAGTGTATTTCCCAATTGGCTTTCCGACTTCAAAAGCAAATAGACAACTATTATGCCAGATTCCCCAATTGGCACCGACTCAAAGCAATAGAAAAACCTATCATGCCAGATTAACATAGGCATTCCCGACTTCAAAAGCAAATAGAAAAACTAATCATGGCAGATTTCCCAATTGGCATCCGACTTCAAAAGCAAATAGGAAACTATCATTGCCAGATTCCCAATAGGGCATTCCGACTTCAAAGCAAATAGAAAACTATCATGGCAGATTCCCAATTATGGCATTCCGGACTTCAAAAGCAAATAGAAAAAACTATTATGCAGATTCCGAATTGGCATTCCGAATTCAAAAGCAAATAGAAAACTATTATGCCAGATTCCGAATTGGCATTCCGACTTTCCCCCCCCAGCAAATAGAAAACTATCATGCCAGATTCCCAATAGGCATTCCGACTTCAAAAAAAAAAAAAAAAAAGCAAATAGAAAAACTATCATGGCAGATTCCCAATTGGCATTCCGACTTCCAAAAGCAAATAGAAAACTATTATGCCAGATTCCGAATGGCATTCGACTTCAAAAGCAAATAGAAAACTATCATGCCAGATTCCCAATAGGCATTCCGACTTCAAAAGCAAATAGAAAACTATCATGGCAGATTCCCAATTGGCATTCCGACTTCAAAAGCAAATAGAAAACTATTATGCCAGATTCCGAATTGGCATTCCGACTTCAAAAGCAAATAGAAAACTATCATGCCAGATTCCCAATAGGCATTCCGACTTCAAAAGCAAATAGAAAACTATCATGGCAGATTCCCAATTGGCATTCCGACTTCAAAAGCAAATAGAAAACTATTATGCCAGATTCCCAATTGGCATTCCGACTTCAAAAGCAAATAGAAAACTATCATGCCAGATTCCCAATAGGCATTCCGACTTCAAAAGCAAATAGAAAACTATCATGGCAGATTCCCAATTGGCATTCCGACTTCAAAAGCAAATAGAAAACTATTATGCCAGATTCCCAATTGCATTCCGACTTCAAAAGCAAATAGAAAAACTATCTGGCAGATTCCCAATTGGCATTCCGACTTCAAAAGCAAATAGAAAACTATCATGCCAGATTCCCAATAGGCATTCCGACTCCAAAAGCAAATAGAAAACTATTATGCCAGATTCCGAATTGGCATTCCGACTTCAAAAGCTAATAGAAAACTATCATTCCAGATTCCAAATTCGCAAGTTTTGGTAATTACATGCCATTTCGATCTTACAGATCAATCCAGGCTTAGATTTGGAATTCGAGATGGGGTGGCCGTGGGGGTTGTGGGGGGAGGTTCGCAGTTGGGGTGGGAGTTGAGACTCCTCTTTCTGGCTGATTATTTGACCTAATACCATAAAACTTCCGTCACAATTTCCAGGGTCACCTGCTGAAGATCCAGTTTGACCAACCTCCCTCTTTCATCCAGGCTTGGACTCGCCATTGATTGATTGATTGATTTAATAATTTGTGTGTAAATGTCCCCCTGAAACAATGCTAACCCGAAAACGATCGTCTGGAATCGACAATGGATGGAGGTTTCATCCATAAACGATCGTCTGGAATCTACAATGGATGGAGGTTCCGTCCATAGACGATCGTCTGGAATCGTCAGTGGAGGGTGCATCCACAAACGGTCGTCTGGAATCGGCAATGAATTGAGGTTCCATCCACAAACAAATCTTCTGGAATCGACAATGGAGATCATCTGGAATCGACAGTGGAGGTTCCATCCACAAACGATCGTCTAGAATCTACAATGGATGGAGTTTCCATCCACAGACGATCTTCTGGAATCGTCAATGGAAATCGTCTGGAATTGACAATGGAGGTTCCATCCACAGACGATTGTCTGGAATCGACAATGGATGGAGGTTCCATCCACAAATAATCTTCTGGAATCTACAATGAAAATCGTCTGGAATCGACAATGGATGGGGGTTCCATCCACAGACGATCGTCTGGAATCGACAATTGATGTGTTCCATCCTCAAAAGATCGTCTGGAATCGGCAGTGGAGGTTCCATCCACAAACGATCTTCTGGAATCGACAATGGATAGAGGTTCCATTCACAGACGTTCGTCTGGAATCGACAATGGGAGAAGGTTCCGTCCACAGACGATCTTCTGGAATCGACAATGGAGATTGTCTGGAATCGAAAATGGATAGAGGTTCCATCCACAGACGATCGCCTGGCATCGATAATGGAGACCGTCTGGAATCGACACTGGAGATCGTCTGGAATCGACAGTGGAGCTTCCATCCACAGACGATATTATGGAAACGAAAGTGGAGATTCCATCCACAAATGAACGTCTGAAATCGACGGTGAAGGTTCCATCCACAGACGATCGTCTGGAACCGACAATGGATGGAGGTTCCATCCACAAACGATCTTCTGGAATCGATAGTGGAGATCGTCTGGAATCGACAATGGATAGAGGTTCCATTCATAGAAGATCGTCTGGAATCGACAATGGAAGAAGGTTCCGTCCACAGACGATCGCCTGGAATCGACAATGGAGATCGACTGGAATCGAAAGTGGAGATTCCTTCTAAAAACGATCGTCTGGAATCGACAATGAAAATCGTCTGGAATCGAAAGTGGAGATTCCTTCTACAAACGATCGTCTGGAATCGACAATGGAAGAAGATTCCATCCACAGATGATCGCCTGAAATCGACAATGGAGGTTCTATCTCTTGACAGTTGCGTCGCCGTCGACGAGAGACGGCGATTATTCGCCGGGAGGCTCCGATGATCATTTCATAACAAGTGTCGTTAACGGACATTCAACTGGTGGTCTTGTCACTTAGAGAAATGACAGCAGCTTCTCCGCTTAATTTATTCATACGCGGCGCAGGGGCCGGCCTTGGAGAGAGAGAGAGAGAGAGAGAGAGAGAGAGAGAGAGAGAGGTGGTGGGGGGGAGAGAGAGAATAGAATTTACAATGGATAGAAGTAGGAAACAAGAGAGAAAAAGGTTGAGAGAGAGAGAGAGAGAGAGAGAGAGACATTTAAGAGTAGATAGAATTAGGAAACGAGAGAGAGAGAGAGAGAGAGAGAGAGAGAGAGAGAGAGAGAGAGAGAGAGAATTTACAGTGGATAGAAGTAGGAAACATGAGAGAAAAAAGGTTCTGACAGACAGACAGACAGACAGACAGAGAGAGAGTAAATAGAATTAGGAAACGAGAGTAAAAGGTCGAGAGAGAGAGGGAGAGAGTGAAAAATAAATTACAGCGGATAGAAGTAGGAGACTTGAGAAAAAAAGGTCGAGGGAAAAGAGAGAGAGAGAGAGAGAGAGATTTGATTCTTGAGAGAGAGAAATATTTGATTCTAGAGAGATCGAAAGAAAGGAGATTGATTGATTGATTGATTGATACTATATTAATGTAGCATCGTGACAACTGAAAGAAAGGAGAGAGAGAGAGAGAGAGAGAGAGAGAGAGAGAATTCTATAGATAGGGGGATAAATCGCTAGCTAGCAAGGGAAATATAATTTAGAAAATAGAAATAGTCGAATCCAGACGAGAGAATGACAACTCAGAAAATTTTGTAATCAAGAGAAGGCCCTTCTAAAAGCAGACAAAACAGACAGACAGACAAGCAGAAGGGCGCATTCAAACAGACGGTTGGATGGACAGGCCAAGACGAGAAAAGGGACGACGAGCACGTTTGGGCAACGGGGTAGGGCGCAAGGGCATGTTGCCCTCATTACCATATCGCATCCATAGAATCGGTCCAGTCGAGCGCAATCTCACGCGCAGGAAAGAGAGAGAAAAAAAATGATAGCAAAAAAGGATGTGAACACGCTTCGTGTCCAGAGATATCCAACACCCAATTTTTTTTTTAGAGAGAGAGAAAAAATTTAATTTTGTTTTATAGTTAAATGAGGTTGAGACAAATACTAGGAAACATTTTATTAAAAAGGTTATTTTCAGCAAAATAGGATGTGAACACGCTTCGTGTCCAGAGACATCCAATACCCAATTTCTTTTAAAAGAAAAATTTTTATTTTATTTTATAGTTAAATAAGGTTCAGGCAAATCCTATAGGAAGCATTTTAATAACAAGACGCTCTGTGTGAAGGAAACCTTCCCCTTCATCTTATTATTGTAGAACTTTGCAAAACCTTCAAACCCATAGGGAGTTTTTTTTTATTAACAAAACTATTTGGACACTGTAAAGGAAATCTTCTCTTTCGTCTCATTATTGTAAGACTGCAAAACCTTAAGACCCATAGGGAGTTTTTTTTAATGCTGCCTTTCCAACGAAAAACCTTTGGAACTATTTACCTAAGAAAACCTCGATTTTTAATTCATTGGTCCAACGAAATGTGAGCCAATCTTAGACTTCACGGAAGAGCCTCGTCTTTTATGAAACGGGGCGTCACAATATCCACTGGAGGAGGAGAAGGAGGGGAGAGGAGGAGGAGGAGGAGGAGGAGGAGGAGGAGGAGGGTCATACCCTTCTGGTGACGACATACGAGGTGACGGCCAGTGAGTGATGGGGGCATCTACACGAGGGAGAAAAGGCAAAGAAGAGGCAAGTTGGGACGGGTTCCCAGTGGTGGCACGGGGCGAGGATGCCCGAACCCGTGCAACATAAAAACTTGGGATGCACAATAGGAACCATTCTCTCTCTCTCTCTCTCTCTCTCTCTCTCTCTGGGCAAGACAAAAAAATTGGTAGCATGCCCCTTAAGAGAGGGAGGAGGGTAGGGATACCTAGAGTCTACGGAGGGAGGGGGGGGGGTCGGGGGGTGGGGGGTGTAGCTAACATAGAAAATATGCTTTGAAAGATACTGTTGATGTTCGATGGGGGTGTGTGGGTGGGGGGGTTGGGGATGGAGGTTGAAATGGAAGGAAGGAAGTGATTGTTGAAGGGGGGTTGTGGGGTATAGTGAAAAGCTCCTGTCAGTTGGGTAGCAAGGGCAGCAGTCTACTGTTGCACGCTGGTCACGCCGCAGGGCAGAAGAGGAGAGAGGGACCTCTGGAGGAGACGCAGAAGATGGAGATGGAGAGGTTAGTCTTTGCCTGTTTAAGTGATTTATGTATATTTATGTATTTCGAGATTCATAGCTCGGCGTCTCCCTTAGCTTGTCACATCTTAATTGAAAGTGGCTCCAATCTTCGGATACTAGCAATTGACGTTGAATGATCACATCTTGAGTTAAACAGTAATACAGTTTTATATCAATTTCAATAACGAGTAAACATTGGTTCTCTTAGATTACATTATCAGACGTCATTGGTAAATTTACCATAAATAACAGAAATTTTTTTATTTTACATTTTGTTTTACAATGATTAATGCATTCACATTTATAACGTATATATATATATATATATATATATATATATATATATATATATATATATATATATATATATATATATATAGTATATATATATATATATATAGATATATATATATATTATGTGTGTTCGTACTTGGGTGCATGCTTGCGTGCTTGTGCATTTCTTTCGCAGCCATATTCATAAAGCATGAATATCTCTGCACGTGAATACAAGCGTTAGGCTGTCTCTATTTATGCATGTTTTGCTACTGAACCATGCCCGTTTATGTTAGGATACATCGTGTATGTATATGTATATATATGTGTGTGTGTATGTGTGTGTATGATCACTCAGACGTCAACCGCATCCAGTATCACTCTTATTTTAGTGCCCACCCACCCAACCCCGAACCGTTTAGGCCAATATCAAGGAGCCTCTGTGTATTTGAAGCTGATCATCATCCTCCATTTCATCTCCTTAGAACACTCTCTCTCTCTCTCTCTCTCTCTCTCTCTCTCTCTCTCTCTCTCTCTCTCTCTCAGAGATCACAGACAACCAGAGATCACAGACAAGCAGCCTCTTTGCCTGGATAATTTAATTGGAGGCCTATCTCGCTTTATTGGATTTTTGCTCGCCGCGTAGGCCTAGTTTGGGACGAACGCTCTCGTTAAACTCGAACGTCGAGGGAAATTCACAACTCTGCCAGGTTGTGGAGGTTGTTGCGTAGCGAACCGAGCGAGTGTTCGCTGGTTGTTAGGTTGTTTATGTTGTGATTGTTAAGTGGGTATCAGTAATTATTATTTTTTCGCTTGGGGCAATGGTTTTATTATTATTATTATTATTATTATTATTATTATTATTATTATTATTATTATTATTATTGCTGTTATGAAATCAGCTACATTCCAGGTTGTAGGTTGTTGTGGATTAACGGTATTTAACCACCTATTATTATTTTTTTTTTATTTTTTTTTCAATAGACAGTATATTCAATAAAACCTGTAATCATACACATCTTTAAATGAATGTACTATTACATAACTAGGAATTTGTTTCTCATTATTATTATTATTATTATTATATCTATTATTATCATTATTATTATTATTTAAATTCAGTATTACCATGTGTATATGGTGGACTAAGTATGTATACACAGGTAATATAACACCGGGTAAACTCGCTATCACTATTATCACTCAAAATTTGTCCACGAGACATCAGTGTGTGATAAATTGATAACATTTTAACGGCTAATCTACCACGTTACGTTCCTGTTTTGGAAAATCTAATAAAAAAAAAAAGGGGGGGGGGTGGGGGGGGGGGGGGGGGGGGGGGGGGGAAAAAAAAAAAAAAAATTTAAAAATATATTAATGTATTTAATATATATAATAATATGATAATACAATATTATAATAATACATATGTTATATAATAACATATATAATAATAAAATTATGTATATATATGTTATATATTATATAAATATTTTAGATGAGATTTATCTTCCCGCCACTGGCCAGTGGCATAAGGCTGAATATATATTATATTATATATATATATATATATATCTATATATATGATATATACATATATAAATATATGTATATATATATATATATATATATATTATATATATAATACAAATGTATAAAATACATATATATATATATATATATATAAATATGTATATATATGTATATATGTATATATGTATATATATATATATATATATATATATATATATACCTACAATTATGCAAAAGTTATAGTCGCAGGAAACTATAACTCAGTTTCAAAAAGTTGTTTTTTGACTGGGGAAAAAAAATAATATAGTTTTTTGTATTCTATCGAGTTCTGTATTTCATTCTTCATATTCTGATCGCTCCAGCAGCTGGCCCAGCTATTAATGCGACTGGGAAACGAAAGAAAGATTCAAAATTCTTTTACAGGCCGAAAGAATATCATGATTTTTTAAGTGTTCTGTTGGCCTTTCGTTCGTCACGGAATTTTTGCTGAAAGAAATATTCGCGAGACTTTTAGTAGACGCAGGTAATTCGCTGTGAATTATGTTATAGCTTCAGTTTGTTCCAACCTGAACTAGATTCACTTCATTCGCCTTAGATTAATTCATTACGCTATTAATCCAGAGGAGATATTTTATTATTATTATTATTATTATTATTATTATTATTATTTATTATTGTTATTATTATTCGGTAGTAGGTGAAACCTATCAGATGGAATAAGCCATAGCTCTTTGGCTATTTATTTATATAATTAATTAATATATACTATATATATAACTATATATATATAATTACTATATATATATAATATAAATATTATATAATATATTCTATTATATCTATATATAATATAAATATATATATATTATAATATATATATATATTATAATATATAATATAATATATATATAATATATATTATATATGTATATATAATATATATAATTCACAAATTTTTATATATGTATATATATATTTAGTTGTATATATTTCTGTAATATAAGTTAAATTATATAAATATTTATATATATATATATATAGATAGTTATTATGATCTATATATATACTACTATATATAACTATATTATATATATATATAATATTACATTTTATATGTAATTATATATTTATGTTGTATATATTTAATGTATATAAGTATAATAATATGCAATATTTAATTATAAAATTTAATATAATATATATATTAGTATAGATTATACGATGCATAAAATCCCCAAAGATGATCATTTCCCCCAAGCCATCAATCAGCAGGAAAGGAAGATTGCCAAAGCGCCCCGACGAGAAACAGCTGATCAATGTAAACACACTGTTGACACACCGAATATTAAAAAAGGCAAAAGCATCAGGATGACATCTTATGGAAAGGAGTACTAGATCCCATTGGTAAGTTTGTTTACTCGGAGGGGGGGTTGGGGTGGGGGGGTGGGCGAAAATATACCTCGTCGAAGGTTCTCTATCTCAAGGGATACGACTCTTGTCTGATGAATGGCTAAATAAATAATAATGCCA
>NC_087218.1:9901929-9904429 GCF_015104395.2 Macrobrachium nipponense
GGCGGGGGGAGGGGGGGACAAAGGTTTTTGGTGGGGGGGGGGGGGGGTTGGGGGTGGGGGGGCGGAAGTCCCCATTTTTTCCGAAATTTTTATCTCTTTTTCTCTTTTTATTTTCTTTCTTGGGTGGTCCTCTCAACAGTTGTTTATTCTGATAGAACGGGGGGTAGGAGGGAGGGGGGGGGGAAAGTTCCCAATTTTTTAGAGTTTTTATCTTTATTCTCTTTTTTACTCTTTTTTCTTGGGTGGTCTTTCAGCTGTTGCTTATTCTGGTAGATTCTTCATTAGCATTTTTCTTTTTCCCACTTTGGTATATATTTTTAGTCTTGTCATCTTCGTATATATTTATCTTTTGCTCAGGTCAGCTTTATGTATCCTAGTTTATTATTCTACATTTTGCGATAATTGTTCTTTTCTATCTTTAGTATTCTATTCTGTAAAAATGTCCATAGGAAGTTAATTAGCTTTTTTTTTTGTTCCGTATGAATGTTTCTTTTGGTTTAATAATAATAATAATAATAATAATAATAATAATAATAATAATAATAATAATAATAATAATAATAATAATAATAATAATAATAATAACCGTGTAGCTGCTTGGATGACTTATTTTCTTTAGTATATCTTAGTTTTTCATTTGGGTGCAGTAATTTATTAAAAATATAAGACAGGTGAGAAAGACAAAAGCAAAAGCAGTTTGAAAATATCTTAGTTTCTTGGCCCCAAAGTCCTCTCAAGAGTGACAGTCGCTTTTTAGGATGGTTTGGGAACGCTCTGGAAGAAATAAATAAAAATTCATCTTCTGGTTGCGTTTACTCAGTCATTATCAGCATAATTAATATTTCCCTTTTTCATCATGCTTTTCTATCGTGGTTGTAGCAGTCGGTTGATTGATTGGTAGTTGAATAGCGTCGCAACATTTCCATTATAAGAATATTGCCGGTGTTACTTAAATTTCGTCATTGCAGTTGAAAATATATCATGATTGATCTTGGGGAATATAGCGTGGTGTCTGATATTGCAAATTTCCTTATACTTTCAATAATATTTTTCTTCATTTTTTTATATACTATGGAATTTTCTCCCCCTCCATAGTTAATCATCTGCCATTTTTATTATCTGTTCAGTTGCCTCTTTTAATCCAGCTTTTGTTTTTAAAAAATCTTATCTTGAGAGACTTCTTGACCAATATTTCTGGGCAAAATTTTTCACCATGCAAAAGGAGTAAGCATTGGTTAATTCCCAAAGAACAATGACTCTTGACATTATTATTATTTTCTTTTTACTTATCTTTGTTCAGTTTTTTACCAAAACTTCCATTTCATCAGGTTATATCCGTGACCATGGTACTTTTCGTATTTTTAAATAGATTTGGGATAAATTTCAATATATTGCAAATATGTAGAGAAAATGTAGGTACTTTAAATATATTTTTTGTCTTCTAGAGTACATAACATTATTATTATTATTATTATTATTATTAATTATTATTATTATTATTATTATTATTATCCTATTCGACTTGGTGATTTTATAATGTGGGGTTCCGGGTTGCATCCATTATTATTATTATTATTATTATTATTATTATTATTATTATTATTATTATTATTATTATTATTATTATTATTATCGTGTGAACGTGGCTGGTAGAATCCTTGACTATTATTGATATTATTATCATAGTATATGTTGAAAAACTTTCACGGCTACCCCTAAATAAAATGCACATATGCGAATAAAAATTAAACCAAAAGAGTCATAAATAATTGTTTGATAGATAAAGATAAATCAGAAAAACCCGCAAAAATCACAAAAATATAATCTAAAAGATTCTTCAATTTGAACAAAAGAATTTTTATTTTTTTCATCTCAAAAATTTAAAAAAAAAATTACTTTTCAATTTTTGTTTTTACCGATCCTCATATATTTATTTTTACGAAAAGTGGATAATTATAAAGTATATAAAGAATTTTAAGAAATATGGGATGGTTGTAGCTAACCACTAACTACTGAGTTAGTGTCTGTTCTTGTACATTTTATTAATTCCCTTTCTTTTTCTACATTTCTCCGGACCTGAGCTAGGTAAGGGTAATGGTGGCCCGCTCCGTTGGCCTCTCTTTAAAGAATAAATCTTGGGATGAGCGATGAAATAATAATAATAATAATAATAATAATAATAATAATAATAATAATAATAATAATAATAATAATAATAATAATAATAATAGTGTTTTAAACTTTATTTGTGATAACAAATTGCTCAAAATACATTATCTTTATCCAGTCCGAGAAATATCGGTTATTATCAATATTAAATAAAAGTGGCATATTATAAAGACATACACTAGAAACTTGCAATATCGGGAATTTATTTGGTACAACGCTAAAGCTTGACTTGCGTCTGCAATATCATTCAAACAACTATGATTTTCTCTGCAGAAATAACTGGGGTTTGCTTGCAAACGGGGACAAATAGTTAGCTTAAATAATGTAGCCT
>NC_087218.1:9909429-9914429 GCF_015104395.2 Macrobrachium nipponense
AGATCCGTTAAGACTTCATGTTCAAGTATAATAATAATAATAATAATAATAATAATAATAATAATAATAATAATAATAATAATAATAATAATCTTCTCTTGTCCATTTCTTCCTCTGGTTTGCTTCTGTAGCTCCAGTCTCTGGTTGTTGATTACTGTCGTTGTGGCGGTCAGTTGCTGGATGACGACCTCCAAGTACCTGACCGTCTTCCCCTTCAATTGGGCTGAATACCTGGCTGCCGGACGAAGCTCCTCTGTTGCCAGAGGTTCCATTTACGTCATTGTCGTTTAATCCTTCATGTCTATCCATCATTGCTGAGTTTTGCTATTTAACCCATAGCTGGACCCTACCCCATCAGGAATAGGTACTCATTTACAGCTGAGTAGGCAGAGGAAATTATGAAATTATGGTAAAGATCCTTTCCCAAGGAATCTGCTTAACCAGTCAATTGACGGCCTAACCCACTCTGCCACGGCGCCACATGGGCACGATCCCAAGATCTCTGAAAAGGAATCTGGAAAAACTAGAGGCTGAAGTAGCTCCAGGACTCATGCAGAAGAGGGTGATCCTAGAAACGGCGCACATAATAAGAAAAGTGATGGATTCCTAAGGAGGCAGGATGCAACCCGGAACTCCACACTATAAATACCACCCAGTCGAATTAGAGGACTGTGATAGAGCCAAAAAAATGAAAAAAAAAATAAATAAAATATAAAATAATAATAAATAATAATAATAATAATAATAAGGGCTTCCATTGATATAGTTTTGGTAGGAAGGACGAGGATTCTAGGCAGATACAAACCTCAATTGGCACAGGTCGATTTTGTCAGGCTTTGAAACGAGAGAGAGAGAGAGAGAGAGAGAGAGAGAGAGAGAGAGAGAGAGAGAGCAGATCCTTAACGTGATTGCATTATACATCAGATCCAGCTGCCCAACCAGAAATGCTACCAAGACCCTTTCATCACCAGCTTTACACAGGGGATGAAACAGTAATAAAGATAAGCTTCAGAAGACAAAAAATAAATAAGAAATTCCCAGTGATGAATCAGAGACCTGAGAGAGACAAGAATATCTGAAAAATAGAGAAGTAGGACTAGCAACAAACCATATTGTAAACCTGGCAAAGTAAGGAACATAAAGGTAGCGTAAGTAGAGGGTGACAGAGTACCAAGACTGGATATGGATAGGCCTATCAGAAGACCGGTTTCCAGTTTCCTGGAAAATTCAACCACGCTGGGTAATGACGATCCACAATGTCTGGGTAGATATGGCACGTAGTATGACTTGTAAGGGCATCTGATGCGAGCGATGATGGTCACAGTAAGGCCCAACAGCCAATGGAATCAGTCAGTGTACTATTGTTAACACCTACGTCCAAATGGATTCGCAAATTTCCCGTGAAATATTGACATAGATGAAAGTAAGAAATGAAAATTCAACACACATATCTTTTCATGAAAACTACTCTGGTGACTAGAGATGACTAACTATGAAGACCAGAGTTTTCTATTCCATACAAACACAGACTAGAGCAGTCAGCAAATTCTTGCTTTGAAGATTTACGATCATAGATGCAGTCGTTCGCAGAAATGGAAAATGACAGCCGACAGGAAAATTCATCAGCAAATGTCATAATGTCAGAAGCTCAATAACGACCAGCAGAGAGTTCAAGAAAGTGTCATTTTCGGTTTCATTCAGAAGATGAAATCCCGCAGAAATTGTTAGTGGATTGTACTCAGTAGGAGATAGCTGGTTCATAACTGTGCGAATTGTACTCAGAGGATGAGGTACCTCTTAGCAGGTAGTGGATTACAATCACGAGGAGATGAGACTTTTTGGGAATCTTAGTAAGGAGATGGGACTGTTTGGGAGTGTTAATAAAGAGGAGATGAGATTGCTTATGAATCTTAGTAAAGAGGAGATGAGACTGTTTGTGAATCTTTATACGAAGATGAGACTGTTTTTTAATCTTAGTAAAGAAATGAGACTGTTTGTGAATCTTAGTAAGGAGGAGATGAGACTGTTTGTGAATCTTAGTAGGGAGATAAGACTGATTGTGAATCTTAATGAGGAGATACGACTGTTTGTGAATATCAGTAAAGAGGAGATGAGACTGTTTGTGAATCTTAATAAGGAGATGAGACTGTTTGTGAATCTTAGTGAAGAGATGAGACTGTTTGTGAATCTTAGTAAGGAGATGAGACTGTTTGTGAATCTTAATGAGGAGATACGACTGTTTGTGAATATTAGTAAAGAGGAGATGAGACTGTTTGTGAATCTTAATGAGGAGATACGACTGTTTGTGAATATTAGTAAAGAGGAGATGAGACTGTTTGTGAATCTTAATGAGGAGATGAGACTGTTTGTGAATATTAGTGAAGAGATGAGGCTGTTTGTGAATCTTAATAAGGAGATGAGACTGTTTGTGAATATTAGTAAAGAGGAGATGAGACTTTTTGTGAATCTTAATAAGGAGATAAGACTGTGAATCGTAGTGAAGAGATGAGACTGTTTGTGAATCTTAGTAAAGAAATGAGACTGTTTGTGAATCTTAGTAAAGAAAGGAGACTGTTTGTGAATCTTAGTGAGGAGAAGCTGAGGCTGTTTGTGAATCTTAATAAGGAAATGAGACTTTATGTAAAATGTAGTGAGGAAGAGATGAATCCGAGTGCTTTGTAAATTTCACATTAGTCGAGGTGTATTAAGTGGAAAATGTCAATTCACTTAGAGTAGATGTAACTGGACAGAAATGCGGTTGAATTTATTTGCTTTTGAGTGATTCCTCTACCGTAGAAACTTGCCTAGGAAGGTGATATAGTCTCTTTATCTTTGTTTCATGTTAATGTGCCAGTGATGATGTTATCAGTGGTATTAGTAGAAGCACCAGAATGAATTTCAGGAAAGAGAGGAAGTCAAATTAAAAGTTTAAAAGAGTGATTTTATTCCTTAAAGGATACAGCAAGTCAGAATTACAAACAATGCCTTTTCATTTTCCGTATTACTCAATAGAATGACTTGATAGATCACTGCCTAGCTAGACGTGAAGTTAGAATGTGAGATTGGGGCCATAAGTAATCCCTTATATATTTTTCAAATTCTAAGATTTATGAAACATTGCAGTTAATAAGATAATAAGAAAATATGATATATAGAAATAGCATGGGTTCGTTTACTGATATCTTTTTTTAGATGGGGAATGCAGATATTGTGGGCATTAAGTATCCAAATTTAAGTAAATATGAAAGAGAGAGAGAGAGAGAGAGAGAGAGAGAGAGAGAGAGAGAGAGAGAGACTCAGCATCCAACAGACATTATGGAACCAAACGGCTGCAACATATATAGGCTTTGTTGAAAACGGCACGAGAGCAATCAGCATTTTTTTATATTTATTTTTTTTCTTTGTACATTTAAAATCATAAAGAATGTACACTGCTACATGAAACGAACGACTACGTGAGCCTTTTATGGACATTCCCCTGAGATGTTCCGTATTTGAGTGTTGTCGGCTATTACCGGAGCACCATATTTCAAAGAGCAAATATACAGATGGGGGTCTTTTTTTTTCGATAGGCACATGAGAATACTGACTGACGTAATGCTTATATGTGTTCATCGATGAATTCCTCTCTCTGTCTCTGTCTCTGTCTGTCTGTCTGTCTGTCTCTGTCTGTCTCTCTCTCTCTTCTCTCTCCTCTCCTCTCTCTCATCTCTCTCTGGTACATATATGTATATATATATATATATATATATATATATATATATATATATATATATATATATACTGTATATATATATATGTGTGTGTGTGTTGTGTGTGTGTATATTATTTGTATATATATATAGATATTCTATATGTGTGTGTTGGGTGGTGTGTGTGTGTGTGTATTATTATAAATATATACTACATATATATTTCTTGATAACCATTCATTAGCAAAAAGCTTAAATAGCGTATTTTAGTATAAATATTTCCTGGTAACCAATTATTTTTTAGCAAAAATCTTTAAATAGCGTATTCTAGCATGTATCATTTTTCTTGATAACTATTTCCTAGCAACGGTCTTAAATAACGTTCTGGTATAAAAAAAAAAAAAAAAAAAAAAAAAGAATTATCAGTTTTCATATAGCTTATTTGGCCTTGCACCAGATCTGGGGTGGGATGTTGCGAGTTTCTTTAACCATTTATTTTCATTTGGCGAAAGAGTTAACCATTCACCAGCTATCCTCTAATATTAGGAATTTTGACTTGGTACTGTTTATTAAATTAGGAAGTTTTATCTAGCAACTATTATAAGTTCACCAGGAAATTCGACATGATCATCGAGCCAATTTTGATCAGACGAATTTCAATTCAGGCAATTTTTCTATGTTTTTCCATGTTAATTATTGCTTTATTGGTTTTGATATTTTGTTTTTATTTTTTGGCTTGATTTTCATAAGTTGATGGTTCCAGAAATGAATGAGAATATAATGATTATGGGATTATATATCCTAATTCACTTTGTTTTAGCTTTTTTCGTAAATTGATACTTAAAGAAATACATGAGAATATAATGATTATGGGACTATATATCCTAATTCACTTTTTTATTTTTTTGTCTCGTTTTTCATAAATTGATACTTAAAGAAATACACAAAATATAATCAATATGAGACTATATATCCTAATTTAATTTTTTTTTACTTTTGGCTTTTTTTTTTACCATAAATGAATAAAGAAATACACCAGAGAGCGTTTTGGTTTCTTAAATATTTTGTAAGTAATTACATTGACAATGTCCCATTTTTTAATTTTTTTCGTTATTATTCTTTTTTATTTCTACACAGGTTTTTCATCCCTCAGTTTTGAAAGTAGTTAACAAAATTATAACATTTTATACATGACAGTTTTGAAAGTAGTTGATAAAATGATAATTGTTTATATATGACTGTTTTGAAAGTAGTTGATAAAATGATATTAGTTTATATCTGACAGTTTTGAAAGTAGTTGGTAAAATG
>NC_087218.1:9916929-9924429 GCF_015104395.2 Macrobrachium nipponense
ACATGCACGCTATTTATTATTTAGATTTACATTCTAATAAATAAATCATAAATATCCAACCCTAAAATTCCTGTGTCTTTAACTCAACGCTAAACACCTTTTTTAGACCTTTTTAGGGTCTTCCATAGACCTTTCCTATCCCCGACATCAACAACAACAAGAAAGTAGTCTGTAGGCTTACTCCCGGAGTAAGGTAAAATCTTGTTTATTTATAACGTAACAGATTAACCTTCAACTTTTTATGTTTGTTTGAGTTAGTATCATAATTCGTGACACATTTGTCATGTCCTGAAATGCAAATATCAGAGTTAACACTAACTTTTAAGTCAGGATAAAGACAACGTTACTGGCTTATTAAAGGATGCCATAACACTATCGTTGTATGTTTTTGCTTGCATATACATATTTGCTAATTTACTCTGTTCTATAGCTCTCTCTCTCTCTCTCTCTCTCTCTCTCATCTCTCTCTATAATATATATATATATATATATATATATCTATATATATATTATATATATATATATATATATATTATATATATATATATATATAATATATAATATATATACATACATACATACATACATACATAATACATATATATATGTGTGTGTGTGTTTAGTTTATGCTTGTGACTGTGTGTTAATCGCCTCTCGTGTTGTTTCTTTAATACCTTTCATAACTGCCTTGTTAGCGAATGACGTCCAGTGAGTATCCACATCCCAAGAAAGGGTAAATTCGCAAGCAAATTGCTTAGGCCAGAGCCCATTATCGAAACGGCAGCAACAATGGAACAACTAAACAAAGGCGCAACTCTCTCTCTCTCTCTCTCTCTCTCTCTCTCTCTCTCTCTCTCTCTCCAGCATCCCCGCGTCGATTGGCTTAACGCCGACGAAAGGTCAACCAGGCAATCACGTCATCAATTAAGCCGTGGCGCCGTTATATCATGAAGTCGTTTCGCGTCCTTAAGCGGGAACAGAAGTTCATAAGGGCTGGCTACAGCTTATCGGATGTTACGTCGCAGAAGCTGTTTATGTCAGCTTAGGCCAAAGGTGATCGGTCAGTTGAGAGAGAGAGAGAGAAAAAAAAGCTATTGTTGTCTTTGTTCCTGATTAATTTTTTTTAATAGGGAGGACTTGTTGTTCAGGTCTCCCTCTTCCCCCCCCCCATCCAACCACCCACCCCCTCCCCCACCCCTTGACGGAGGATGATAATGCTCGTAAGACTTGTGCACCGATCGAGTCATGAAGTGATTATGGATGTAGGACTCTGACAGTGGATGACTGTGGATGTAGTAGGACTCTGACAGTGGATGATTATATAGATGCAGGACCTGAATGATGGGTGATAATGAACTGAAGGGCCTTAACAGTGAAAGATAATGGTTGAATCCTATACGGCTGATAATAATGGTTAAAGGAGACGGCGGTGAAGAACAAACAACTACGCGAGTCTCCTTCCGGATGGTTGCACCGTCTCCAGTTAATATCGAAGCAGGACTCATCTGAGCCCTTTATTTATAGTAACTGTTCCCGCAGGATTTCATCTCAGCTCCTTCTCTTTGGGTCGTTGTCGGCTGAGGATGTGGGAGGAAAAAAATGGGGCGTGGGAAATTCCTACAAAAATAAAAATAAAAAATAAAAAACAGAGGTTTTTCTTGTACCAGAAGAAGCATATCGTCGAAGCTGAGTAGATAATAAAAAAAAATTAATCGTTCTTTATGTTTATTAATTGAATTTATTGCCCCGGTTTCCGACTATCGTTACAATCCCTCGTCAATAAATTCATCTCTGAAATATTCGGACAGATCGTAACTTAGAAATCACTAGGAGCGACGCGGTTCGTATCATAATACGTGAAGATCCCTCGCCAGGTCATCGCGCCTCTGGCAACGCCAACGGCATCAAATGGAATCTGGAAAAAGGCGGCCATTACTGTTTACATTTTTCTGTCTCCTGATTGGCCAGGAGGCGGGGCTCGGCCCGTACGTGAAAGTCGGTATTGATGTGTGGCGCCGAGGTGCGATTGGCGGGAGGACGTCAGCTGCTGGCCAATCAATTTTTCCCCGACGGATCTGGTAACTGTGCGAGCGATGGAGAGAGAGAGAGAGAGAGAGAGAGAGAGAGAGAGAAGCTTTATACGCGCTCTCGTATTTTCATCTCTCATTTGTGAAAGCTTTTTTTGGGGGGGAGTCCTCGGGCGGGGGTCCCCCTCAGATGAAAGCGAAGTCAACAGACACTTGTATTACCCACTAGGCTTAATCCGCAGTTGCTCGCTCTCGTCAACTCTCGGCCGCCGCCGGGGGGGGGGGGAGCCGTCCCCAACCCACCCATGGATTTTCATATTTCCATATCATTGATCCGGTGAATTTAATTTAAATACCTTTCGGTTCCCGCGCCCTTGAGGGAAGACGAAAGCAAAACTCTCGCAAACTAATTATTTACTTCACGCTCCGTGAGTAACGCTAGGGAACAGTTCCGCTCCCAGCGTCAACCGCTAATATTAAAAAAGTCAGGAGGCTCAATAACTCAAATGTGACAGGTTGACACCGGAGATTTTCACTCGGTTCCTCTCTCTCTCTCTCTCTCTCTCTCTCTCTCTCTCTCTCTCTCTCTCTCTCTCTTTAACACACACACACACACACACACACGTTAATATAAAACCGAAAAAAAAACGCCCAGAACCCAATCTCAACTTGGGGACCATAAACACCATATCACATATAAATAAACTAACCTGGAGAACTTATTTTGACGAAGATATGACTAATAACTTGTGAAAGGCATCTCGGTGATTTATATGCTCTTTTGGGAAGCGAAGGAATCAGCCCAAAAGGAGGAACTTTTCAATCACGTATAATCTAAATGGAAAAACATTTCGCGTTATGAAGATGATGTTCGAATGTTCGTCTCAGTGCCACGCGTTAGCGGCAATTCAGCTGTGCGCATGCGCGCTGCGAGACCTGACTATATATATATATATATATATATATATATATTATATATATATATCATATATATATATATATATATCTATAGTGATATATTATATATATATATATATATATATATATAATATATATATATATATATACTATGCAATTATTATTTTTTCCTCCATTTACACAGTCATTTATACGTAAATTTCATCCATAAATCTTGATACATACAATGGTTTCTCCCACAGATTTCTAATAAGCAGCACATCAATTGATGCATGACCTATTTACTATTTTTAATATTTTCTAGTCAGCATTTGACTGAGTCTTAGCCTTTTAAATCGAAATTAAATTTGTGATATATCATTACATTGACTTGAACGTAGAACGTAATTAATATAAGTTACCAAGAGAGGACACAGACTTCTAATGAATAATTACTGTTTGGAAACTTACAGTTCGGTGAAGGAAGAAACAGCTGCCAAAGAGCTAAAAGAATGAAACATACGCCTGGTTTTAAACATTGTCAATTGCTGTTTGTTCATTTTACTTAGCAACGGTGTACATTCTCACGATATGAGAGCCTTTGTAATTATTATTATTATTATTATTTTTATTATTATTATTATTATTATTATTATTATTATCTATCACAGTCCTCCAATTCGACTGGGTGGTATTTATAGTGTGGGGTTCCGGGTTGCATCCTGCCTTCCTTAGGAGTCCATCACCCTTCTTACTATGCGCGCCGTTTCTAGGATCACACTCATCTGCATAAATCTGGAGCTACTTCAGCTTCTAGTTTCTCCAGATTACTTTTCAGGGAACTTGGGATCGTGCCTAAGTTCCTATGATTATGATTATTATATTGTTTTTTTTTTTTTTTTTTTTTTTGTTTTTTTTTTTTTTTTTTTTTTTTTTTTTTTTTTTTTTTTTTTTTTGTTTTTTTTTTTTTTTTTTTTTTTTTTTTTTTTTTTTTTTTTTTTTTTTTTTGCTCTATCACAGTCCTCCAATTCGACTGGGTGGTATTTATAGAGTGGGGTTCCGGGTTGCATCCTGCCTCCTTAGGAGTCCATCACTTTTCTACTATGTGTGCCGTTTCTAGGATCACATCTTCTGCATGAGTCCTGGAGCTACTTCAGCCTCTAATTTTTCTAGATTCCTTT
Organism: Macrobrachium nipponense; assembly: GCF_015104395.2. NCBI lineage: Eukaryota > Metazoa > Arthropoda > Malacostraca > Decapoda > Palaemonidae > Macrobrachium > Macrobrachium nipponense. The sequence goes on from NC_087218.1 coordinate 9,921,035, forward strand.
TCAGGGATCTTGGGATCGTGCCTAGTGCTCCTATGATTATGGGTGGACGATTTCCACTGGGCATATCCCATATCCTTCTTATTTCTATTTTCAGATCTTGATACTTATCCATTTTTTTCCCTCTCTTTCTCTTCAAATCTGGTGTCCCATGGTATTGCGACATCAATGAGTGATACTTTCTTCTCGACTTTGTCAATCAATGTCATGTCTGGTCTGTTTGCACGTATCACCTATCCGTTCTGATACCATAGTCCCAGAGGATCTTTGCCTGATCGTTTTTCTTACTCACTCCTTCAGGTTGGTGTGCTCGTACCACTTATTACTGTAAGTAGCTGATGTTTCTTGCACAGGCTCCAGTGGAGGGCTTTTGCCACTGAATCATGCCTCTTTTTGTACTGGTTCTGTGCAAGTGCCGGCATTCACTTGCTATGTGTTTATGGTTTCATTTTTCGTATTGCACTTCCTACATATGGGAGAGATGTTATTTCCGTCTATCGTACTTTGAACATATCTGGTTCTTAGGGCCTGCGATCTTGTGCCGCTGTATCATTCCCTCAGTTTCCTTCTGAGCTCTCCCCTCTGTAGCCATTGCCAATTGTCATCGTGGCTAATTCTTTAGTCTGTCTCATGTATTGTCCGTGCATTGGTTTGTTGTGCCAGTCCTCTGTTCTTCTGTCTTTCTCCTGTCTCTGTATTTATTTCTGGGTCTTCGTTCTACTTTTATTAGTCCTTCTTCCATGCACTCTTTAGCCACTCGTCTTCACTGGTTTTCGAGATATTGCACAAGTGCTCTGTTTCTCGATGGTTGACGCAGCCTCTATACTTAGTAGTCCTCTCCCTCCTTCCTTTCGTGTTATGTATAGTCTGTCCGTATTTGCTCTTGGGTGTAGTTGCTTTGTGTATTGTCATTTGTTTCCTGGTTTTTTCCTGATCAATGCTGCGGAGTTCTGCCTTCGTCCATTCCATATTTCTGCGCTGTATCTGATTACTGGCACTGCCCATGTGTTTATGGCCTTTTATCATATTTCCGTCGTTGAGTTTTGACTTGAGTATCGCCTTGAGTCTCTGAACATATATTCTTTCCTGATCGTGTCCTTCATCTCTTGGTGTTTTATATCTCCTCCTTCCATTATTCCCAGGTATTTGTATCCAGTCTCATCTATGTGTGATGTTGCTCCCAATCTGGTAGCTTTATCCCTTCAGTTCTCGTTACTTTGCCTTTTTGTATGTTGACTAAGGCGCATTTTTTTTTCTATTCCAAACTCCATCCTGATGTCCCCAGATACAATCCTTACAGTCTGGATTAGGGTATCTATTTCCTTGGTGCTCTTACCATACAGCTTGATGTCGTCCATGAACATCAGATGATTGATTTTGTTGCCTCTTTTCTTGAGTTGGTACCCGGCATCCATCTTCTGTAGTACTTTGTCATGGAATCATGGCTACTACGAAGAGTAGTGGGGACAGTGAGTCTCCCTGGAAGATCCCTCTCCTGATATTAACCTCTGCTAGTCTTATTCCAGAGCTTGTAAGTATTGTATTCCAGTTGCGCATTGTATTTTTGAGGAAGCTGATGGTATTTTCCTCTGCCCCATATATTTTCAGGCATTCTATTAGCCATGTGTGTGGTATCATGTCGAAGGCTTTCTTATAGTCTATCCATGCCATGCTTAGGTTTGGTTTTCCTTCTCCTGCTGTTCTTCATTACCATTTTGTCTATCAGGAGCTGGTCTTTTGTGCCCCTAAACTTCCTTCTGCAGCCTTTCTGTTGGTGGGGGATGATGTTTGTCTCCTCTAGGTAGTTGTATAGCCTTTCACTGATGATACTGTTAGTAAACTTCCACATTATTGGTAGGCAGGTGATAGGCCTGTAGTTACTGGCTATATTTCCCTTACTCTTGTCTTTTTGTACTAAGGATGTTCTTCCTGTGGTCATCCATTTGGGTGCTTGGTGATTTGAGATACAATGCTGGAGTTGTTCTGCTATTCGTGGGTGTAGGGCCTTGAAGTTTTGAGCCAGTATCCATGGACTTGGTTCATCGGGACCTGGGGCTTTCCAGTTTGGCATTTTCTTTAGTTGGTGTCTGACTGTGTCTGTCGTGATCTCTGTGAATCTTTGTTTTAATTCTACTGTTTCTTCTTCCTTGACTTCCTGGAGCCATGTGCATGTTTGTTGTGTGATACCGGATTGCTCCATATTTTTTCCCATAGTCTCTTACTTTGTTCGGCTTCAGGAATTTCTGGGTGGTTTGTCTTTCCCCTCCTTCTTAGTTGGCTGTATAGTCTATTTTCTTTGGTTGGTTCCGAATAGTTTGTTCTGTTGGTATCCCTTATTCCTGTTCATGTACCGTTGGATCTTGTGTGCTTTGGCCTTAAGCCTCTGTTTTACATCTTCTATTGTGTTGTTTAGTCCCCTCTCTTGTACTTTGTATTTCTCGTTGAGTTCCTCCCTTGTTTTCTTGCTTCTTAGCCTTTTTCTGCCATCTCTTTCAGTTTACTCAAGTCAGATCTCATCTCCATGATTTGCTTTTCCAGGCGCCTTTTCCAAGGAGGTTGCTGTTTTGGTTTCGTTGGTTGGTTGTGACGGTGGTGTTGGTGTTCGAATCCCCATCAGTTCTGCTACTAATCTTGCTCCTGCATATGTCAAGTTATTTGTTTTCTGTGATACTGGTGGTGTGTATTAGGCCCATTATTCATTGACCTCACTTGTTTTCTCCTTTAATTTCTTGGTGTTGTAGGCTTTCATGGAGGGGATCTTTGTTCTCTCTGTATCTGGCTCCATCCATTGTCTAATCTTTTACCCATTCCGTCCTCTCTGTTACTTCGTCGGTGTTTCTTCGTGTGTCGTTGTTTGATACTTCATCCTCCCTGTCGTCTTCTGTGGCATCGTCTCTCAGTTCGTCTTCGTGTAATTCGTTGTCGTGTGACATTTCCCTATCCAGTTCTTCTCTTTCTGTTGGGAGAGCCAGTTCTTTTTCTTTATGTTCCTTACTTGGTCTGCCAGCCTTGCTCTGTTGGGGGGGTGTATTCCTCTCATTCCAGATGTTGATCAATCTTCTTCTATATCTCTCTCCCCCCCCCCGTCGGGTTGCTTCTGATGTAGCATCTCCATATTTCCTTATTTTCTCTCTTGTCCATTTCTTCCTTTTTGCCTCTGTAGCCCTCCAATCTCAGGCTGTTGATTACTGTCGTTGTGGTGATCAGTTGCTGGATGACGACCTCCAAGTACCTGACCGTCTTCCCCTTCAATTGGGTTGAATACCTGGTTGCCGGACGAGGCTCCTCTGTTGCCAGAGGTTCCATTTACGTCGTTGTCGTTTATTCCTTCATTTCTTTCCATCATTGCTGAGTTTTGCTATTTAACCCATAGCTGGACCCTACCCATCAGGGATAGG
>NC_087218.1:9926929-9949429 GCF_015104395.2 Macrobrachium nipponense
ACAAGCGGGAAAACGCCTGAAAACAGCTACGGCACTGCCCAAGGTTTGAGAACAATACTTTTACGTAGGCATCATCGAACCAGTTCTAGTTATGCCATTACTCTAGCCTCTTTGCAAATTGAAGTCTATCTTAGTTTAACCAGACCACTGAGCTGATTAACAGGTCTCCTAGGGCTGGCCGGAAGGATTAGATATTTCTACGTGGTTAGGAACCAATTGATTACCTAGCAACGGGACCTACAGCTTACTGTGGGATCCGAACCACATTGCATCGAGAAATTCATTTCTAATCACCAGAAACAAATTCCTCTGAGTCCACGTTTTAGAGCGGGGAATCGAACTTGGGGACTACTCTTCTAACGAGGAACAGAAATGACCTGTGAAACGACAACTTTTTGAAATGGACAACCCTCTCGCCACTTCATACACCTGTCTCCCTTCTCTCTCTCTCTCTCTCTCTCTCTCTCTCTCTCTCTCTCTCTCTCTCTCTCTCTCTCTCTCTCGCAAGATTCAGAGGATTATCATTTTTTTGTCATATCCAGCGAGTCCCTTTCCCCGTCTTTTAAATATCTCCCGTTCGAATCACCCTAATATATCATCATGCCTTTGCCTCATCCCTTCTCCCCCTTTCAACTCCTCCTCTTCTCACCCCTCCATCTCTTCCCTCATTATCCGTATTCTGTTTAACCCTACTTCGGGCACCCCCCCCCCCCAACTCACCCCCTTTTTCCCGGGTTTTCTTTAAATTCTCTTGAGTCAACTTTTTTTTTTTTTTTTTTTGCAACACCCCTCTAAGCAGCAGTATCGAGCTCCCTCGTAAGTCAACTCGTGTAACAAGAAGTCTCTCTCTCTCTCTCTCTCTCTCTCTCTCTCTCTCTCTTTGTATATAGAAAAATCCTATTTTATTAAACGTCTTTTTGTATATATTCATTCACGTTAACTTGTGCATTGCAGGAATATGATTTGAATTCTGCCAAATCCTTTTCAAATTGATTTTTTTTAAATACTTCCTGGGACTACTTAGTCATACTGCATAATTTGAAAGATTCAAATAAGGCGTCTGCGATTCATTTTGTTAATTTTGATGACTGATCAGAAGCAGTCAATGCAATCTTAAACGAGGTTTCAGAAGACTAGACCAGTTTATGCAACGAAATGTTCTAATATTGCAAAGATAATTGGAATCTATAGTGAACTATCCAAACTACCAACCACTGGGAACTTCAGTGAATTAGCTAAAGAAAGTAAATCATCCCATATTTCAAGGTGTTAATATTCAAATGACAGATTACTGTGTGACCTTTCAGTGAATATAGAATATCGTGCAATTAGCGGATGAAGATATTTTAGACTTGCATCGCTGGTGTCACGTTTTGTAAAAGAGACATTTGAAAATGCAGACGTGACCTAGGAACATTATTTGATCTAACCAGAAGAATAATGGCGTATTTTAGTAATTAAATTCAGCGAAATGACCTGAAACTCATCGCAGACTCATATGACAAGGTACTCGAAAAGCACCGACAGAGAATTCATACCCAAAAGGAATTGATAAGTATATAAGTTATCACTTTTGCCACTATAGTAGTTTGGGCGGAGAAACGAAGGCGTGATATCAAGGTCACAGCTATTACGGAGATGAAATATTATTTTAATGAATCTATGTTTATTCAGATCTGAAAATGTAAAGCAGAAAAGTTGAGGAAATGGCGCCCAGAAAAAATACATTGTTAAAAACGAACTATCCATGTACGGTGCGATCCAAAATAGCCTGTAGGCCTTCCACTCTCTCTCTCTCTCTCTCTCTCTCTCTCTCGTGCCTCAGCGCTCCTCTTTCTCTCCACATCTTTGTGATCCTTATCCTCGTCTGTTCCAAAGATCAAAGGCACCACCAGGGACCCTGGGGCAACTGGAGGGAGCAGGAACCTTCTTTACGTTTGCCAAATGGTGTGTGCTAAACAAAACACCCCCAAAAAAAAGAAATGGAGGTAGATCAAGTTACACTATCACTGCTCGGAATGCCGGAGAAACAAACAAGGTGTGATCCAAGCTCCAGCCTACTCGGCGCGTGTGCTGATTTTCGTTGGAGAGACAACAAGCACTTTGACCGTGAAATCTACGGTCAAATAGCGTGTTGATTCGCCAACGAAAATTAAAATAAATACGCTGCATTTTATTAAAAATAATTGTTCTGTACTGTTTAACCTGCTCATTATTTATTTTTTTTACGTTTTCATTCTAATAAATAAATCATGAATACCCTATCCTAAAATTACTGTATGTTTAACGAGACGCGAAACACCGTTTTTTAAAGGTCTTTTTAGGCTTTTCCATAAGGATTATCTACTCCTCCCCCCAAAACAAGAACAACAACAACAGCAAGAACGACAACAGCAACAGCAAAGTAGTTTGTAGGCTTACTCCCCGAGTAAGCGACAAGATCTAAGGAATACAGTACTTGAAAACGGGAGGAACAACCAATTGTTGTAATAAATTTATTAAATCAGTTTCAAGGATAACTGTTACATTGGTAGACAGGTATCTGTGGAAATAATACAGTTATATAAAAAAGAAGGTACTATCAAAATTATTCTAGCTTTTCCTGTACATGGTGTTATTATATGTATATATATGAATATATGTGTGTATATATATTCATATACACACACACATATATATATATGTATATATATATATATATATATATATATATATATATATATATATATATATATATATATATATATATATATATATATATATATATATATATATATATATATATATATATATATATACATATATATATATGTATGGGTATGTGTACAAATGTTATATATATATATATATATATATATATATATATATATATATATATATATATATATATATATATATATATATACATATATATATATATATATATAATATATATATATAGATATAGATAGATAGATAGATAGATAGATAGATACAGATATATACTACATACATATATACATACACACAAATAAACACATCATGCGATTAATTAAATGTATCGGCCGACATTCACGAAGTTTTTTTTTTTTTTTTACGAGATGCCATAAAAAGCAGCGGTTGGGGTGGGGGGGGGGGGTTTGGGGGCCGGCGGTGGTAGCACTTCGAGGACCGGAAAAATATGGGCGAGGTCCCTTGGCAAGGCGGCCCTTAATTCCGAGTAATGTTTCTCCTCTTCAGTCGTCTTAATTCCGGACGAGATTGATAATGATGATGTCGCCAAGCGATAATGTTTCTCTCTCCTTCTCCTTAATAATGTGACCGGCGACATTAAAAACCCTGATATTATCCCCCTCTTTTAATTATGATTTGCCGAGAGAGAGAGAGAGAGAGAGAGAGAGAGAGAGAGCCTGCCTCTCATAATATAAAGCAGAAGCAATTAGGGCGCGGATAGATGATTCTGTGTGACCGTTAGTGCATCCTCTGTCTTTTCATACCCCGATGAGCATCCTTGGTTGCCCTTACAAAAAATGAGAGAGAGAGAGAGAGAGAGATAGAGAGCGAGAGAGAGAGAGAGAGAGAGAGATCAAGGTGGTCCTCTCTCCCGCCATTTAGCAAATCACGAAGGTAAGGAGCAGAGGTGGCATTTAATTCAGAAACAAGAGAGCAATTACTCACAGGGGAACTTAATGAGAAATACCCCTAAAGAGCTTGTACGCCTCGTAAACGCCCCTCCCACCCTCCCCCCGCCCTGCTGCCTGTCCCTCCCTCCCTCCCTCCCCCTTCCCCCACCAAGCCCACTCTCCCACACCACCACCGTTACAATTACCTCCTCTCAGGACTAAATTAAAGTGATATTGCATCTTGCAGAAGAAAATTCATCAGGTATTCATTTCGGAGCAATCTCGGAGAAACGCCCTCCTGGCTGCTGCTACCCCCACCCCCCCCCCCCCCCCCCGCCCCCACCCCCCCCCCCCCCCCCACCCTCCACCCCCATTCCCACCACCCATACCCACCCGCCTCCATCCCCCATCCCGTCCCCAGGCGACCAAGCACCACCTTTCCCTTAGAGAGGAAGTTTGGAGAGGCCATTCATAAACAAGTTTACCTTTCTTTTGGAGGGTAATTGGCTAGCTTCGGGTATACTACAGGCCGTAATGGCTGACGGCGCATCGGAAAGGAGGAAGGTAGGATGTCGTCTTGGACTCGGAGATTCGATTTTTTTAGGGGGAAAAAAAGGGGGGGGGGGCCGAAGATAGAAAAGGATGGTTTTTTTATATATGGTCTCGGAGATTCGATTTTTCGGGGAAAAAAGGGGATGGGCGATGATGGAAAAGGCAAAAGGCTCATTTTTTTTTAAATATGGTCTCGGAGATTCGATTTTTTTTTTCGGGGGAAAAAAGGGGGCCGATGATGAAAAAGACTTTTTTTTTTTTTTTGGAATATCAAGATCTTTGACAGATAAATTATCCTTCCTTCCTTCTCTCTTCTCCACTATTCATTTCCCTAACTCCTTATTCCTTATCCTTGCCTTACCTTCTCCTAACCCCTTACCTTTTCCCTTAACACATCCTATCCTATCACCCCTTCCCCCCCTTCCAAATCACCCATATTCTCCATCTATCCTTCCTCTTCGTCTCTACCTTTCCTTAACTACCTACCAATCCTCCGTTCCTCAATCCTCCCTCATTCCATAGACCAGACCCTTAAATCTCCCATCCCTTACATAAGAGAAAAGGAGACGATCATTTCTATTTGTATATTACCATAGAACCTTTATCTCCCATCCCTTACATAGGAGAAAGGAGACGATGAGATCTCTGTAAATTACCCTAGAACCTTTATCTCCCATCCCTTACATAGGAGAAAGGAGACGATGAGTCTCTGTAAATTACCCTAGAACCTTTATCTCCCATCCCTTACATAGGAGAAAGGAGACGATGAGATCTCTGTAAATTACCCTAGAACCTTAATCTCCCATCCCTTACATAGGAGAAAGGAGACGATGAGATCTCTGTAAATTACCCTAGAACCTTAATCTCCCATCCCTTACGTAGGAGAAAAACAAACGATGATATCTATTTCCAAATTACGCCGCCGGAGTTGGACCAGTGGTGCGGGCTGGCAACTTGACTTCCTGCGTTTGTGGTTCGTGACTGAAGACGAAATTGCGATTATATATATAATTGCGATTAAGGGGAATGTTGCGATAAATGGAAGTGTTTTATCGTCATTGTTTCCATTGACATAACAGAAACCTTGTTAATTTTTTTTCCTGGCGTTGCCAACAAAGTAGACGATATTTCATTATACATACAATAAGGAACTGACATCGATTCTGACTCAGTTACACTGCTACTTATGTTGGTGATATTTCATTCAGCGTCATGTTAGCTGTACTTGGAATTGAATATATATATATATATATATATATATGTATATATATATATATATATATATATATAATATATATATATATATATATATATATATATACTATATATATATATATATATATATATATATATATATATATATATATATATATATATATATATATATATATATATATATATATATATAGACGAATACCACAGGAAAAATAATAGGCAGGAATTCGTAGCCGAGCGCTTTCGTCCTTTAATAAGACATCGTCGAGGCACAAATGAGATACAGTTGAGAAGAAAGTTACGAGGTAAACAAAAAAGATCAAGAATACCAGATGGTTAATTGTCAAGAGGGTAAACATCAAAGAAGATAATCCAAGATAATCGGAGATCACACGGTCACAAACTAAAGCAATCACCTCAGTGGCATGGTCGGTATGGTGTTGACGTGCCACCTCAGTGACCGCGAGTTTGATTCTCGGGCATTCCATTGAGGAGTGAGTGATGTGTATTTCTGGTGATAGAAGTTCACTCTCGACGTGGTTCGGAAGTCACGTAAAAGCCGTTGGTCCCGTTGCTGAATAACCACTGGTTCCATGCAACGTAAGATCACCATACAAACAAACAAACTAAAACTGACTTAAGGAAGAAACATTAATATCCTCCGGACTATCGCCGTCGTAATTTACGCTGCATTATTTACCTGTCCTTGGATAAACAAGTCAACAAGAAACAGTAAACAAGCTGCAAGGGCAAAATTGTCTTCAAATCATTACTCTCTCTCTCTCAACTCGTTATGGGCAGCTGGGTCTAGGATACCTACGGGCGAGGGGTATTGTTGTATACGAGGTTTTCTGCCTAACTCACATCTGAGGCAAAGCATCTTGTGTCATTTTCTTGCATTTGAACAACCAGGCAAACGGAGACGCTTAAAAATGACGCATGGGGATCTTTCTAAGAATTTCTATTCTAGAATTTTTTTTTTTATGACCAACTTAAAAACAGCGCAGACAAATCAACTCACAGCAGCAGTAGCAGCAAGGACGTGGCAGTCCTTCCGTACTATTCTCGCTCAAAAGCACCTTCAGTAGTCTGCGTGACTTTGGACCAAGCAGACAAATAAACAGAGAAGCTACAAACTTTTCCTCTTTTCAGATGCGACGTGTCTGACAAACGTAGAAACAAGGACAGGAAAACACGCAGCTTCAGAGACAAGCCAGTCTCGCTCGAAAACCATTCCACATCGGTGTTTCTCGAATTCGTCTGACCATCCGTCGGTCTTCCTGCCTCGGCCCTCTCTCTCTCTCTCTCTCTCTCTCTCTCTCTCTCTCTCTCTCTCTCTCTCTCCCTGCGTCGTCGTCCCATTCCGACGCATAATTATGCAACTCAAGTATTTTGCTATCAAAAGTTGAAAGAGCCTTGATTCAAGATGGCCGCGTTCCCCGCACTCATGTTCTTAGAAAAACAACCACTCGGGGAATCTGGGCGGGAATATGTGATTTTTGGAAGACGCGCCCGAGCATAAATGGGGGACGAGCCTAAAATAAATAATAGATTCGCCAGAGAAAGTGGCTGTGGATCTTTTCTTTGTTTTTTTTTTTTTTTGAGACTCCTCTCTCTCTCTCTCTCTCTCTCTCTCTCTCTCTCTCTCTCTCTCTCTCTCATTTTTGGTGTCCGATTCACTTTCACTTTTTTTTCTGTGCCTCGCGATGTTCCACTGTCTATTTTCCACTTTTTTATTTGTTTACTTTCGTTTTTTTTCCGATTGCTTTTTTTATTGGTTTATCCTCTTGTCTTTTTTTATTATGCTCCCTATTCAAGAGTATACATACAAATGTACGTAAATATATTTGGTTAAATCAAAGATTAGTTATTATTTTCTTTCATCATACTCTCATTGCAAAAAGTAAAAAAAAATATTATTATAATATTCAAACAGTCTATTTCATCCTATATGATTGCAATTTCTCTCTCTCTCTCTCTCTCTCTCTCTCTCTCTCTCTCTCTCTCTCTTTATTTTCTTGAAAAGCATGTCATGGAAAAACAGGTGGAAAATTTCTCCGGGAAGCTCCAAAATTCTTGTCCTCTCTTTCGTTCCAGTAATATTCAGTTCTCTATCCTAATTTCTTTCTTATCAGTTCAACTCTATCTCTCACTCTCTCTCTCTCTCTCTCTCTTCCCTCTCGTCTCCCTCTTCTTCTTCTTCTTCTTTTTCTTCCTCTTGATCTTCATCATCATATTGTTCTTCTGGTACCCCTGATTCCTCTCTTATAAGGTCATCTCTTTCTCTCTCTCTCTCTCTCTTCTCGTATGATCTGCTACCAGGTTATCTCACTGTTTCTCTCTTCTCTCTCTTCTTTTTTCCTCTTCGTCTTCATCATCATATTTTTTTCTGGTTCTTCTCCAAATTTCTCTCTTATACATTCAACTCTCTCTCTCTCTCTCTCTCTCTCTCTCTCTCTCTCTCTCTCTCTCTCTCTCTTATGTTTTGCTACCAGGTTATCTCTCTGTCTTTCTCGTCTTGTTTTTCTTCCACTTTTCATCATATTTTTCTTCTCTTTTAGAAGTTCATCTCTCTCTCTCTCTCTCTCTCTCTCTCTCTCTCTCTCTCTCTCTCATTTGATTTGCTTATAGATTATCTCTCTGTCTCTAGCGTTTCCTTCGTCTTCTTCTTCTTCTTCTTCATAGTTTTCTTCTGGATCTTCTAAATTCTCTTTTGGGAATTCATCTCTCTCTCTCACCTTTCCTCTCGCATGTTTCGCTTACTGGTTATCTCTCTTTCTTTCACCTCCTTTTTATTCTTTATCACCATAGTTTTCCTCTAGTTCTTCTTCTTCTTCTTCTGCATTGGACCCTCCGCCAGAATCCCTTTTAGAATAGCTCTGAAAGGGCCAGTCTCTGCCACAAGCATCTTCCCACCTGAAAGATATCCCTTCGACCTCCCTACAGGAATCCTTTACCATCGAATGCCTCTCTCTCTATACCCTTCCCCCGACCCCTCCACCCTTCCCTTCCCTCCTACTCCTATTCTTCCTCTACTTCTTCACATCTCTTGCCCCAACCCCCCAAACACTCTCTTCCTTCCCTTCCCCCTTTCAGCGTGCCAGCATCTCTCTGCCTCCTCCTCTCCTGTCGGTTCTTCCATCAGCAAAGTGTAGGAGCGCGTCACACACTAACTGATCTGCTGCCAATCTTCTCAAAAGGCCTCCCCCAACCTCTCTCTCTCTCTCTCTCTCTCTCTCTCTCTCTCTCTCTCTCTCTCTGACTGTGTTCAAGTCTCAACTTCTGCTTTGTAGTTTGAAATCTCTCTCTCTCTCTCTCTCTCTCTCACAGTGTTCACTTACTTCTCTCAACTTTTGCTCTGTAGTTTCAGCGCTCTCTCTCTCTCTCTCTCTCTCTCTCTCTGACTCTGTTTACTGCTTACTTATTTCCCTGAACTTCTGCTCTGTAGTTTCATCTCTCTCTCTCTCTCTCTCTCTCTCTCTCTCTCTCTCTCTCTCTCTCTTTGTAAGTATGTAAACCTCAATTTTCATTTACTTTCACCACTTTCATGAAGTTTTCCGATGTTCCTAGCTCCTTGTATTAAATTATCCACTCTCTCTCTCTCTCTCTCTCTCTCTCTCTCTCTCTCTCTCTCTCTCTCTCTCTCTCATTGTCGATCAGACCCCAACCAACTTATTATTATTATAATAATAATATCTTCTTCGCGTGAAGACGCGAGCGAATAAGACGAGCGACTCGGCTATGAAGAAGACGAAGAAGTTATGGCAAGACGGCGCCTTAGACCCCGACAGGAGAAAATCCAGATTTGCGAGAAGAAGAAGAAGAAGGAAGATAGTAATCTCGACAAGTCAGGCGACTCCAAGCGGAGGCCAGAGTATCTCGTATAAGAGAGAGAGAGAGAGAGAGAGAGAAGATGAAAAGAAACAAAAGTTACGAGAGACAGAAGTACACACATATCGCGAAGCAGATGGCGAGAGAGAGAGAGAGAGAGAGAGAGAGAGAGAGATCAAACACACGTCATCTCTCAAGTGGAACGACCCATTTCCTCATAAGTATGACATCTCGAGTTTATAAGATTCGCTCTAAGGATTTTCGAGATGATGACGTCGACGACGAAGAGCAGGTTGATTCAAATGCTGATGACAGACGGGACGATGATCGGTATTTGTAATAATTATTCATGTGAAAAAGACTTCAAAATGAAGCTGATGTCATATTCGCATAGAAGAAACCTGCGTATTGATGGTAATTACAGATGGAGGAACCAATTGTCTTTATGGTTATTTTTTCAACCCGGAGCATCTGTCTACACTTGAAAACTAAAACTGCCATTAACTTCCTTAGCAAGTTTGCAAAGAACAGGAAGTAAGAATTGCAGTCACTGACGCTATCAAAAGAGTAACAAAATAGTTTGCAACTACGTTGATTTTGTATACAAAAACGTTCACACAAACACACACACATATATATATGTGTGTATATATATACACATACATATGCACCTCTCTTTCACTCTCTCTCTCTCTCTAAAAAATATATGTATGTAACATATACATCTATATATATATATATATATATATATATATATAGATATATTATACGTACATATATCCAATGTAGCACTTGAAAACGTAGAATATACTACGAAAGTTGTTGTTCCAAGTCCTTGTTTCACTTACCTTTCAACCGTGGATTTAAGGATATATATATATATATATATATATATATATATATATATATATATATATATGTATATATATATATATATATGTGTGTGTGTGTGTGTGTGTGTGTGTGTTTGTGTGCGTGTGTGTGTACCATCAGTTGATAAAATTCTCCAATATAATCCCTACTACAAAAACAAGTTATTGCCCTACTGGCCCGCACGAGATCAAAACTATACATTCCTCCTTTCTTCCAGGCACGTTACTTCGTCGCTGGAAAACTGGAGATGATGGGCTGACTTTCAGCTGTCTGTCGTCTCCCCCACCCACCCCCATCCCCAGGGGTAGCACAGGACTCACATGGACTTGGTCTTTTCATAATCTGTCTTAAGGATGTCGAAGAGTACGGACAACCCACAAATGCGTCGTAGAGGTAAGCTATTTTATTTTAGAGTTAAGCATTGCACTGTGATATAATAATAATAATAATAATAATACTAATAATAATAACAATAATAATAATAATAATAATAATAATAATAATAATAATGATAACAATAAAATAATAATAATAATAATAATAATGGAAAAACAGATCCAAAGTTATGTACATATATATCAAGCTATACATCTATACAGATTTGTCTTTGAATATGTGTACATATACTTAACTGTGGATTCGTTTCTCCATTTTAATACTTATGTTGCTATGTGTATTGATAATAATAATAATAATAATAATAATAATAATAATAATAATAATAATAATAATCTTACTATAATGGGCGTTTGTCTGTCCGTCCGTCTGTCATTCAATCACGGTCAAACGGCTGGTCCGATGGGCATGAAAATTGGCACGGGGGGGGTTATAGGGGGGGGGGTTGGGGGGGGGGGCAGGGGGTTTATAGGGGGGGTGGGGACCCCTAAGATGTTTATGATGGGGTTTCATCCTACACCCCCCTACACCCCCTAATTTGCTAGTAATGATAATAATGGATTTTTTTCTACTTTTGGTTGGTCGCGATATGATGATAAGTCCAAAGAACTGATAGAAATAATAACAGAGGTTACTTCAGTGCAGGTCGAATGCAAATACAGGACACTAATTCACTGGCATAAAAGACAGTAACAAGATTTTTAGGCAGTTTATAACCACACTAATATTGATGATAATAAACGGAATAGTGCTAATTGCTGTGGATATTGAAGAAACTCTTCACTGTTTGCGTATGTGTTTTTGTTTTATTTTTATTTTTTCTTATGAAATATCAATGTAATGTCACGTCTATTCATTTATCTGTGGGACCATTTATTTATTGTTATGAAATAATATTGTAATGTCAAATCCATTTATTTGTTTATTGTTTTGAACAGTCTGGAGCAAAATCAGATTGAATTAAATTCTAGTTAGCTTTGACTTTTGACAGCCTCTGTCAACACGTCGACCGATTATAACAGCAGAATTTCCAATGATTTCCTGCTAACGGTCCTAAACCCTTTGGAGTCAAAGGATATATTATTCAGCCATAAATCACATCAAGGGCGTCACACGGGACCTCTAATGACCTCATCAGCCAGCGAAGAAAAACAAACACGTTTGGCCGAAATCGACTCTGCCTCATTTTCAATAGATCACTGCAGCCACACACCAGCCGCAGTCCAGATAAAAAAAACGCCCCCCACCCCCCACCCCCCCCCCACACCCTACCCGCAACCCCCAGACATCAACCCCTCCTCATCGACAACTCCTCTGCGCCTGTCTGGACGCGTAACCTCACCCTGTCCGCGTCAACGAACGATCCATCAGTTTCTTTCATTCATACGGTTTCCGTAACTCGAGGTTTTCGTCCTCTGTCCTGAATCTTAACCTCACCCTTCGTAATTCCAACCCCTTGAGTCCAACCGCTTTCATCGACAACTTCCTCTGCACCTCACGTCTTGATGCTTAATTCTGTAGACACCTCAATGGACTTGCAACAAATTCTTGCATTAATTGTCGCTTTGGTATACTTCGAGGTTCAACCTCAATCCTGATAGGTAACCTCACCCTTCACATTCTAAACCCCTATCCAACAACCTCTTCCATACCTCGAAGGCTGCCCTCAAACCCGGCACTCTGCCTCATGCCCAAAGCACAGCATCTAATCACAGAATACCTCTGGCGGTATTTAGACCACGCCAAGGTTTTGCCCACCCAAGGTATATAGAATAAGGGAATTCTATATACCTTGAGCCCACCCTACCCCCTCCCCACTCCCAAACCCCGCTTGCTTTCCCTTCAGCGTTTCCCAACCTCTTCTAGTACACCTGTGGGGGTCTTAAAAAAAAGAAAAGAAAAAACCATTAATTCCCTCCTTCAACCTCAGCTCTATATTACAATCCTGTCCCTCACCCGACTTCTCCCGTCCCTCTACATCCTTCACTGTTTCCAGGGTCATACCACCCCCTCCCCCAACCCCCCAACCCCTGGCGATGGATAAGCAACAGCAACAGGCGACGAGAGAGAGAGAGAGAAAAAAGTTTTAATTTAGCATCGTCTCACCTGAGTCAGGCGACGTACACAATGGGGCCTCGAGTTTCAATTAATTAGGGAGTTTGGTGGTGTAGTCTAGTACGCGGATGTCGGTGATCAGGTGTGATCGATGTTGCTCCGTTTCTCTGATATTGCTACGATATCAGTGACTGATGGAGGAGTGTCGAAGGGAATAAAGGAAGCAGCGCCTATTAAAGAGGGCTTGGGGAAGCGTTAATGGGAATCTGGGTGCGGGGAAGGTGGGGGTGTGGGGTGGGGTTGGGCGCTTCAATCACAAATGCTGAAGAGATATACTGGATTGTTGAAATGTTACAAAGGGGACAGGTTGAGTGAGGAGTATCAGATATAAAGGAGAGTATGCAAGACTGATTGATTTGTTAGTTCTTACTGGCGTCGCAACGAGAGTGTACCAGAACGATTGTGGAAATGGGAGGGGTCAACGGAGAATGGGGGAGTTGTTTGGAGAAGTAGTGGGGAGGAAGAAGGGTAAAGAAGCAATGGGGGTACTGTACAAGAAGAAAAAGAAGGAGCGTTAAAACACTAACTAGCGAAGAGTGGAAGAGAAAGGAAATAGGGGGATGTCAAACAAAGTTGGGGGAAGAATTGAAGAAAATGTCGGGGGGTGTGAAGGGGTGCTGGGTCGGTGGGGATCGAACGTGTGTGATGGGGATTAATTGGAGAGAAGCCAGAGAGGCGAATTTTGAAACTTAAAAAGAGCAACAGTGGTGTCGCTTTCATGTTGAATGAGTCCGTTGGTGCCGTAAAATATATTCTTGCGAATATATTTCATTGCACTGAAACAGTCAACAAATTACTTTCGACAGCCCCTTGCGACGAATGTATTCATAAATTTGCACGAAGCACTTAGCGTCAAAACTTTCTAAGTATTCAGGAGAATGAAATCAAAGGCGAAGCTGGACGGGGAAGCTCAAGAAGCGAGAACCTTTCCTGGCACAAAGTCAGGCTGATCTAACGATACAACAAAGAAAGCCTGAGTGATTCCGATCTTCTAATTTCTTTGAATGCAGTCACTGAAGTTCGGATGATTTAGGTTTATGACTTTTAACTGCGAGCAAACTTTGCTAACCATGAAAATATCACATGTTCAGACATTTTCATAAGCACGAGAACAAAATGCATTCAGAAATGTGTGTGACACAGTATCTATATTTTTTCTCATACGATTTGCATCTATGTAGTTCATTTTATATTCAAACTATCCTGTACATTTAGCTCACCCAGACGATCTTTTCCTAATAAAAATAAAGATTTCCGAATAAGCAGTCTCTCCATTTCAGCGTTTATAAAATCCTTTTCAAGCCTTTCTGTTCCTTTTATTTTGCTAATGAAATGTCTAGCATAGCGAGCGAAAACAATATTATTGTTTTTTTTTTTTTTATCTCAGTCTTCCAATGCGACTGGGTGGTATTTATAGTATGGGGTTCCGGGTTGCATCCTGCCTCCTTAGGAGTTCATCACTTGTCTCTGTGTGTGCTGTTTCTAATAGGAGTCCTGCAGCTACTTCGGCATCTAGTTTTTCCATGTTTCTTTTCAGGGATCTTGGGATCGTGCCTCCTAGTGTTCCTGTGATTATGAGTACAATTTTCATTGACATATCCCGTATCCTTCTTATTTCTCTTTTCAAGTCTTGATACTTTTCAATTTTTTGTTTCTTTCTTGTCCACTTTGGTGTTCCATGGTACTGCTAAATCAATGAGTGATACTTTCTTCTTGGTTTTGTCAATCCGCGTCAAGTCTGGTCTGTTGGCACGTAACACCCTATCCGTTCTGATACCATAGTCCCAGAGGATCTTTGCCTGATCGTTTTCTATCACTCCTTCAGGTTGGTGCTCGTACCACTTATTACTGCAAGGTAACTGGTGTTTCTTGCACAGGATCCAGTGGAGGGCTTTTGCTAATGAGTCATGCCTCTTTTTATACTGGTTCCGAGCAAGCTTCGAACATTCGCTTGCTATGTGGTTTATGGTCTTGTCTCTCATATTGCACTTCCTGCGTATGGGTGAGATGTTATTTCCATCTATCTGGTTCTTTGGGCCTGGTCTTGTGCCGCTGTTAGCATTCCTTCTGTTTCCTTCTTGAGTTTTCCCCTCTGTAGCCATTGCCATGTTTCGTTGCTGGCCAGACCTTTAGTCTGTCTCATGTACTGCCCGTGCATTGGTTCTGTTTTTCATTCTCCCGTCTCTGAATATTTCTATAGGTCTTCGTCTACTGTTATCAGTCCTTCTTCCCACGCACTCCTTAGCATTACGATAAAGAATGAAGGAAATGAAAGATCGTTGAATGTTTGACAACAAAGGGACTAACAACACCTGTGACTGTGAAGTTGAATAGACTCCTAATGCCTTCGGTCACTCACGATTTCCAATGTAAATTAAAACTATCGCGTGGTGAAAGATAAAATGTGTTCATTTGCTTTGAGTACTGCAATCCAATCGCCGGCTTTTATCCAAAGAAAATACTTTTGCGCAGCTTATGGTCTTACGAGAATAATGTAGAATTGAAAATACACTCATAATTTTTCGCTTTATATTCGCAAACAGCTTCAGCTTGTTCAAGTTGTATCCCTCAGTAATGTTTCCGAGTAGTGCCAGTCTTGAGCTCATGTTTAATATCGCTGAATAATGTTTATGCGAGCTGCATAATGTTTACAAGAAACTCAAAAAAAAAAAGAAAAATCCCAGATGAGAGTCTATTGCTGCATTGACATCATCTCCATCGGGTTGACGATATTCAGTCGAAATCAAGTAACTCTCCTATAAAGTCCAATATTACCCTGCCAGTATAAACATCGTCAAACCAGCCTAATTTGAATACAAGTTTATGCAAAACAAGTTATTTAATCAGGATATTCCGCGGCGTATGTGAAATATTAATAATAACATGGCTCTTTCATATTACAGCTTCGCCTTGTGTGCGGATGGGGGTCCTACACCCCTCTGGCTGCCTTAGAGCTCCGACCCCCTCCCCATCCCCCACATTCTTACAAAGGCCCTCATCCCGCAGATTTTTGCTTTTTTTTTTCACTCGGCGTTCGTACTCCATTTTATCCGCCTTGTAGTGCGTTTGTCAATTTCATCTGTTCACGTAATTCTTTTCATATTTTTCGTTTGTTTTTCTTTCATCCTTCCTTAATAATCGTAATTCTTTTTTTTTTTATAAGTACCCTGCTGGCGTTCATGCACCTTCATAAATATGTTGTATCTTATAAGGTTTAGTCTAATCATTTAAGGTACCTTGAAGAAGCAGATGTCTGTATAAAGTGTAATTTTCGACTGAGTGTTGCTCTCCTTTGATTTTCAAGGCAAACTGTGTATGTCCACATTTTTATCCATATTCATTCGTTTATTTGTCTTTTCTGTTTTCACATTTTCTCTATCGCGCCAGGTTAACACCATTGGCGTCACCTTTGGCAGTGATTCTGTACCGTTGTTTGAGCATCAAAAGCCAGAACTTTGAGAATCACAAAGAGTATGTTTAACGTTAGAGGAATATTTGTAAAGTGCCTTGGTTATGCTTGTGCCCTTCATGCGATGAGAGATTGTCGATACCTCCTATGTCAAATCTATTGGGCGAAACAATACTAACTTTTACCTGTCGTCCCAAAAACTCTATACTGGCAGGAACGTTAACCGATCCAGGAAAGTTTGATGGGGGGTGAGACACCAATTTTCTTATTATACATACACACATTACATACATATATATAATGTTTTCCCCCATAGTCATTTTTCTCATCTATGTTATTATCTAAATGACTGGCAAAAATGTTCTGTTACAACCGGGTTCCATTTAATAGAAGGAGCCCATAGAAACGCCAAAATATGTAGAAAGTAAGTACTAGATTTCAGAGACTGCTGCTGTCGTCTCTCTCTGAAATATAATACTTAATTTCCATATTTTGACGTTTTTCATGGGCTCCTTTTACTCTCTAAATCTTCAATATTGGTATTTTGTCATGATTTTCCACGCCGGGATGGGGCACCTAGCCAGGTATTCTCCATTCCTGGGACCTCTAGTGGACAGAAACAAAATGCATTCTAAATATCTAGCGGACGAAAGAAAAATATGCGAAGGAAACGTTACAAAACAAGTCGGGGGTGAGGGGGGGTCGCCCCCTCATCATTACGTTGCTCGGCAACGGCTGCCAGGAGCCAGCTTGGTACCAAGAATCCTGGTTTGATACGTTTCTGGGCCCCGTCAGGAGCGGTTGGTGGGGGCCGATCCATTTTTGACGTATTCCGAGTAAACGTTTTGGCCTCAATCCCACGCACTGGGAAGCTCCCTTGTATTCAGTCTGACGTTCAGTGACAGCTGCGCTGTCGGCAGTTTTCTGCTTACTTTGGGGAGTAAGCCTACAAACTACACTGTTGTTGTTGTTGTTAGGGCGTTAGGAAAGGTCAATAAGCCTTATAAAGGTCTGAAAAAGGGTGTTTCGAGTTGGGTTGAAGACAGGAAATGTAAAATAATGAATAATGTGTATTTTAAACAATACAGGAAAATTACTTCTAATAAAATGTAGAGAATTCAATTTATTTATTAGAACAGAAATGTTAAAAAAATTAGTAATGTGCTTGTTAAGCAGTACAGGAAAGTTATTTCTCATAAAATGTAGCGTATTCAATTTATCTATTAGAACGAAAGTGTAAAAAAATAAATAATGTGCATGTTAAACAGTACGGGACAATTATTTCTAATATAAAATATAACGTATTCATTCTCATTTTCGCTGGTCAGGATAATGAGAAGTGGGAAGGTCCTCATGGGGAGGAATTTCTCAATGTGTAAAATGCCACTACAGTCGAACTGAAATCATAACCATTTCGTAGAAGAATAAAAACAGATAAAGCAATACGAAGACAGTCGTAGGCACCACGACGAAGCGTTAGATTAAGTAGGTTGTAAGAGGTAGAATGTCACGGGTAAACAAAAATATGTTGGTTGAAGAAGAAGAAGAAGAAGAAGAAGAAGTAAGTCTTCCGTAAATGGGGGCGGGGGGGGGGTGTGTATTGCAAGTGCAATATGAAGGGAAAGGACACGCAGTTGTCTGCAAGATGGCCGATGACAAGCTATGAAGAGTTAATGCTGTCAGTAAGATGGAAAATGAGAGCAGAGAATACATAAAAGTACGAAGCTCTGAGGAGGAAGAGGAGGAGGAGGAGGAGGAGGAGGAGGAAGACGAAGAGGAGGAAGAGAAGAAGAAGAAGAAGGAGGAGGAGGAGGAGGAGGAGGAGGAAGACGAAGAGGAGGAAGAGAAGAAGAAGAAGAAGGAGGAGGAGGAGGAGGAGGAGGCGGGGGAGAGGAGGAGGTAGGAGGAGGACGGAAGGAAGGAAGGAAGAGAAGAGAAGAAGAAGGAGAGAGAGGAGAGAAGAGGAAATACATGAAAAATAAAGATGAATGTTGTCAATATGGTTGAAAAATGAGGGGAGAGAGAATGTGTAAAAGTAAGAAGCTCTGAAGAGGAGGAGGAGGAGGAGGAGGAGGCAGTCGTCGGCAAGATTCGCCTGAGGCCCTCAGTCAATAACAAAACTAATTTCACCATCCCGAGAATTTGTCGATTGAAATAACCGACCCAACAATTTCAGATAGACTGCGGGAAGGCTTAGCATTTACATTCTCTCTCTCTCTCTCTCTCTCTCTCTCTCTCTCTCTCTCTCTCTCTCTCTTGTTATCATAATAAGAAGTTGATGCTGACAAAGGAATAAGATTTTTATTTCGGGCCGGACCGATATTAGGAGATGAAAGCATATTTACCAGACCTTAAAATGAGTTTCGCCGGTTCCTCGTAATTATTTGCTGTCGGGAAAAATGTTGTGATAAGCTGGTTATTCTGTTTGTTCAAAAGGTTCGAAAACGAATTCTTCAGTCGCGATGTTTACCGTTGTGTTGTACTTAAGCTAAAGGCACATGTCTCGTTGTCTCGTCTGGTAGCAGGATATGGCTGTTGGATATTCGTAACAATTGCAACATAAATACATTATATACACTGTCATTATTCAACCAGAGAAATATAAAAACAGATCAGAAGTTCTTGCAGGAAACAAGATGGAGACGACGAAGACTTCTTTAGCGACAACAAAAGGCCTTTCGCTGTGCACGTAGTAATGAACACGATTAGCATAAGATCCAGTTCTAAATATTGCCTTCCGAAACCCCGCTTTCATTCCA
Organism: Macrobrachium nipponense; assembly: GCF_015104395.2. Taxonomy (NCBI): domain Eukaryota; kingdom Metazoa; phylum Arthropoda; class Malacostraca; order Decapoda; family Palaemonidae; genus Macrobrachium; species Macrobrachium nipponense. The sequence continues at coordinate 9,945,682 of NC_087218.1, forward strand.
GTTTCCAGCGAATTTACACGTAATTCCTCTCCTTCCAGAGGGGAAATCCAGCGTCTCGTCAACTTGTCTCAAGAGTTTTGCTAATTGGTTCTCACCTGCTCGAGACTAATTATAAGTCTGATTGGCAGTGAGGGACAGGAGGAGGGGAGGAGGAGGTGAGGAGGAGGAGGAGGAGGAGGAGGAGGAAGTCCTGCCCAGCCAGAAGGGCCCGTGGGATTATGGAGAAATGTGGATTGCCGACGAAAGTTGGAATTTCCAGATTCCATGTCGAATTCCTCTGCGAGGTGCTTCGTTCAAGATGTGCGAATCGGAAGGTCAAATTTTGTTTCTCCTTGTTTATATCTTACAATAACTCTTCCTTCTTCTTCTTCTTCTTCTTCTTCTTCTTCTTCTTCTTCTTCTTCTTCTTCTAGACTGGAATCACAAGAACTGAATGTTCATGTCGCCTGTAATGACTAAATATTTACATCAGACCCACAAAACGCTCATCTGAACTCTATCAGGAAGTGAGTCCTCGCGGAATCTTTGAGTTTAGTCTTAGATCAAACTGAAACATTGTTGCTGTAGGAATAACCCTCGAAATATTATTGATACGTCTTCTCTGTTAGTCAACGCGGAGTTCATTGCCTGAAAGCGATCTTGTATTTCATTTCTCTAACTAATTCATTTGTTTATTTATTTACTTATTTACTTGCTTACTTATTTTGTTTATAGCTCTGTTTCGTTCACGAAGCCGACCGCTTTGCCATTAACAGCTCTAAATAATAATAATAATAATAATAATAATAAACTCCGTAAAGGTTAATCGAATTATGCTCTCTGGTTGAAGTCAAAACATAACACTTCGTTAGAATTTTGTTCTAGTCCGTATTTTATTATGTAAAGGGACGGAAATTTCAAGTGAATATTGCCGTTATGTCTTTGCAACGGGCTGAAAAAAAAATGCAAATTGGAAGATAACATCGCATAGTCACCATAGTAAAAAAAATGAAAACCGAGTTAGTTAGAACGTATATAAAATATTAGATACCGCTGAGCATTTTCTTATAGCGGGGACACCAAGGACACCAACCTGGTCCAGTTACTAGACGGGCGAGTCCAAATGCAGCCATTGGGACCAGGTTGGGATAGTTTACGGGGGGGGAGGGGGGGGGCGCTCCCTCGCGCTGGACTGCTGCTGCCACTGGGGTTGGGGGTTGGGTGTGGTTAGGGGGGCTCCTTTCTTGCCTGAACTGGGGCCACTAGGTTGGGGCATGGGGGTAGGGGGAAGTGAAAGTCTACACCCTTCCAGGCCTCTAGAATGGTACCACTGCGAGAAGGCGGGTTAGATTGCCGGAAACCCTCTGGCCCTGGTGTGGTGGCACTGGAACTTGGGTAGGATGGAGAGGTTACAGCCAGGTGGGGTTTCAGGTTCCAGCCAAGTGGGGTTCCAGGTTCCAGCTACGTGGGCTTCCAGGTTCCAGCTACGTGGGCTTCCAGGTTCCAGCCAGGTGGGCTTCAGGTTCCAGCCAAGTGGGGTTTCAGGTTCCAGCCAAGTGGGGTTCCAGGTTCCAGCCAGGTGGGGTTCCAGGTTCCAGCCAAGTGGGGTTCCAGGTTCCAGCCAAGTGGGGTTCCAGGTTCCAGCCAGGTGGGCTTCAGGTTCCAACCAAGTGGGGTTCCAGGTTCCAGCCAGGTGGGGTTCCAGGTTCCAGCTAACTTTGAACTCTATTTCCACTTCGGTTAGGTAGGGTGGAGGTTTTTGTGGTTTCCCGCTGGGTATGGCTCGGTCAGGGTGGTGGTATAGGACGGGCGGGTTGTTGGAGGCCTGGAAAGGAGGGATAGGTGACCCGGGGGCGGGGTAGTGGGGGAGGATCCCACCATCCAGAGTCTGGGCTCCGGAAGCCGCCACATGTGAGTTTTCATCTGCAGAGCAAACATTGCTCCATTGTCCCAGGAGAAGGTTGGCATGAGATTAGGATTAAGTCGTTCCTTGGGACCTCACAACTGCTCTTACGCTCCAGAACCTTCAGAAGGAAAAAGGAAAATACGTCTCTCAATAGAACCGAGATAAGGTTCGGTTTAGACTCGGCGACAAAGGAAGTTATTTGGCTCGTGACAAAAATGACTGGGGAAACGATTAGAGTTTTAATCTTCCAAATCAGGGAGTACTACAATTCGACGAATATTAACGGCGCCCGGAAATGAAATTTCACGATTCAGGTGCCTAATGGTCTCCAAACAATGTTAGAATTATGTCTATATATATACGTATATATATATTTTAATGGTCTTCAAACAATGTTGGAAACATATCTATGTATATATATATATATATATATATATATATATATATATATATATATATATATATATATATAATTTTAATGGTCTTCAAATAATATTGGAATTATATATATGTATATATATACATATACATATTTATATATGTTTATATATATATATGCTTATATGTCACTAAATAGCGCGTGACATTATATTTAGCCAAGGCCACAGAAATAAATAAAAGTAGGAGTACCAAACGATTTCGTGTTATTTCAACGCATTTTCGAGGCACATATATGTTGAAAATGTAACCGAAAGTGCTTGGCTAAATAAATTGACACGAAATGACACGAAAGCCTTGGCGAAAAAAAAAAAAATACTATATATATATATATACATATATATATATATATATATATATATATTGCGTGTGTGTGTGTGTGTATACATATATATTACATTGATAGACTGATAGGTAACAAAAAACATAGGGCACCAAATTAAAATGAGTTATTTACAAGATTTAAACAGCATTTATTTCAAAGGGAGAATCCGTTTCAGTGGTCATCCCTCTCCTTCTGGACTCTCAGACTGTCCAGCAGTTTTTCTCGCTATATCTCTTTCCAGAACTTGGAACTCTAACCACTTTCCAGCAACCTAATTTCCTCCGTTCTCTCCACTTAACCAAACCACAGCTAAACACTGTGACGCATTCTTTTCCCTTTGTTATCTTTCGTTTACTTTTTAATGCATCTTATTATATATTCGTTGTAAACTCTTTTAACTCTTAGTTCACGTATACCGTGGTAATTATGCAATCATGTCGTTTAAGTATCTTTTAAAATTTATCCTTCTCTAGTGTATATATATATATATATATATATATATATATATATATATATATATATATATATATATATAGTATATATATATATATATATATATATATATACATACAAACATACACGCATTAAGCTACAAATGTCCTCTAATATCTAATCCGCTCTACCTCTTAATTAATATTATATTTTATATGTCATAACAAGGGTAAATGTTTTTTTTTTTTTGCTGATAAGAAATTCGTCGGCTCGTGGGCGCGAACACGGAACAGAGAATTCAGGACGTACAGTGAAGCTCTTTTACCCACAAGGCTATCACGAAGACCGTGACAGTCTTGTGGGTAAAAAGGTTTTAATGCGTATATATGAATCACAGTGATGTGATAGGACTCATGTATATATATTAAATATATATATATATATATATATATATATATATATATTAATATATATATATATATATATACATATATATATATGATGGAGAGAGAGAGAGAGAGAGAGAGAGAGAGAGAGAGAGAGAGAGAGAGAGAGAGAAAGTGTGAGTGGGTGTTACCTCTCTCTTTTCCTCCTTTCACACTCACGTCCTCTTTCACTGATAATGAAAGGTACATGAATATTTCACAAAACTTGTAAAGAAAATTTAA
>NC_087218.1:9954429-9969429 GCF_015104395.2 Macrobrachium nipponense
ATATATATATAGAGTTCATAAACAAAAATTTTAACAATTCGCATGTACATGTATATCCACGTCAGTGAAAGTATGCGATATGAATCGCTAAAGGTCAGTAAGAATGCAAAAAAATATAAATAAATAAATAAAACTATCACGGGACTGCCTTATTCGGATCCATCAAGCAAAGCAATTTAAAGCTTTCTTTTAAAAGTAAAAAAAAAAAAAAAAAAAAGAGAAACTTCGAAAATGAAAGCAAGAAATCTTCAGGAAAGAAAGAAAGGGGAGACCACCCCCACCCCCAAAAAAAATCCGAATTAGCGTCGTGGGCCAAACAGACAGCGGGATTCATCTCCTTATATTCAAATTTAATTCGCGGGTCGAAATCCACCAGATTTCTGATTTATCGGGTCGGAATTGGATCATTTGGGGCCTCTGAGTCTCATGGTCGTCTCCTCTTTTGCATTTGGGGAATATGAAAATGTAAACAAATAAATAAGTATCAGTCTCACCAGAGTAAGAACATTCAAATTGTTTTTTTTTTTTTATCACAGTCCCCCAATTCGACTTGGTGATATTTATAGTGTGGGGTTCCGGGTTGCATCCTGCCTCCTTAGGAGTCCATCACTTTTCTTACTATGTGCGCCGTTTCCAGGAACTCGCCCTTCTGCATGAGTCCTGGAGCTACTTTATCCTCTATTTTTTATTCCAGATTCCTTTTCAGGGATCTTGGAATCGTGCCTAGTATTCCTATGATTATGGGTACAATTTTCACTGGCATATCCCATATCCTTCTTATTTCTATTTTATTAATATTTTTTTTTTTTTTTTTTTTTGCCCTATCACAGTCCTCCAATTCGACTGGGTGGTATTATAGTGTGGGGTTCCGGGTTGCATCCTGCCTCCTTAGGAGTCCATCACTTTTCTTACTATGTGTGCCGTTTCTAGGATCACACTCTTCTACATGAGTCCTGGAGCTACTTCAGCCTCTAGTTTTTCTAGATTCCTTTTCAGGGATCTTGGGATCGTGCCTAGTGCTCCTATGATTATGGGTACGATTTCCACTGGCATATCCCATATCCTTCTTATTTCTATTTTCAGATCTTGATACTTATCCATTTTTTCCCTCTCTTTCTCTTCAACTCTGGTGTCCATGGTATTGCGACATCAATGAGTGATACTTTCTTCTTGACTTTGTCAATCAACGTCACGTCTGGTCTATTTGCACGTATCACCCTATCCGTTCTGATACCAGAGTCCCAGAGGATCTTTGCGTGATCGTTTTCTATCACTCCCTCAGGTTGGTGCTCGTACCCAATTATTACTGCAAGGTAGCTGATGTTTCTTGCACAGGCTCCAGTGGAGGGCTTTTGCCACTGAATCATGCCTCTTTTTGTACTGGTTCTGTGCAAGTGCCAGGCATTCGCTTGCTATGTGGTTTATGGTTTCAATTTTCGTATTGCACTTCCTACATATGGGAGAGATATTATTTCCGTCTATCGTTCTTAGGGCCTGATCTTGTGCCGTTGTTATCATTCCTTCAGTTTCCTTCTTTAGCTCTCCCCTCTGTAGCCATTGCCATGTGTCATCGCTGGCTAGTTCTTTAGTCTGCCTCATGTATTGTCCGTGCATTGGCTTGTTGTGCCAGTCCTCTGTTCTGTCTGTCATTCTCCTGTCTCTGTTATTTATTTCTGGGTCTTCGTCTACTTTTAGTTAGTCATTCTTCCCATGCATTCTTTAGCCACTCGTCTTCATGGTTTTCAGATATTGTCCCCAGTGCTCTGTTCTCGATGTTGACGCAGTCCTCTATACTTAGTAGTTCTCTCCCTCCTTCCTTTCGTGTTATGTATAGTCTGTCCGTATTTGCCTTGGGTGTAGTGCTTTGTGTATTGTCATATGTTTCATGTTTTTTCTGATCAATGCTGCGGAGTTCTGCCTTCGTCCATTCCACTATTCCTGCGCTGTATCTGATTACTGGCATTGCCCATGTGTTTATGGCTTTTATCATATTCCGCCGTTTGAGTTTTGACTTGAGTATCGCCTTGAGTCTCTGCATATATTCTTTCCTGATCGTGTCCTTCATCTCTTAGTGTTTTATATCCTCTCCTTCCATTATTCCCAGGTATTTGTATCCTGTCTCATCTATGTGTTTGATGTTGCTCCCATCTGGTATCTTTATCCCTTCAGTTCTCGTTACTTTGCCTTTTTGTTTTGTATGTTGACTAAGGCGCATTTTTCTATTCCAAACTCCATCCTGATGTCCCAGATACAATCCTTACAGTCTGGATTAGGGCTAAGCATATTTCCTTGATGCTCTTATCATACAGCTTGATGTCGTCCATGAACATCAGATGGTTTTATTCTGTTGCCTCTTTTTTTGAGTTGGTACCCGGCATCCATCTTCTGTAGTACTTTTGTCATGGGAATCATGGCTACTACGAAGAGTAGTGGGGACAGTGAGTCGCCCTGGAAGATCCCTCTCCTGATATTAACCTCTGCTAGTCTTATTCCAGAGCTTGTAAGTAATGTATTCAGTTGCGCATTGTGCTTTTTGAGGAAGCTGATGGTGTTTTCCTCTGCCCCATATATTTGTTTTCAGGCATTCTATTAGCCATGTGTGTGGTATCATGTCGAAGGCTTTCATAGTCTATCCATGCCATGCTTAGGTTGTTCCTTCTTCTACTGTTCTTCATTACCATTTTGTCTATCAGGACTGGTCTTTTGTGCCCCTACACTTCCTTCTGCAGCCTTTTTGTTGGTGGGGGATGGTGTTTGTCTCCTCTAGGCATTGTATAGCCTTTCACTGATGATACCTGTTAGTAACTTCCACATTATTGGTAGGTAGGTGATAGGCCTGTAGTTACTGGCTATATTTCCCTTACTCTTGTCTTTTTCTACTAAGGATGTTCTTCCTATTATTATATTATTATTATTATAATTATTATTATTATTATTATTATTATTATTATTATTATTATTATTCGAAGAAGGAAAGCTCATAATCACATGGGTCAATAAAATGGGAAAGTAAAATCCACAGTAGTATACCTGTTTAATTTTGTAAATTCAAAATATATAAAAAGCAGAAAGCTTTCAATAACCTGCACGGTCCTTGTAATAAATATATATTTTAAATAACAAAATCAAGCAGACATACTACTGTGGATTAAATTTCCCATTATTATTATTATTATTATTATTATTATTATTATTTTTTTTTTTTTTTTTTTTTTTTTTTTTTTTTTTTTTTTTTTTTTTTTTTTTTTTTTTTTTTTGCTCTATCACAGTCCTCTAATTCGACTGGGTGGTATTTATAGTGTGGGGTTCCGGGTTGCATCATGCCTCCTTAGGAGCCATCACTTTTCTTACTATTGTGTGCCGTTTCTAGGATCACACACTTCTGCATGAGACCTGGAGCTACTTCAGCCTTCTAGTTTTTTCTTTAGATTCCTTTTCAGGGATCTTGGGATCGTGCCTAGTGCCTCCTATGATTATGGGTACGATTTCCACTGGCATATCCCATATCCTTCTTATTTCTATTTTCAGATCTTGATACTTATCCATTTTTCCCTCTCTTTCTCTTCAACTCTGGTGTCCCATGGTATTGCGACATCAATGAGTGATACTTTCTTCTTGATTTTGTCAATCAACGTCACGTCTGGTCTATTTGCACGATACTACCCTCCTGTTCTGATACCATAGTCCCAGAGGATCTTTGCCTGATCGTTTTTCTATCACTCCTCAGGTTGGTGCTCATACCACTTATTACTGCAAGGTAGCTGATGTTTCTTGCACAGGCTCCAGTGGAGGCTTTTGCCACTGAATCATGCCTCTTTTTGTACTGGTTCTGTGCAAGTGCCGGGCATTCACTTGCTATGTGGTTTATGGTTTCATTTTTCGTATGCACTTCCTACATATGGGAGAGATGTTATTTCCGTCTATCGTACTTTGAACATATCTGGTTTTTAGGGCCCTGATCTTGTGCCGCTGTTATCATTCCTTCAGTTTCCTTCTTTAGCTCTCCCCTCTGTAGCCATTGCCAATTGTCATCGCTGGCTAGTTCTTTAGTCTGTCTCATGTATTGTCCGTGCATTGGTTTGTTGTGCCAGTCCTCTGTTCTCTCTGTCTTTCTCCTGTCTCTGTATATTTCTGGGTCTTCGTCTACTTTTATTAGTCCCCTTCTTCCCATGCAACTCTTTAGCCACTCGTCTTCACTGGTTTTCAGATATTGCCCCAGTGCTCTGTTTTCAATGTTGACGCAGTCCTCTATACTTAGTAGTCCTCTCCCTCCTTCCTTTCGTGTTATGTATAGTCTATCCGTATTTGCTCTTGGGTGTAGTGCTTTGTGTATTGTCATTTATTATTTTATTATTATTATTATTATTATTATTATTATTATTATTATTATTATTATTCATTATTATGATTATTATTGTTATTATTATTATTATTATTATTATTATTATTATTATTATTATTCAAAATATAAAAACGTCCATGCTAACTGGAAGGATGGTTAGTCAAACGCAAGTCTCCAAAAAGTAGATATACCTAACGTGAATGATTGTAACACAGACGGAGAAAATCGACTTATAAGTTATAAAAAGACGGGAATTAACAAAAACACCCAGAACTTTAAACACTAAAGCCATTTGAAATTAGGAATAGAGAAAGGTTGTCTAAGCTAACTCGCTAGCTTAAGAGATAAGTCTGGCTGCTTTCATTTCAAGACAGTTTGACAACCTATTGGCGATAGTGTATGGTTGGTGATGCTACATTAACTACTTGTGTAATTTTAATTACTAAAGTTTCACCTTATGTAAGCATGATTTCTGGCATATACAGTTATCCCTTATACTTACATGCCTACGTATATAAGGCATCAGAAGAGATTTAATCTATTCATGTAGTACTTATATTTTCATAATCATTTCGAACACTTGTATGGGCCAGACATGATAATTAATTTGCTCGCGTATTATAATACTTAGCGTACATTCCTGGATTCATATTAGACAACAACAACAAAAGTACAAACAAGGTCTTCATTGCCATAGCTTTGCCTTCTCAAAACACAAAACCAAACATTGAAGACCATGATAAATAAATAAATAAATAAAGTCATGGCCATTTCCGATTCATACAAACACATTTTTTTAATTTTTGCCGTTTCCTGCAATGAGACCGAACTGAGGTGATTAACAGCTCTCCTAGGGCTGGCCCGAAGGATTAGATATTTTTACGTGGCTAGGAACCAAATGGTTACCTAGCAACGAGACCTACGGCTTATTGTGGGATCCGAACCACATTCTATCGATAAATGGATTTCTAATCACCAGAAATAAATTCCTCTGATTCCAGGTTGGCAGCGCGGGGAGTCGAACTCACGCCTATTGACATGGAAAGAATGGTTTGAATATGATATCGACTGACTTCGGGTGACCTAAACCTTTGCCCTTTAACTTTCACTGATTTCTTGCATAACTTCAAGATTTAGCGAAGATTTACTTAATGAATGTGTATGACAAGTGTCCTTAAATTTCGCTCTGTCATGGCCGAGAAAGATACGTGTTATATATCATAATATATATATATATATATATATATATCATATATATATATATATATATATATATATATATATATATATATATATCTATATATAGATATATATATATATATATCATATATATATATATATATATATATATATATATATATATATATATATATATAATATATGTATGTATGTAATAAAGGGAGCCCATAAAAACGCTAAAATATGGAAAGTAAGTACTAATATATTTCAGAGAATGCTGCTGCCTCTCTCTTTATTACCTACCAAAGAGAGACACATCAGCAATCTCTTGAAATATATAGTACTTACTTACTTCTATATTTGGGCGTTTTTATGGGCTCCTTCTATTAGATGGAATTCTGATGTAACAGAACAGTTTTTACCAGTCATATATAAATATTTTACCAGTCATATATATATATATATATATATATATCTATAATATATATATATATATATTTAAATATATATATATAATATATATGTGTATCCATGTATAAGGTATGTATCCATGTACGTATATGTCTGTGAATAGCATCTATATACTCCCCCAAAACAAAAGAACGATCACCGATGAGAATATAATATGCAATATACGTGTCTACGTATAAGGTGTGTATGTATGTAACTATCTGTATAGCCCCTAAATACTCCCCCCAAAAAACAAACGAACGATCACCGATGAGAATTCAATTCGCTGTTTATAAAAAAAAAAAAATCAAAAGAAGCAACAGTGGAATTTTTCACAAAAGGTCCCTGATTATTATTCATTTGTGTTCCACACTTCCCCAAAAAAAGAATGGAAGTTTTTGGTTGTCTTCACTTTTAATGTAGGAGCTTATTAGGAACCCTAGTATACTCCTTCCCACCCCTCCCTTCACGGCCTCACTCTCTCTCTCTTTCTTTCTCTCTCTCTCCATTTTACCCTTGGCGGCACTAGCGGGAGGGAGGGAGGGAGGATGGAGGAGGAGGAGGAGGAATCAATAAGAAGCGGAATGAAAGCCGTCGTGTCTGAGTCAACTAACCCGGGTTGGAAGAAGAAGAAGAAGAAGAAGAAGAAGAAGAAGAAAAATGAAAAAATCGGGTTAAAGGCTTTAGTTTACACGAGGCACAAACCCTGACTTTCCTCCCGCCCTCCCCCTACCCGGACTCCCTTCTTACCCACAACACACACACACATACATACACAAACGCGCACATACTAACAGGCACAACGACACGCACACACTCGCTCATATTCACACACCTTGCCGTCAGATTTCCTGGTCCTGGGGAAGATTTCCTAAATTCATTGTTACACTTTGAGAGGTTATATCTATCTGTCTATCTGCCTATCTATCATCTATCTATATATATATATATATATATATATATATATATATATATATATATATATACACATATGATCTAGCTATATATATATATATATATAGTATATATATAATATATAATATATATATATAATTATATATATAAAATATATATAGCTATATAGTATATATTTCGTATGTTATATATAGCATATATGATCCTTTTTATGATATACATTACTATCATATGGTTGTATAATTGTACTGTTCCATACTCATACTCATATTCATATTCATATTCATATTCCACTGACACAAATGGCTGATACTTCATTTGCTTCCAACTCTTCCCGATCATCATGAAATTAGTCTTCATTAAAAAAGGAAATGGCCGGGCGAATGATAATCCTCCAATATTCAGGACACGGGAATATATATATTTTTTTCCAATGAATGATTTCACTTGTAAATCTCCCTCATTATTTATACTTGATAGGTTGAATATTTTCTACGTATATTTGAGAATATATGCGACTCAACATGCGCGTGCCAGAGCAAGAATTGATCGAACAAATATGAAATTTTGAGCTTATCAAATAAACCATACAGAGAGAGAGAGAGAGAGAGAGAGAGAGAGAGAGTCCTCCATTTCCAGCCCGAGGACGCGAAGAATTATACCAGGCCCCTCTACAACCTCCCCCACCTTCCCCCCCTCCCCCTCCCCTATCCCAGAGCTCCCCCCCCTCTCCTTCCCCACCTACCCACCCACCGGGGACTACCATCCTTTTTCCAATTTCCGATGTCCTCTTGAGCGCCATTTATCCCAAATATGAGATTCATACATATCATAGGATGCCAAAAGTCGTCTTCACCGCCCCCTCCCCCCCCCGCCCCCACCCCCACGCGCGGAATTCGCTCGCCACTCGAGACCACCTTCACTTGGCAGGAAGAAGTTTTGAGAGAGAGAGAGAGAGAGAGAGAGAAAGTTGGAAAAGGATGAGGATAGTGAAGATACCTAGCGCCCTATATAACATACATATATACATATGTATATGTATATGTATGCATATACATCCATCTGTCTACTACAGATACATACATACATACATACATATATATATATATATATATATATATATATATATATATATATATATATATATATATATATATATATAAGTAATAAAGGTCCACACTTATGTAAGATGTGTATTAAAAACTTCTTCGGCTTTTAGACTCTTTTCTAATACACATCTTACATAAGTGTGGACTTTTATTACTTCAAAATATTTTCACAGTCACTTACGGTGATGGTATATATATATATATATATATAGTATATATATATATATATATATAAATATTATATATATTACTATATATATATTAGTATATATCTATGTATATATATATATATATATATATGTATATATATAGATATATATAATATAAAATATTAATATTATAATAGGTATATATATATTTATATATATATATATATATATATATATTATATGATATATATATATATATATATATATATATATATATATATTATATTACTATCTATATATTACAAGTTTTTTTCTTGTTATTAAATTTACATTCACATTTAAATTTCTGTGTTTACTGAAATAGTTGTAAAATAGCTCAAAACGTCGAAATGAAGAAATATATTAAACCCAAGGGAACATTTAATTTCGTCATTGCAGACTGAATCCTATAATTTCCTTCCTTTCCTTTAACGAGGCGCGTTTTAATTGCTTTTTTTAGAATTGAGCCTCACTTTTAATTTTTTTTCATTTTTCCATTTCTTTCAAATGCCTGACTGAGAGCTAGTGTTCGGTTGCCATTTCAACGGCCTTTTCTTAAAATAAAAAAAATACTGTTTATAGTTTATGATATATATATATACTCTATATACTTTTATAGGTTATAGTATATAATATATATATATATATATGTATATATATATATATATATATATATATATATATATATATATATATATATATTATGATATATATATAATATGTAATATATATACAATATATATATATATTATAATAATATATAGTTATATATTTATATATCTATACATATATATCATCTTATATATGTATATATTATATATAGATATATATATATATAAAAGCTATAAACAGTATTTTTTTATTGTAAGAAAAGGCCGTTGGAAATGGCAACCGACCACTAGCTCTCAGTCAGGCATTTGAAAGAAATGGAAAAATGAAAAAAATAAAAAGTGAGGCTCAATTCCAAAGAAAACAAGTAAAACCGCCTCTTAAAGGAAGGAAGATTATAGGATTCAGCTGCAATGACGAAATGAAATAAATGTTCCCTTGGGTTAATATATTCTTCATTTTCGACGTTTTGAGATATTTTAACTATTTCAGTAAACACAGAAAGTTAAATGTGAATGTAAATTTAATAACAAGTAAAAAAAACTTGTAATCTAGAGCGTCATTGGAAGTAAATTTCTTAATGAACAAGGCGCGATCCGACCTCCAGCTTACTCGGGGCACGTGCTAAAATCTACGGTCAAATAGTGTCGTTTCAATAACGCAAATGAAAATAAATACGTTATATTTTATTCGAAAATATTGTTCTGCATTTTTTCAACATGCACATTATTTTTTACATTTTCATTCTCACAAACAAATCATAAATATCCTATCCCTAAAATTCCTGTATCTTTAACTCAACGCGAAACACCCTTTTTTAGACCGTTTTAGGCTCTTCCATAAGCCTTTCCTAACCCCCCGCCCCCCCCCCCCCCCCCCCCCCCCCCCCCCCCCCCCCCGCCATCAAGAACAACAGCAATGTTGTTTATAGGCTTACTCCCCGAGTAAGTGAAAAGTAAAGTAAGCAAAATATTTATTATTATTCACTCTAATGAATATACAAGAATAGATGTACTTTTTATATGCTTTTTAAAGCTCATAGTGAAAAACGGTCGCACACCATATAGTGTTTCCTGACCGGTTTCGACTTTATTGCGCCAATGGCTTGGAAATAAAGTCGAAACCGGTCATTACCTACACCCCGCCTCTTATCTTTCACCTGAGGATTTGTGTACTAAAAATGAATCACGTGGTAAAGTTATTATAATCTATATATATATATATATATATATATATATATATATATATATATATATATATATATATATATATATATATATATATATATATATATATATATATATATATATATATATATATATAAAACTACTATACTGCCTTCTGAATGACTTGTAAAATCTACCTTATGTCTTTCCATAGACTACCTATTCAGCCTCCTCCCTCTTCTTTGCTTACGTATAGGTCTTTTCCAGCCCCTTCCCCCCACCCCCCACAACCTCCAACTTGCCTGAGCCTACCCCCGACCCCTTCCCCTCCATCTGGTTAACTTGTATAATTACCTGAACATTGTAGGCGTTATCTAACGGGGCCTATTAAACGCGCCTCCCTATGTGTGATTAGGTAATTTAATGAATCATTATCAACTGCGGTGGGCGGCTCAGTTCTGGTGGGACAGTACGGGGTGGGTGGGGGTGGGGGGGGGGGGCGTTTGGAGAGAGGACAGGGAAGGGGCTAGGGGTGTTGGGGGATAGGGTGGGGGGATTGATTGGATGGAGAAGATGGAAGACTTGGGACAGGAGAAGGGGGAGGTGGAAGAATTAGAAAAGTGAGGAGGAGGAGGATGACGACTTTATCCTGCGTTACAGTGACCAGGGTCTCTTGCGAACGGAGGAGGAGAATTAGGGAGAGAATAAGGGGGGATAAGCAGTATGGAATGGAGGAGGTGAGGGAAAAGTGTAGAAGTAGGGCGAGAGGGGAAGGAAGGTAGGAATAAATGCAAGAGCAGGAGATAAATTATGGAAAGAAGGAAAGATCGTGAAAGTAGTAGTAGGAGGGGAGGAGGAGGAGGAAGAAGAGAAAGTGAAGGGACAGTAAGAGGACAAAAGGAGGAGGAAGGGGAGAATGAGGAGGTTTGGGGGTGAAAGTAGAAAGAAATCATAGTGGCTGAGACATGAGCAGCAAGTGACATCTTACGGAGTACCAAATAGACGTATAATTTCAGAACCAAATAAAAGCCTCCTTAATAATTGCTAGGTCTCCCACGTTGATAATTAATGAGGCCTAATGAAGCCTCATTTTGCTACTTGTCATTGAGCCGTGGCTTATGGGAAGACCTCTTTCATGGGGACGGTATTTAATTCAATCATTTCACATAAACATCGACGAGGCAAATTATTTGTCATAACGAGAGTCATTCTCTCTCTCTCTCTCTCTTCCAAAAGATGATCTATTAATTGATGGTGAGGTCTTCTTTATTGATAACGACTGCCTTGTTAACAATATCAGTTAGAGAGTGATTATATATATATATATATATATATATATATATATATATATATATATATATATATATATATAAGCGAATACGACAGGAAAATGATAGTCAGAAATCAAGCGCTTTCGTCTTTACTAAGACATTGTCAAGGAGCTAATGACGAAAGCGCTTGGATTTCTGACTATCATTTTCCTGTGGTATTCGCTTATTTATCAAGTCACGTGAATCTACTGTGATTTTTTAAGCATATGTATATATATATATATATATATATATATATATATATATATATATATATATATATATGTGTGTTGAGTGTGTGTGTGTGTGTGTGTGTGTGTGTGTGTGTGTGTGTGTGTGTGTGTGTGTGTGTCTAATGAATTCCTAACGTTATGCATCACGCATGAACTACACTACAGAGAATTTATGAAAATAATTCACCAACTTCGCCAAATCTTTCTGGATAATTGTAAATTGTAAATACCACCAAGCTTCTGGTTTCTAGAACAAACGGTGTATATACTTTTTTTTTGTACTGACGATCTTTTCATTCATTCTTTCTGTCTCTCTTTTTCTCTCTCTTTCTTTCATTTTTTACGTCACTGCTAAGCACGATTCCGTATATTCGTATTCTATTTTTAATTTCTTCGCGCGCTCTCTGGCACAAGGAAAAAAATTGCATCCCGTTATTTTTCACCTACCTTTTTTATTCCATTCAACTGATATGTTTTTCTCCTCTCTCTCTCTCTCTCTCTCTCTCTCTCTTTATATATATATATATATATATATATATATATATATATATATATATATATATATATATATATATATATATATATATATATATATATATATATATATATATATATATATATATATATATATATATATATATGTGTGTGTGTGTGTGTGTGTGTGTGTGTGTAAATAAAGTTTCCTTATATACTTCGCTAATGTAACTCCTTCTGTCATTCACTACTTAAAAAGGGTGGAAGTTGGTTCACCGAAATATAGTCGTTAGCTGTGTTTTAATGGACCTTTTATGTACACTTTATATATATATATATATATATATATATATATATATTATATAATTATATATATATGTGTGTGTGTGTGTGTGTGTGTGTGTGTGTGTGTGTGTGTGTATGTGTATAAATTATAAACACACATCTTATACATGCACTCGCGGGCACCCGCATGCTCTTAAATATGGGTTATAATGGGTTATATTCATGGTGTTAACTTTTCATTACAACGTTTACTTTATCATTTCCATTCTCGTCAGTTGGTTACTTCGCTTCTATTATTCTAATGAATGTTATGCAGTGAATTTAATCCACTTTCCGCGTCTTTTCCTTTATTTTCCAATCAGTCGTAAGTCACTTCGATTCATATTCGTTATCTTGATATTTCAAACGTTTGGTACTTGACCCCTTCCTTCCTTCCTTTCTTCGTTCCTTCCTTCCTTCCTTCCTCACTGACATAATCTGTAAATGACCTATTACCACTAACTGTCTCACCTACTAGCCAAATCAAACCTGTACCCCATTTCCCACCATGCGAATTATACCCTGCCTTATATAAATACGAGAACATTTCTTTCATACCAGAGCTTATATCAACACACAACGGTAATTTAATTTTCTGGTTATATTTGTCAGACATTTGCAAACTATCACCGTTTATCTGCGTCGTTTGGTGACTATCTAACATGGGGTACCTGTGGGTACGAAATCTTAAACCTCGGGGCACGATACGTGATAGCCAGTGCAACGGCACTGTAGATTTACCATGAGGAAGTAAAGCATATATTTTCCTAATTTTGCTCTGACTGTCTCAAATACTTTTTTCAAAGTTAGTTTTGTGAACATCATCTGTTGAACAACAACGGCAGAGCCACTAAAGATGTGTTGGTGTGCACAATGTAGTAATGCTTATGATTATAATTTGCATTCATTGTATCATACTGATAGACGCTTTTCGTTTGAAATCAAATATAAAAGTAATTTCGTTCAGTAATTGAATGCATCTAATAATATCTCAGGAAGGTTCGTATCACGAATCCTTCTCGTTTGTTTGTACTGAATTCATATTGGAGTTGAGGGGGGGTTACGAAAAATTTTTCTGAGATATCAAGGGGTACCGCCATTGAAAAGGGTGAAGAACCACTGTTCTAGACGTTTTATCTTCTTCTTCTTCTTCTTCCCAGCTTTATCCCTATTGGCGGTCGCCGTTTTTAATGAGTCTCTTCCATCTACCTCTGTCCTGTGTCATTTCCTTTCGTACTCCCTTCTGATTCCCTGTAATTCCTCGGATAAAAGACATGCTCAAAACTGTACAATATAAATGCCGAGACATCTGATATTCTGTTGCCCAAGACCTTCGTGATGTTGTGGACAGAAACGACTTTTAAACCCATTCAAAAGCATTCGCCTTTAACGTGGTGTCTTCATCGGGTGTCTTGCCAAGATCCTTATACGTCGAACGCTTTTTCGTGTTATGAACCCCAAACTTCTCAGGAAACTTTTTTTATAGGAAACAGGCGATCAGCGCTGCTGTCTCTGCCTTTCCTAAAGCAACACTGTTCTTCCGCTACTGCCTTCTCTCTTTTCAGCCAGACCTCCTGATCAGCAGAGCAGCCGTACAGACACGCCTGTGGTATCTTAGAAACAGTGTCAGTAGATAAATATACACACACGCACACATATATACTGTATATATAAGCGTTTTCGTCCTTTAATCAGACACTGTCGAGGCGCAAATGTCTCATTAAAAGACGAAAGCGCTCGGTACGAATTTCTGCCTGTCATTTTTCCTGTGGTATTCGCTTGTATCATGAAGTCACGTGCATCTACCGTGATTTTTCAAGCATATCATATATATATATATATATAATATATTATATATATATATATATATATATATATATATATATATATATATATAAAGAGATAGATAGATAGAGAGAGAGAGAGAGAGAGAGAGAGAGAGAGAGAGAGAGAGAGGAGAGAGACTTTAGCTCGTTTTTTATTATTGACTTCATTTCTGCATTCTTTAACGGGTAAGAGTAATTGTAAATCACAACAATCTGTAGTATAAATGATTTATAAAGAAATACTTTGGCCTCTGCACTTGAGTACGTATACATAAATTTATATTTATATTTGCACTTAAATGCGTTCAGTGTAAACTTCCATCTCCTTTATATTCGATCAATCATTTCCTTTTTCTTCTTCTCTTCCTCTTCCTAACCAATCATTTCATCTTTAACCTAGATGCTGATAATACCTTACACATATTCTCTCTCTCTCTCTCTCTCTCTCTCTCTCTCTCTCTCTTTTGCCAGTAGGCATGAATATTCTAACCTCTTTTTCCTTCGTTCAAGATTTCCCTTAGGCCGAGTTATTACTCTCCTCTTTCTCTTGCTCCGTTTCAGGTCTTTCTTCACCTCTCTCTCAGTTCCTCATTTACCCCCTTCCTCCTCAGTACACCCCCATCCTCCTCTACGCCTCTCTCTCTCTCTCTCTCTCTCTCTCTCTCTCTCTCTCTCAGGGCGGCGGAGAAAAATCTAAAATGCAAAATGCTGCTATATTCGTGATTGAGAAAAATACTTGGGAAGAAAATTTCTTCTTTTGTCCCTGTAATTTTCTGTTGTGTGTGTGTGCGTGTGTGTGCGCGCGCGTGCGTATGTATGTGTGTGTGCGTGTGCGTCAGCCCCCCGCCCCCCTCCCTTCGAAGACCCACTCGCTT
>NC_087218.1:9974429-10022247 GCF_015104395.2 Macrobrachium nipponense
TTTATTCCTAACCCATTTAACTTTACAACTTCTCTAATTAGCATCTTATTCCAATAGGGTAACGCTGTAAGTCTGGGAAATATTAGTTACTGATCTGGTTTCATTACTTTGTCATCATTATTGTTCTCATATTTCCTCACATGGTCAATCTCTTTAGCTCTTGTTTTTTTTTCGTGGCTGCAGCCAGATAATAGTACACACATACATAGTATATTATATAATATATATATATATATATATATATATATATATATATATATTTGTGTGTTTAGATACATATAAGTAAGTGCGTGTGGGTTTTGTGTGTACATGAATGCGTGTAAGTAATTGTCTGCTTATCCTTCCAGCCAAAATTTTTATATCATTAAACGGCGTTCATTGGTTTAAATAGTTCCTACTTAGACTATCAGACTATTCTCCGTGATTTAAATGTTAAAAAAAGAAAACTGCATCGTTGGCACTGACTTTGTTGTTCATCACATACGCTCTCTCTCTCTCTCTCTCTCTCTCTCTCTCTCTCTCTCTCTCTCTCTCTCTCTCTCTCTCTCCCCTTCTCTGTCTAACTTGTTAGCCGTTAGTTCTTCATTTTTTTCTCTCTCTCCTGCAAGAAACGAGTACCGCCGAAATCCGTGCCTGATAATAACCCCAAAACCAGCTCAGTATTTCCCGCCCTTCATCGCCAAACTCAGTTCGAAAATCTAATTTGGTAACAACCTTACGCGTCTCCACAATTGAAGTAGTCAAGTCGCCCCAGAGAGTGTTAGCGCCGACCGCCTCCCAAGGGCGAGAATGCAACGTTTCGCCTATGGGCGGTGGGACCTTGCGTCCCCGGCGACGCTGGGTCCTTCTGCATCGGCTGCGGAGGCTCTGGGAGAGCTGTTTCTCTTCAAGTCTTTCGGGCGCGGGTAAATTGCGTTTACAGGTGTATAACAAGGCTAAAAGTAAGGGTGAGTGGAAGGAAGAAGAAGAAGAAGAAATGGAAGAAGAGGTGGAGGAGGAGGAGGAGGAGGAGGAGGAGAGAGCGAAGATGGAACTACTGCTCCTGCTCCTGCTGGTTTTGCGTTCTATTTCAAGGGGGTGTTGGGGTTGGGGGGGATGGGGAGGGTTGGGGGTTAATGCAAGGCCAACCCTCGAACAATGAGAGGTAAAATGGCCGCCATACTTTCGTCTTTTCTTGCAGATGTTTTTTTTTTTTTTTTTTTTTTTTTTTTTTGTTTTTTTTTTTTTTTTTTGTTGGGGGGGGAGGCGGGAATTTGGCTGAGGGTTTTATTGTCGCGAGAATAATTGAGGATGATTCTGTAGCCATTCGCATTTTGTGAATATAATGGTGCAAAACTTTTCGTAGCTTGCGTGAAGATTTATAAATATATATATATATATATATAGTATATATATATATATATATATATATATATATATATATATATATATATATATATATATTATATATATATATGATCATTTCAGAGACGCCATCAATAACATGATGAACTTCTGCACCGTCAATATTTCGTAAGCCTCCCAAACTCTGCCAAGACCATCTCAGTAACCACCTACCTGGGGGTTGTTACGAATCCTAAATTAGGAATTCCAGTCGATTAAAAATGATAAATCAAATAAAAAGTAAGCCTATCAGTGATGTTGCCTGATAAACATATATATGCCTTTCAAACTTCACCCATGAAACTGATATCATAACTTGTCGTAAACAGACTTATCAGAAGTTTGTTGTATTTGTTTCCCTTCATTGTCCAAAACACAATGCTCAAAATAATGGTGTAAAATAGGTGTTAGTGAGGGGTGATAAAAACGCTGTTGCCAAGCGTATTCCATTTTTTGTTTGTTACATTGTTGACAGATCTCTCGAAACTTTCAGGCTTTCAGAAATTCACAAATTTATGTGTAGTGTTTGCCAAATGCTGTTGTGCTAATGCCGGGTAGTGTTCTCATTATAGAATGCCCTGAACCCAACACCAAAGACAACTTTTATCATTCCAAACCTATATAATTATAAGGTATGTGTCTATACATATATTTATACATTTATATTTGATTATATTTGGCGACAATAATAGAAAGACTGTCTAAGAAAGAATGATTAAAACGTGGAAAGGCATGTACATCCTACTAAGAGTGGAGAACCCGCTTCCTCTTAGACACCTGGAAACCAAAACTGTTGAGGAGCACTACTCCTGAAGGTGTCCTTTGATGAGAAACATCGTCACCAGCAGGGGATTCAAGGCGGCTGGGACAGGCGTAGATTGCAAGATTGAGTTCGGTAGGGTGAAAGCTTCTCAACGTGAATTGCGTTGTATTCCACCAAGGGAGGGAGAGAGGAGGGCTTTGAAATTAGCCAGGGAAGGAGATGGCGAAGGCGGGGGCGGGTGGGGGAGGACGGGGTTGTTGAAATGGAAGTATATACAAATGTATACTCAGTGACTTGCGATATGGAAGTCCTCTGCACAAGGGTCCTCCTCCTCCTCCTCCTCCTCCTCCTCCTTCGTATATTTAATTTGCTTTGTACTACATGTTCGAGGAAAAGTGAACACATCCAGATAGTTGGAGAAAGCACGAAGACATGAACTTCATGCAGGATATATACACTCATTTGTTCTGATGGTTATAAATAGCAGTATTTCTTCATACTTATATACGTATATGTATCTGCACATTGGGGCGGTACACTTAAGAGGTTTTTCTGGTCTGTCAAATAACAGTTTTCTCGAAAAAAAAAAATACCTGGTTAATGCACCATTTTGGAATCTTGCTAACTAAATGAAGGTATATATTCATTTCCTATTGCATTATTTTCAAAAGCGGCTGCTTTCCTATCCAGTGTTAGCTTAATTGTAAGTTAATGGAATTTCATGCCTGTCCCATAATACTAAATTGTTGTTATAATATTCATAAGAATAACAACACCTGTATATATTGTAAAGCTATAAACAGGGGAGTTTCATTTCTTAGCTCAAGTAAAATGAATGTGCTCAGATATTGCCAGCTGTTTTATTCCAGTCATTTCGGAATTGGAATATCAGTAAGAATAAATCCTGAGGAGATTATGATGTTACATGCTTATTTAATTTATTATTATTCTTAATATATAACAGATATTTTCATACTGAATCTTAGCTGATTTTAAAGTACTTGTCTGAAGTATATTTTATAAATACTTTATATTCCTACTTGTGTCGGATCATGAGCATTGTGTACTATCTACAATATACGTTATTTAGAGAGAGAGAGAGAGAGAGAGAGAGAGAGAGAGAGAGAGAGAGAGATAGTAAAAGCTGATTATAAATTATATTAAATGGCAAAATGCACTTGGAACAATGAATTACCTTTTGGCATAGAATATATATATGTAATTGTGCATCAAACCAATCTGATATCACAAAATTCTCCAGTAAGAATTCTTATTTTTTTCGTTTTGAATGAGAAAAAAGTTTTACGTTTTGTGTAGTTAACGTTACAATTAGTAACGTTTTCTAAAAACAGATTACGAGTGATAGAAAGAAAACGTTCTTCTATGGGAAACTACTCTAAATTACGCTTCCCGGGGAACAGGTTTCCTTGATTATCGGTATTTAACAATATATTTCCCAGTTACAAAGACTAAATTGAAGTTAATAATGACGAGAATTTCGCGAGAGTATAACTTAAAAAGTCCAGTTGATAGTTTTATGGCAAAAGTGATGGAGTATATTAACTAGTTTCTTGAAATGTTAAAGGAACATTTAGTCCTTAGTGTTGTATCATTAAAATGTCAATTTTCCAATTAAAGAATCTCTCTCTCTCTCTCTCTCCTCTCTCTCGCTCTCCTGTCTCTCTCTCTCTCTCTCTCTCTCTCTCTCTCTCTCTCTCTCTCTCTCTCTCTCTCTCTCTCTCTCTCTTTTTAGTCTTTATATTAACCGGGAGATTCTTAATTAGCACCCAAGTACCAATACCCTGGAGTGGGGGTCAACAGATCATTGCACTTGCCAATTGGTTATTGGTTTTTAACTATATATATATATATATATATAGATATATATATATATATATATATATATATATATATATATATATATATATATATATATAGTTTACATGTATATAATTTTTAAAGAGTGAAAATTCGTATCTAAAAGAACAGGAATCTCTTCCGAAATCGGTTCTGAAGTGTTGTTTTCGTTAACAGATAACAACGGGGTTTTTCTACCACCTTCCCCCAATTTTCCTACTAGTAATGACAACCAGCTAACCCCCTTCCCCCTCCCCCACCCCCACCCCCCCACCCGCACCCTTCACAGGCCAAATCTACTCCACGAAAAGTATATTGAAACTCCTGAAAAGACTTGAGGTCTTCATTTAGCAATCGCCATGTCTGTTAACTTTAGATTTTGATAATGTAAATAGTCTAGGGGATTATTGGAAAAGCAGTTGGGAAACAGAACACGAATATAACAAAATAATGAAATTTTAAGTTTCATGAATTTGTCGATGGAGTATTTGTGAACGTAGTTGATCGCTTAAGCTTGTGAAACTACTGGAACGCTGCTGCTCTTCTTGCCAAGAAAAATTAAGAAGGGTATTAATTTCGTCGGATAAATTGAATATTCGAAATTATAGACGTCAGGAATTCGATTTAGTTCCGACAGTATCAATTTGAGAATATAGTTGCCTACTAACTGCGATAAAATTTCGAAGAAATTAATGGTTTTACCCTGTTTTCTGGTTTATTTCGTCAGCATTTGTGAATACCCTCGCACTACCGTCACAATCGGGTGACGCGCCTAAAGAGTTTTGAGTTTATTTACGCTACATAGAGTGAGCTCACGAATGTCAGTCAGTACATCTCGGGCAGACTTTGCGAATTGTTGACGGGATACATTCTTATTTTTGGTAGATCTAACTAATAACTCAGTAGCAGGTATTTCTTTGGAATTTACAGTTTCCTATAGTATTTCGGTTGCGTATTAACAATCTACTGTTAGTTTGGGGGGTCGGTTGTAATTAACCTGTAATTTACCTTAGAATTCTATCCTACGGTAAGGGGGACCCGTTGGGAATGCGGGGTTTTGGGTGGGGGAGACCACGGAAAGAATTATTACCCCCAGAACTCTGTCCTGTACGGTTGGCCTTGGGTAAGAGAGACCGATGGGAAGGCGGGTTTATGGGTGGGGTAAATCACCTGGGAAAAGGTTGTTGCGTGTTATTGTTATTTCTTGTTAAATATGATATTTGGAATACAAAATACAAGCGAAAATAGAAGACGAATAAACCAAGAACGTAGCCGTTTCACAATTAAATTTCAGCTACTACTACGACCATACCAAATGGTACGACGCATGCGCCATGTTATAAGGGAACTTTTTGTTTACACGCCGACTTCTGAGGGAAATAGTTGGTGGGGGGGATAGACCGATGAACACGTATCCAACCAATCATGTTACAACCTCCTGTAACCCCTGGGTCGAGCGCCCACAGCGCAATATTACCTGTTGCCAGTGCAACCTTTCTTGCTAAGGATCTTTAAAATTGCGGATAAGGCGTGAAGCGCCGTTCCGCCACCCCCTTAAACATTGCTAATTGGCCCCCATTGCAAGTGCGCACAGCGCTAAAAACATGCTCATGGGTTTGCAGGCAACTCTGAATTGTCTAAGAATGCATGGTATGCCGGTTCTCAAGGCCCGCCAAAGCAGTTTTGTCAGTAATATTGAAAGTAGGTACATAGTTTGCAAAAGTTATAATATTTCCTGTCTTAAATATCCAGTCCCCCTGTCTCTTCCAGCGGCCAGGGTAAATTTGCTCATACGAGAGTTTATTATACAGTGAGGAGGATCCCGCCCGATTCCCCGACCGAGGTCCTCTAGAACGGCTGGGTGGGTAGATTCATTTGCTCTGAGAGAGTTCATTTTAGATTACCACGGGTAACGCGAATGCTATTCACCTTTTTCTGGTTTTGATTTTATCATTGGAGTAAACAGGTTGTGACAGTACAAATTCTTTGTTAGTTTCTACACTAAACAGTGCTGTCTCCATTTTATTGGAAAGAATATCTTGGTTATGATTTAAGCAGTTTAACCAGACTACGCAGTCATTAGTTGCTAGACTCGCGAAAGAGTTTCCATGGATGTCGTATTTTAATTGTAAAGTTCCAATGTTCTCTCACACGTAAAATCAAGACTATGCCGCAAATTCCCTTTGGTTTGTACTACATGTTCGAAGAAAGTGAACACGTTCAGATAGCTGAGGAAAACACAAAGTTATGAATTTTATGCAGGCAATATACACTCATATGCTCTGAAGATTATAAATAGCAGTATTACTTCATACTTATACGTATGTATGCATCTGCACAGCGGGGAACCGTTACACATAAAAGGTTTTTCTTGTCTGTCACATGACAATTCTCTCAAAAATACCTGGTAAGTGTGGATTACAATGTGGATTAAGGATGTTAGACGAATAGTGGAAAGACAAATGAGAACACTTAAGTAAAAGACCGAAAGTTTTGATTAAGGCACTGCAATTAAATCCCTAAGTATTGCCTGTAGTAAGTAGAACATGTCCCCAAGAGATACCTTTCTATAGGAAATTAGTAATGCTTATTTCGGAGCTTTTGAAGAATAGCGGTCCCATACGAACCTGGGACCTTTATTCTTCAAAAGGATAAAACCGGGGTCCGTATTGTTGAAAAGGCATTTAGTGGAGAACAACCGCCGAGGAAAACAAGCAACAACATGATTGGTTGTCAGTGGTGAACAAACCTAAAGATAAGCAAACAACTGCTTGTTTGATTGTCAGTACCAATGTTATATTCATAGGGGAGCGATTACATATCTGCGGACGATCGATTTATGTGTGCTGTCAGTAAGGCCGTGGCGGAACGGCGCTTCGCGCCTTATCCACATATTTAAAGATTCTTGGCAAGCACGGCATGTTCTGGCAAGAGGTAATGTTGCGCTGCGCGCGCTAGCCACAGGGGTTACAGTAAGGCCGTGGCGGAACTACGGGAGCTCGACCGCCGTGTCTGTGGATCTGTATTCTTCAAAAGGCCCAAACTGGGACCCCTATTTTCAAAAGGGTTGTATGGGACCGCTATTCTTCAAAAGCTCCCTTATTTCTGACTTACTTTGCATGGTCCCACATCACCTGAAGTGTGGGTGATATACAAGAATTATATTGAGGGAGGTACTGTTTTATATGTATAAAATCTGAGGGAGGTACTTTTTTATATGTATAAAATCTGTGTGCATGAACAGTTCGATGTCTAAAGAAAGAATCAAGGAAATTACAATAGATGGACGTTTGCTCCAGCTGCGTTCAACCTCGGTTAAATAAGAAAACTGCATAAATAGCCTGTCAAAGTATAACTACCGTTTTAATTTATAAGTTATCTCGCTCAAAGTTCAACTACTGAAAATCGGCCTATTTTACTATTTTAGGATTTGAGTCATAAAGTATTTAAACTACAGTAAATCATAAGCAGGGAGCTATATAATAACTGTTTTAGTTAATTTTAAGATTGTCTCGAAACATATTTCAAAAGATTTCCTCAACAGAGAACTCTCTAATAAGTAATACATTCTTTCAGGTTTGCTTGTGATTTAAGAAAATATTCAACGACTGCCAAGAATATTTATCAAGGTTACTGTGATCAAGAATGCCGCTGTTTGAATTCGTTGGTAATAACACATTTTGATAATGAACTGGTGCATGTCGTGTGGACAGATGCCTGTCTTCTAATTTCAAGGTAAGTTTTTCTCTGATTATTGAGTTTTTCATTGCTTCCTCGGATAGACTTACTAGACATCGTAAATGCTCCATTACTAATTTAATCATAGTAAGTTTTCCTCAATTTAGATTGTTTGGGCAAATTTAGTCTAGAATTACATAAGCTTGCGGAAGTACCAAAGGTAAATATGTACTCGCATATCTAACATTGCATAATTTAAACTACTGTCATAGTAGCAAGTGGTGTTACATGGTGGACAACTTACCAAGTGTCCCAGAGGTGCTTTTAATTCAGGAGGCACTACAGGAGGCTTTTAAGATCAGTCTCTGATCGTAGCTTCCCAGTCACTGTTGAGGATTCCTGATTTCTGTAGGTTTACCATTAGATTTTCAACTCTTTGAAGTTGCTACTACTAATAGTGATATTACAGCTACTCATTCTGGCACTACCAATAGTGCTATTACAGCTACTACTAATGTTGCTTTGCTCTTCAGCATGTTAGCAATCACCTGCTGCTGCTTGCAGTGCTACTATTGCTGGTTTGCTCCTAACATGTTCCTGTACTACTACTACTATTACGGTTGCTGTTCTTATTTGTTCGACTAAATACTGCCATTGCTATTAACGATGGTATTGTTAAGCTGCTGTTATTCTGCCCTTACTACTATTAGTACTGTTTGTTCCATTACTGCTGCTGCAACTACTGTTTTTGGTTTACTAGGTTTACTACTACTAAAATGCTAATTTGCTTAAACTTTTTAACATTAAAACTGTCGTCGCTGTTGCTTGCACCACGTCATATTAGTACTACTTTGCTTTAGTAGTGGTAGAAACATTTACACATGATGTTAATGGTGAAACTTTGTAGTGCAGTGTTAGATTCTATCAATAAGTAGAGAACAGTCAGAAGAATTCTGGTCAAATATGGCCCTTGTTTAGGAAATTGCACTACCACAATATGAAATAGGACTCAGAAATGAGAATGCAATATGGTAAACTAAAAGCTATGACTTTTGAACTCAAAAATGAGAGCACAATATGGTAAACTAAAAGCTATGACTTTTAATAATTATTTGCAGTTAATGTTACTCCTTCATCTTGGTAAACTTTTATTTAGATCCTTGGTTAAAATAGTCATATCCTGTTATCAAAGGACATCTGTACCACTTTGCTATACTTTTAATAATTATTTGCAGTTAATGTTACTCCTTCATCTTGGTACTTTTATTTAATCCTTGGTTAAAATAGTCATATCCTGTAATCAAAGGACACCTGTACCACTCTGCTGTAAAGTAAATTATCCACAGTTCATTATTAGAATGACTGAGGCTCCAGTAGTAAAATTTAAGCATACTTCCTTGCCTGTATAAAAATAATTAATTTACAATCTGTGACATTTGGCTATGACCCAGGCTGAAAAATATGCTAAAATTCTGCAATGATTGCAGCTTTTATAAACTGGGATTATCAATGTAAAAATATACTACTTATTATATTCTATTTACCAAAGGAACACTGGTATATTTTATTCATTAATGGTATATTTTGGTATAGTATTTTATTCATTAAGATTACAATACATTTGGGCATCTTTCATTAATTTAGATTACAATAATTAACTTCATTTTGTTATTGAAATTTAAATCTTAAAAAGAGGTTTTAGAAATTTAAATCTTGAAAAGAGGATTTAATGTGAAAGAAAAGTGCTACTAACAGAACTTTTATTGCAGGAAATTCATCGATGAAGGGGCATAACCTTTCTTATACAGGAATTGACCACTTGCATCTTAGAAGACTGGAGTCACGGATATAATTAGACACCAGGACTACAGAGTAACCCATCATCCTTTCTTGAAGTTCCTGAAATGTAGGAAGGCTGCTTTCAAATTCAGTACATTGATATGGAGGAGTTTGTCTTGAAAACTCCACCTCCCTGAAGCCAGGAGTTCTTCTAGATGTCTCCAAGAGTTCTTGTAGATGTGCTCCCCAACTTTCCAACGTGGCATCCAAGTATCTTGGGGGGTGGGGGGAATGAAGAAGCTCTCCAACTACTAAGTTCCTGATATCCAACTACCACCTCCTCGAAGCCAGGAGTTGTTCGAGATGTCTACAGGAGTTCTTGTAGATATGCTCCCCAACCTGAAGGAGTTCTTCTAGATGTGCTACCCAACCTTCCAATCTGAAGCCAGGAGTTCTAGAATGTCATCAGGAGTAGTTGTAGATGTGCTATCCAACCTGAAGCCAGGAGTTCTAGATGTCATCAGGAGTTTCTGTAGATGTGCTCCCCCACCTTCCAACCTGAAGCCAGGATTTCTTCAAGTCATCAGAAGTTTTTAGTTTTTGTAGATGTATTACCCAAACTTTCAACCTGAAGCCAGGAGTTCTTCTACAGGAATTTTTGTAAATTTTTGTAAACCAGTTCAGGAAAAAATACTGGGGGACGGGCACTTTCTAACTTAAAATGTAAAACAGGATTAAAAGCTCTAAGCTCTGCCCACAAAACATGAAAGAACTCGGTTCTCCCTACAAAAGCGGGTGGGAAGTCTTACTAAAATTAAAGGGGGGGGGGGGGGGAGAAAAAGCAAATTCTCCTTGAATTTAATAATGGTTACTGTATTCTAAATACGCTGCTATAAACCTTGAGTCTAATTATGAATACAACAAAGAAAGACCAATGAATAGAGAGATCTGTAGTTAAGTCCATATACTTTTGACAAGCATGAACAATGCGGGCATTTTTGCTGAGTTCAATAAATAAATAAAGATCAAAATAGTTTTCTGAACCATATAATTATTATGAATTTAGGTACATTAACCGCAGTGTAAAAATGACCAAGTACAAAAAAACTCTAGGAAAACCAACTGCCTTGTTGTGATCGGATATACAGAAAGAGGCTGTATGAAGAAAATGCACAAGAAAGACTAGAGGCCCTTACAATTACAAAACCAGGAAAAAGCTACATGCCACTTAAGGAAAAATAGTAAGGGACAGAAACTTTCTTACAACAACAAAAAATTATGAATTAAAGGTTACAAGTTTTCCCTATAAAAGACGAAAGAGGTCAGTTCTCCCTTCAAAAAGTAAGCACGTCTTTCATCAAAAATAAAAAGGGGGGGAGGAAGGAGCAAATTCTCCTTAAATTACATAATGGATACTGTACATATTTTAAAATACATTGCAATAATTATTTTCCTTACCACTGAGAGACAGCATGAATGAAACAGAGAAGGACCAAAGATTAAAATTCTGTACTCGATCTCAATATGTGTCCATATACTTTTAGCAAGCATGAACAATGTGAGGATTTTTGCAAAGTTCAAAGACTATAGGAAATAAAGATCAGAATGGTTTGCTGAACCGTTAAATTCATTCAAAATAAATGCTTGACAAAGATAAGTACTTCTCATACTTTCATTAAGTTGACCAACATAAGTGAATCTATATAGAACAAAGCATCAGAAATCATGCACATGACTTTAATTCAACTCCATACTATTCATGACAACACCACTTAATTCATCAGACCTCTCACAAAAGCAACATATATCTCCAATAATTAGTGGGACAAGAATGCTTGCGCCTTGAAAAGAACACCCACACAAAACAATGATATCCACAAGACCACAACTATTCTATATCCAAAGTATAAATACAAACTAAATGAGAATTGTACTTAGTTTTCTGAAGCTATAATCACAATTACATTTTACCTCATATTTGCCATTTGCTCAATTTTGTTAAACAGCAGCAAGAAATCACAAATCTACATTATTTATAATAATATACTAAAAGATAAAGAAAAGTTGCCATATCAATTATTGATGAAATGATGTAACATATTGCATGTCAACTTTTCTTTCCTTGATTATACATATCAAGAGACAATATATGAATGAAAACCTTGGACATATATATTAGTGTGATACTGGTATCCTTTCTTGGAAGTTTTAAAAAGCCTAAATAGTACAAGATAGATTTACTGAAAACCCTTCCCAGCCCATTCATGGGACTTGTTACTACAAAAATTTAAAAAGCCATAGAGTATAAATGATTTTCATATTCACATTCATGATGCTTTACTATGCTCCTGCAGATATCAGAATTTACATATGTACACACAACATTTAAAGCAATACTGTAATACATTCCTACATTGTCTAGTCTAACAAAATACTCTTAAGACTTCACTTTCAGAGCAAACTAAAGAACGGATCCATCACCATGGAAAATTAAATATAGGTTTGTTTGACAATGATTACTAAATTTAAAATTCATTCATAACTGCTAAATCAAGTCACCCTAATAGACCTTCTGTATGTCTTCTTACTCTCAAATCTCAGGAACAGTCTAATTACCAATATTTTTGTTTTGAAAAAATATTACTTGAATATGAACTAAACTTAAGAGTCTATATTATAGAATGCATGATGGTAGTTGGGAGGCACAACAAAAATTAACAGCCTTTACAACTCTCAATAAAAAAAAGGAATATACTTTCAACTCTACTGCCCATTTCATAGTTAATCAAATATGTACTTTTAACATTTTGGGTAGTTTTATGTTCATCATAACATTAGTCAAGAGCAAAATTTTGCCATTGGTATTTATTAAGTTCTTAAAGGGAATTATGACACTGTAGCACTAAAGATGGTTTTTGAGCAATAAAGGAGTTTTTTTAAACAATTTTCAGTTACTACTTTACAAAGAGTCAAAATTTCACTGAAAACTTTAGTCTAAGTTATCTTAGTGGAACTTTATTCATTAGAATTGAGCTCCTTAGATTACAATTCAAACTCTGATTGTTCTTTTAAACCGCTCAACACTCACTATTATCTTAGCTTGAAATGCATATTAAATGTCTTTAAAAATCTTTTTAACTTTTCAAAATAAACTCTACCAACATGTAAGGACTTTATGGCAACACCACAGTCTCCGACTGCAACCAACACCAGAATAATTATCAATTTATTCTATATATGTACATAATTCAGTAAGAAAAAAACTCCACAACTACATACCTGAAACAAGTTATTCTGGGAACCTTGTGCATCCATATTAGATCTCTTGATAACAGTACAGGACAGGCCACACGCACTGCCAACCAACCTGGTGTCCTCACTGCCAACCCCGGAGTAAGATGTGGGAGACAAGCCCCTTTAATTTTCTTTCCAATTTAGTTACAGAACTACATTTGCAAGAGAACTTCAGTTTTAAATCATATACAATAACACTAACACAGATTGCAATAAGCATTTCATATTGACATAAGTCTCAAACTGTTTAATACTAAATGTAAAATCAAAGGACTTTCTAAATTATAATGGCAAACAATCTAAAAAATTATATCATCTGAATAAACTGATACACTAACATGCCAAATCAAATTCTTCTTTGAAGCTCCCATACACCTTTGTTGTTCAGTTATATATTTCTCTTTCTGAACAACATTCAAAGTAGTAGCCGAGTGTAGCTCAGAAACAAGAATAAGTCATAAACTGCAGTACTGCACACTTACCAAACAAAAAAGGGTTTCAACACATACAAGTTTGTGGGAACTTTAGAAAAATGTCTGCAAAGGACAGAGGCTGCAGAAAAAGTGCTTAATTACCAGCAAGTGAGTGAGCAGTACTCCAATTGCCTAACCTTCCTAACCACCAGCCAGTTTAACCACCTTGTCACCAAGCCTCAATTATCATTTCCAACTCAAGTTGGAAATACTCTTTTTTTATAAACCCTGATGGTTAGAAATTTGGCAGGAACAAAAATGGTTAAATAAGTACATATCATTTCTTTACTCTTTAACCATATTCACGCTTGGTATACAATGTGTACTCAATTCAAAACATATATACAAATATAA
Source organism: Macrobrachium nipponense (assembly GCF_015104395.2). Classification (NCBI taxonomy): domain Eukaryota; kingdom Metazoa; phylum Arthropoda; class Malacostraca; order Decapoda; family Palaemonidae; genus Macrobrachium; species Macrobrachium nipponense. The sequence goes on from NC_087218.1 coordinate 9,988,011, forward strand.
AATAATACTTACTGAATCTTGATCAACTCTGAAAAGTGATGCTACTACCACAATAGTTTGAGAGGCAGATGTATGTTCAGAGTTCAAACATCCTAAAACTATCCAGATTTATGGTCTCTTCCACCTAAGCCACAAAGTCCTTTCTTTCTAGCATGAATCTGTGACTAGTTGAAAATGCTTAGGTTTGCTTCAAACATTACACGTACTTATTTCAATTTCTGCTCCAGTGTGACCAAGGGTCCATCTATAATTATCAATTTGAAAGAGAAATTAAGTATGAAGTCATTGCAATCTGCAAACATTTCCCTACATATATCACATTCAGTAAAAATTAAAATTGCAGTACTATGTAAATCCACAAGCACTAACAAATGATGAGATGGTAAATGTTTACTTTTAACCATTATTGTATTTTGGACTTGAAAATACAATTTTCCTGTTTTAATGTGTGCTTTGAACATTTCTGATGGTTTTGTTAGCACAAAGGTGCTTTTAGAGACAGTAGACATCACCTTTATATCCTACAATGCAAGGGGCCATAGTAGAATAGCTTGGTTTTGGGTAATGAGAGAAAAAAAAAAGTGAAATACAAGGTTGGATTTAATCATACTAACCTAACCAAGAGGACAAGCTTCTTTCCTTGCCACTCCTTACCTAGCTGCAGAGGGTACTGGTCGTTTTGGACATAAGTCATTTAGGCCGTTGCTTCCAAACCGGCAAACAACTGAAATGTCTTTCAGCCTAAACAACATAAGATGTTATGTTTACGGTATTTACCGTCATTATTTCATGTTGTGCATACATCCCCAAGGGGCTGGTAATGAACACAGTGCCCATTTTGCATGTAAACTGAAAGTTGCTTTACTTACAAGGGTGCTTATTGCCTAAATGACTTATGGCCGAAACCACTAGGAAATGTTGGAGAACCCCTACCTTACCTTGGGCCTAAACCCCTGACCTAACTAGCCTACAATGCCAGGTCCTTCCTTAAATCTCGACCCGAACCTAATCTACAGAACTGCAAGTGAAAAATAAGATAGTGATGTAACGAATAACACATACCTAACATTGGATACCAGGTCCTTATCAAAGTGCTGGTAGCTATTAGTACAGTAGTTTGAAAACCTTCCAAAAACTTTGTAAATTTGAATGAGAACAATTAATGAAATAAAAGTCCTTGTAGTGTTTCACTTTCTCACTGTGGTCCCACAAATTGTAGGATATAAAGATTGTGTCTACTATTGAGTTGTGATTCCACAGGGTAAATGACCGAGCGGCGACATAGCGTCCACCGATCCTGGAATGCAGCCACCTTCCCAAGAAAAAGTACTTGAATTCACTGCCGTGACATCAGTCAAGAGTTGAGGCCCATCCTGGCAGCACAACAAGACCTCTATGTTCCTCTCAAAGTAAGTGTTTTCTCCTAAATTACGAAATAGGGGAAACAACCGACTGGACTTGCGCATCCAGTTTCCACCGCTTGTGAAGCCACCCTCCGAAAAAGTAGAAGAAGAAGCGTGTACTAGATAATTATTTTAATAAATAGTTAAATGCAGGTCATGAACTGCATAAATTTTTTACATATTCATGATTACTAATTTGAAAATATTTGTTGTTGAAAAAGTAACTAAATTCCTGACTCAAATATCAAGAGTTTTGCGGTGAACAGTACCAACGGCGTTCTTCACACTCTTCTATTGTTTATCAGTGTTGTCAATTGGTATGTGTTTACCCTCCAAACTAGGTATAAGACTTACACAAACCTGGGGAAATAAGTGAAATTAGCATATCGATTTGTAGTATACTATATACATATTAGAGCAATCTGATCATTATTGCATTACTATGACAACTAGAATTCATAAAAAAGTTTGTAAATGCATCGGCGTATGTGTGAAGCTCCACTAGATTGGCAACGATGAGTCATTTTGTCGTCTGCTCGTATCTACTTTAAAAATATTTGTAATTTTTCAGGGTTAATTTGGTTGCAAAAAAAGGGATAATAGACATGAATTAAATAAACATTTTGAAGTAACAAAGTAAAGTTAAACAAAATAATGTGTAACTTAAAAAATTAAAGGAGTAAAGCTTTGCACCTCATAAACCGTGTACTCGTGTGCTGCCCGCAACTGTGTTTGTGTAGTGAGAGCTTAGGAACCATTAACCGCAACGTAGTTCAAGTGCAATTTGGAGTGAATTAAGACCAAAACATGTATAATTACAATCAAATAAGCACTGTGGAGTTTCAGTTGTGTGGCAGAAAGGATAAAACCACCGATTACAAGGTAAAAATGAATTTCAGTTCAAACCATGACCCCGGGAATAAGAAGTTTCGTACATTCACTAATGTAGGCAAGAAAAAGTTGTTTTATTGTGCTGATTATAACTGCAATCTTGAGTAAGATCAATAAGCGTTACATATATACACTAACATTGTTCTAATAAGTGCTGGGAAAGATGGTGGCTCCGCTACGCTTACGAACGGCACCTCACACAGGTGCTGCCATATTGGATTTCAAAACTGCCTTGAAAACATATTTTACGAAGACCTCACATGCTTATTTTAGTCCGTACGGCGCGCTTTTATAGTATATATCACATTATGTTGAAGAAACTTCAATCTTTTGAATGGTGTGCTTAAAGATGTAATTGTATTCTTGTTTCACCAATTATATATCGAGTGAATAAGGCTGATTCACGCAATGACGATGGACCCACTGCGGTGTTTCCCCCTACAATGGCATACTAGCCTATTTCAAGAGCTTTTTCGGGAAGTGGCCAGTTTCGAGAGAGGTGTCTGCTCTGTTGCTGTTCGGCTGTTTACCCTAGTTCTACACTAAGTAATAAAGTAATACCTGACAAGAGCAGAATATTATAATAATAAACCTAGCTAACCTCTGTTTACCCAGACTATACCTACCAAAATCTGCAAGTAGGTAGCCTAACTAGGCTTCCTCAATCGCTGGGCTGGCTGGAGCTTGTAGCTAGAGCTACCTTATTTGATGTAGCAAACTAAACTACTGTCGTTGAATAAGTTAGAAGAATAACATGTGAAGGCAAACTTGCTTTGGGTTAAAGCCGAATAGGCTACATGCTAGGTTAAGTATACAAGATTTGTGGTTAGGCTACATGGCAAACCCTTGGCAGTCACTTGTGTAAGTGAAACTACGACCAATTTAAGCTACTAAACGGACTAAGATTCGATGTTCTTGCTGCCGTTTACTCTTGCAACAATACTAACATTTGAGATCTTGAGATGTAGAAGAAATGCCTGAGAAATCAAGGAAAATCACACGATCACTGGCAGACACGTCAGACTCAGCAAGAGGTAACAAGTGTAATGACAGGTTCTTTAATCTTTAACTTCTGCGTCTTGTAACACAATCACTCTTTGCCTCTGTAACGGCGCCTCAGTCGCCCCCATCGTGTTATCCTAATCTTGAGTAACCCATTCTTTCACCTTCATTTTTCTTTTTCTACACATGTAATAGTATATAACATTTTTCTTTTCAATATTACTTCCACTAAGCAGCAACTTTCCTAACATTTCATTTATATCTTGATACAGGCCTAGTGGTCATTTTTAAATCTTCATGTAGTTGTCATTTAACTCACTCCCTCCTTTTCTGCACGAGCGACAAAATAAGAAAATAACACTTCTATTCTTCCTGTATAGCTATTCACGGTATTAATTTTCAACGTATTACATCCTGCTGACAAAAATTACTGATGCCGAGTTATCGTATACTTGCTCTTCATCCGTTTCGTTTCCTATTTTTAAACTCACTTTATTTTCTAACTTCTTTCCTTTATTTATCTTGCATTCAGGATTTCCTCTTGCATATAGTTTATTGCTAATTTCAGTTTCCTTTCGTTTTATATGTCCATGATTATCTTGTTAATTACAGTATTACTTTTCTTTATATAGTGTTTCTATTCCAAACTTCTCATTGTAGTATCTAGAAAATCTGGATATGCTATTTGTTTCTGTCTCTTATCATCAGCCATGTTATCAACTTGGATAATGATGTTGATCTCTTACGTGCCTGTCTTATTCCACCTGTAACTCCAATTTCTTGACCTATACCCTCCTCTAGGCTAATATTTGTTCAACGATGACTCTCGGGTGAGTTCGGTTCTTTCGTAACTTCTATTAATACCTCTAAGTTTGCGGAATCAGTAGCTTGACTGGTCTATAGCAATTAATGTTACTCTCTTCTGTGGACCAGCGCGCGCGTTTTTGCTTGGTGTTTTATTGTCATAAATATCTAATATGATATAGTTAACAGAACTACTGGTCTTAGGCCATTTTTTTTTTTTATGGAAAGGCATTAAATTTTATTTTATTTTCTTATTTATATACTTTCCCAAAGCTTTTCATTCTTATCGCTCTTTTCGTTCTTATTTTATCTTTTTTCGTCGATTGTTATTTCCTTTTTCATTACGTCTTTGGCAAGTATAAATCAAGAACTCATAAACAAATTATAATTTTATTAATTTTTTTTCTATATGATAGAAACTGGAGCAGGGCTCACTAAGTAGCTACAATAGATGTATGACTGCAATACTACCGTATTGTATGCTGCCTTTAGAGCCAAAGTCTTACAAATGCCACGGGCATTGGCCACGCCATAAAAACTAGTACTAATTATTTCTAGTTCGTGTTTATACATGAAACGAGTATCACTCTAGTTTCGGCTGACGAAGTAAGCTGAAAAATATGGCAGCCTTTCCTGTACATCTGCAGTGTGATGTGGCTTCTAGAATTTATTTGTTTCTGAAAAGAAGAAATTGAAGTAATGAGCTAAAGAGCTAACGAAAGAAAATCTGATCACTGCAACATTTTACAACTTACGTAACTTTAACTCAAATGTCAAATTGAACTAAAAAGGAAAGTTAAGAATCTGATGGGTGTGGGCGAGGTAGTTTTCCCATATGCTAACACAGAGACATATTAACCACTCGAAAACTGTAACCTTTTTGGTAATATGCACTGATATATTTCTCATAATTTTTACAATTCACCTTTTTACCAATCCCAGCAATATGTCTTTTTTGAGACTATGAAGTATAATGTATAACCTCTTCCTTTTAAGCGTAAGTCTTTTTTATATTTATTTGTTCCTAAAATACATTTTCAACAGCAGAGCTATATCAAAATATAAGATCTCATTGTTGTATAAAAAAATTCAAAGGCTTTGATATACATAATAGCAATAATACTGTCTCCAAATCTTTGTTTTTTACTCAAAGACATATACCAATGATTCTGCATTTTTTTTAACTAAAAAGGACATTTCTGCTTTCAGTGTTAATGAACTGAAATAATTTTTCAGTAAGGTCAATTATTTTCATAAATTTCAATCTAAGTTTTTATACATTTGACTTACAAACGTTGAAAGTAATTTGGAAATGACTACAGATCACAGAACCATTAACCATGAGAATTATGAAAAAAAATAAACTGAAAGCACAGGATTCTAACTAAACTTCTTATTAAAGAACAAATGTTCATACAAATTTTAAGGAATAGAATATTTTTGTCCTAATCTTCGTGTGAACAATTTAAAAATCATGCAAGTTTCTAAAGATAGTTTCAGGTAAAGGTACCGATAAAAGAATTTAAAAAAAAATAGATGATTACCTGCATCCTTTTCACTTTTAATCCACGGCTGAACCTTCTCAGTTGTGAAAATCAGGTAAATCGTTCCAGGGATGATATACAGCGCAGCTGCTATGAGGAACGCCGTTCTCCAAGCTGACAAAGTTTCCTGGGAAATAAACCGTCTTTCACATTATTCCCTGGGGAATAAACCTTCTCTTACATTATTTTCTAGGAAATAAAACTCCTCTTACATTATTTCCTAGGAAATAAACTTTCTCCTACATTATTTCCTATGAAATAAACCATTATTTACATTTTTCCTGGGAAATAAACCGTCTTTGACATTATTTCCTGAGAAATAAACAGACTTTTTACATTATTTCTTGGGGAATAAACCGTCTTTTACATTATTTTCTGGAGAATAAACAGTCTTTTACATTATTTTCTGGCGAATAAACCGTCTTTTACATTATTTTCTGGGGAATAAACCGTCTTTTACATCATTTCCTGAGAAATAAACAGACTTTTTACATTATTTCCCGGGAAATAAATCGTCTTTTACATTATTTTCTGGGGAATAAACCGTCTTTTACATTATTTCCTGGGAAATAAACCGTCTTTTACATTACTTTCTGGGGAATAAACCGTCTTTTACATTATTTCCTGGGAAATAAACTGTCTTTTACATTATAGAAGTATTAACTGCTTTAATACTTCTGTAATGTAACAACATAAGAAGGAAAATCATAAAAGCTTTAGCATTCAAGTTGACCAAACACAGGTCATTTGTTGTACAGTGTTCTTATCCATACCAGGCACGTACCCAGAGTTTTTAATTGGTGGGGGTGGTCTTTTTTTCCAAAACTGAACCATTTCTTTTATAAATGTCATTGCATATATAGATAGGTACATATATTCCTATTATCACTCTTGTATTTCCTACTACTAAAGGAAGATGTTCATGTTTAATAACAAAATTTATATAAAAAAAAATATATTATTATTTATTAGTTTGTAAGCACAGTTCAATGAAAAGGATAGTCACAGAAAATATGGACTTCCAGAAATTACTGGGGGGTTACTAAACAGGATCTTGCATCTTCGTAACAGCGTAGTTTGTTGGATTGATAATATATATTGCATAACTTCTAAATGCAATTTGTCAACAGTAACGTCAGATCAAAACTATAAATTTTACTTATTATTGGGTAGTTTTAAGTATTCAGAGACAGGTCTGTCTATCAATATCTGTAGTAACCTAAACTTCCACTTGGTAAAACTTGATTTGATGCATGTTATTTTTATTATTTATATTTCTTATGAAAATATATCAAGGCCTTTTTAAAACGTAGTTTTAAAAATTCAAAGCAAGTAATATTTACTCACAAGCAGTTAACAGAGAAGGAGTCTTCTTTTAAATGCTTTATAAATGGATATGTAGTACTATAATGAAGCAGTTAAATCGTACGAGTTTGAAATACCACCAAAAATGCATAGCTTTAACGGGGCTCAGACAATCTCCCCTCACTTTGAGTTGTAGCAAAGTGCATTCTGTAACTTAAAGAGAGAGGCCATGTCACGCCTTACTGCCTATTACACATTAACAACGCTCACGTTTCCCACTATGATGCTTCCTGTGACGAGAGGAGCTATGAATCCCGTACTAGAAGACACGGTAGCAGACATTCCTTTGATGACTCCTACCAGAGGCGTAGGACATATATCCTGCTCTCCCAAATAACCCCCGCTATTAGAGGCCCCAGTAATGCCCACCGCTATGCACAGGACGGCCACGGCAAGCGATGAATTACAGTTGACGAAACACATCGCTACCAGGGCGAGGCCAGCACAGTACATTCCTGGAACGAGGAAGAACCAAGTCATAAGTACATCTTGAACAGGAGTGGCGCCAGAGAAGTTTAGCCTCCTGGTTCTCACACAATCTTTGGGGAGATGTTGCTTCCGTCATGTCCTTTTTGACACTGATGGTAAGCAACGCATTTCACTTCCTGCTAGGTACATAAATCAATGATTTGGTCAAAGGACGGTTTTAAATTGACAGTGCCCCATTTGCCTGTTCTCGTCAAGAAGTTTAACACTAGACCTATGATTTTCAAGGGGAAAATAATACCGACATTACTGGGGAGATTGTTGCCTACTTACGGAAAAATATACATTAAATGAAACACCACACTGATCCAAAGACTTGTGTACTATATCAGGTAATCAATTTCCCAAGCAGTTTATGAAGAACTAGACCATACATCACCACTACATTTAAGTGGTGTTATTGACTGAATGTCGCATGTACAAAACTTACTTCGTATGTCTCACTTCTTTAAACAAGTTCGCATTCACCTCAATATTACTTAGCACAGGTGATCTGTGGGTGGAGTTGGTACTTAAGTCAAGATTTTGAATCTCAAATGTCCACAATGAAGTTGCGGAAAGGGGTAGCAATTTACACCTGGTCTAAAACAAAAGTTGAATCTATAGAGTGCCCTATGGTTACGTGGTCTGTCCATTCACCGTTACCAACATTAGAAGTTATCGATTTTTTCATAAAGATATTGAAATAAGAAATACAAAATATCCGATATTCTCATAAGAACTCCCCCCCCACCCCCCTCTCTCTCTCTCTCTCTCTCTCTCTTCTCTCTCTCTCTCTCTCTCTCTCTCTCTCCTCTCTCACCTACTGCTGAGGAAATTCTGCGCGACGCCAAAATTGAAATCCGACCAGATAGAATCAGTCTATTGATGGCGATCCCCCAAGCCATGCTGAAGAATATTTGCAATATGTAAGGCAAAGATGATACCAGACCATTCTGAAAATAATAATAATAATAATAATAATAATAATAATAATAATAATAAGAATAACTAATAATAATATAATAATAATAATAATAATAATAATAATAATAATAATAATAATCATAATAAATAATAATAATAATAATAATAATAATAATAATAATAATAAACAAAAGAACCAACATCTATTATAAGGTCACAGATTAATAGTTTATCAGAAGTTACTGATACTGACAGGTGGTACCAACGTCTATAGCAAACTCACCTTTTTAAGATCGACATACTGGATATTGTTCAAGTAAGTTGGAATCTCTGAGGACAACATGTAGTAGCCGAAGGAATCACCAAAATGAAAGAGCACGAGACTCCAGAACGGCAGAGACGTCAGGATACTCTTGAACCTAACCTCTTTTAACTTCGAGAGGAACGAAAGGAAGAAATGTAAGCTGAGGTCACATTGTTCAGAACCATACTTACTCAGATTTTTAGTACTACTTAAGGCCACCAATAACGTTCGGTTATACCTGTGCAGCTATGACTGCATAGTCGCCCTGTGTAGACAAAACTGAACCCACAAACACCTGCGCAAGCAAAACTAGACGTTAGATCGACTGTGCAGATATAACTGAACGTTATTGGTAGCCTTTATGCTGGTTTATATATTCATTACAAGTTAAAGAAAAGAAAAATAGACGGTAGAGCACTGGCACAAGTTGCCTATAGTCAAGGCCAAAAGAAAAGTACTTGAAAGTACAATCTGAAGGTGGAATGTTGGCTAATATAAAGCTTACTCGTAAAACTGCGTTGGGTAGAAATGGAGTCGATCCATTTGCAAGATTATTTTAAATGCTCGTCATTGAAAAAATAAATATGATAAGCACTCTGTGATTGGCAAAATTCTCTGTTGGAGAGTATATAACCCTAAAACAAGACATTGCGTACCTGGTAACTTTATTTCTGTATAAAAAAGCAACAGATTATCAATCACTGGACTAGAATTTGTCTTTAATCAGACTTGAAAAATATTGTTACAGAACCAAAAATAAAACGAAAAAAAACCAGTGAATGTAATATATATCCAGAATGTAGACTGCACTGGAATACCTATCAACATACCATACTTCTGTCTTGGTAATGTACTACATCATTTCCCGAGAGAACATCGTTTCTATGGGGGTCGTCCTTAATCAGCAAGAACCATAGAATACTCCAGAGAATTCCTGCTGCGCCGAAGACGTAGAATACAGACGGCCAACCTCCGAGAAAGCTGGAACTGGCCAAGAGTCCTCCAAGAGCCATTGAGAAGACGTTTCCAAACGTGCTGCCTTTAAATATCTCGTTAATGATATTTTAACAATACTTTCAGGGTAAAACAGTTAACATAATCATCATAAATATGCAAACTTCAACATTTATCGCCATGAATATGCAAACTCGATGTTAAATAGATCATGAATTAGTCAAGTGTTTTCCATCAACGTAAACTTTAGTACCGTAAGAATTCAGTACCATTTAAGTACGTGAACTTTAGTACCATAAGAATTTAGTACCATAAGAATTTAGTACCATATAAGAGCGTAAACTTTAGTACCATAAGAAGTTAGTACCATATAAGAACGTAAACTTTAGTACTATAACAATTTTGCAAAACCAAAAACACGATTTTATATCATACCTAGGCTACCTGTTTATATGCTTTAAAGTGAGCGGATTTTTGGGGCTGTGCATAAATAGAAACACCTTTTTATATTATTCTATATCAAACGGCTACCGAAAATATATAAGCATTGAGAAAGCACCAACACACAACTAAAATGTAAATAACCGCTAATTCCAATGTTTTATCTACATATTTTTCCAACTATTTTCTGGGTGTATTAATCAAAACATTAAAACACCTCGTAGGAGCATGCTTTAATGCCCATGCAGTTAAAAACATTGTAACAGATTTTACAAATGATTGGGACACTGTGAGTGAACAGTACGTAAAACCTGCTCCAAGAGATAAGTGAACACACGAAGTCTCCTCGGATGGCCTAATAAGTCTTTGAGACATCTTAATCCTTGTACCTCCTTGTAACAAAGAAAAGAATCAGTTTCCTAGTTTCCAGAATCTTGCTTTAAAAAGGGTGGTATTCGATAATGATCCAACTAAATGCCTACTTTAACCACTGCTCTTGAAATAATGATGTGTAAGGTCTTCCTAAATCACAAGTGTAATGCGAGGTTTTGGAAGACAAAGAGACGGGCTTAAAATTATTTCTGGTATCCAGACGAGCGAGTATTAGCAAGACTTTGGAGGACGAGGAATTTTTACCATTGTACCTCGAAATCTAAAAGCTAACAAGAAAATGAAAGGTATTTAACCTTAATATACAGAGAGCATACTATAGCTAGAATGCTAAAAAAAAAGCCTATGTCTGAAATTCCTATTTCCATACAAAAAATTAATCTTTATGATGGATGAAAGATAGACCAAAACTTGTAAGGAAGTCCAAAAGGAATTCAGTAAAGCTAATTCCTGCTTAAGTCGTTTCAGGCAAAGTCATAATTACCGTTACAATCCACGAATTTCAACTGTCCTTGTTTTTTTAAACATAACCAGTTTTTCGACCTGGAACACCCAGAGAGGAGACCATTATTCTTTCACGTCACAGGGTAAGATTCAGAAAAGAAACTCTACTCTCTCTCTCTCTCTCTCTCTCTCTCTCTCTCTCTCTCTCTCTCTCTCTCTCTCTCTCTCTCTCTCTCTCTCTCTCTCTCTCTCTCTCTCTCTGCCTAATAATTTATCTGTCTATCAGTCTATCCATTTTAATGGAGTATCCACCACCAAAATTTCTTACCGGTTAGACAAATGGAGTTGTACTTAGCCCTGAGGTGTGGAGGGATCCTCGAGGCCATCAGTGAGTGAAGCGAAGGGTACATCGGGCCCTGTCAGATGAGACGGGAATAGTCACTGCCCTACCTTACCTTCCGAGAAGAGGGCAAAATGTAATTACTTCTCTTCAAAAAAAAAAAAAAAAAAAAAAAAAAAACTGATCACAATAACCAAACTGGGTTGATGTCTTACAAATTCATTTAAGGGAAAATAAAGCTTTTAAGGAGTTTATTTGGACGTCACCGTGGCTTTTTTTATTTAGTTCGAATTCAAGTTTTATGGGGGTGGATTTCTGAAGTCCTTTAAGTTAACTTCAATAAAGATAAAGGTTTTTTTTTTTTTAGCGAATATTGGCTCTACTGATGGGCAGGCAGATTTCTTTAAACCCATCACTCGATTCCTTTTCATTAACGATATTTATAGTACTATGCTCTAGTCTCACGTTTCAGATAGCACTTGATAACCTTTAATACATATTATATAAATAAACAGGTAAAGCAGGTAAAGACTCTTTTTATATAATGCGATTAAATTTTCCAAATTAATTTTAATACAAGAAACTTTATAGTATGTTCCTTTAGTTTTGAGAACTCATTTAAGCACACCTTACAAATTAATTTTTAATATGACTGAAGCCTTCAATGACTTCATCAATTTTGGCATCTTTTTCATCTCACAGAATCGTGTAACCACTCAGTACGTATCTAAGCCATGTAAGCCATACGGAATAAGACTGACAGCTCAATATTTGGCCAATTAACTGGTGGAGTAAGAGTGCTAAAATTGGGTGCTCAGGTGTGAAAATAGGTGGAAAGAAGAATAAAAAAAAAAGGGTAAAAATGCACACTTTTTAGATTAATTATACAACAATAACGACAGAGTGGCCTTACCTGTATCAGTCCAGAAATAACTTTGTTAGCAATAAAGAGCTCAACAGAAGTCCGAGCGGAGATGGGAGAGAACACACTCAGTACTGATAGTCCCATGATGCTGACACCGTACATGAGGCGACCACCGAAGTAATCCGTCAGTAATCCCCCAAGAAAACACGACGATACGTATCCATAGTAGAAGGACCCAAGCACTACGCCTTGCAGCTGCTCATCCCAGTCGAATTCGCCCTCCTGTGACAGGAAAACCCGGTGAAAATGAGTATTCTTATCAGTTTCGATAAACTTTTAAAACGTCTTAATCACATCAGTTTCTTTTCCTGTTTAGTACACTCATGGCATACTGTGGCCAATCACAGTCATATCAAATCCTGTAGGGCTGGCTAGAAGGACTGTTATAATCTACAAGGTAGGATTGGTGCATGACAAACTTGAATAGTTAGGCTGACATATACGAAAATGGATGAAAATAAGATGTCTTAATCACGTTAGTTTCCTGTTTAGTACATTCATGGCATACTTTGGCCAATCACAAAGTCACATTTACTGTAGGGCTGGTTAGAAGGACTGTTCTAAACTACAAGGAAGGAATGGTGCACGACAAACTTGAATAATTAGGCTGAGAGATACGAAAATGGATGAAAATAAATTGGAAACAATGTTGTTGGGGCTGGAAGAATGCTACAAGATACATTTAGTACTCTACAAAGCTCGCTATACAAGGCTCACTGTAGGGGAAGTCCTATGTGAGCTTCAAAGATTTTAAAACCATAGCATTCACGAAGAGAATACCCTGCTTCGTGCCTTTTCGAGGTGTAGTCTTATAACCCAGACCATTTAACAAGTATTTGGGACTTTGTACCCACAATGTCGAGTGACCTTAACTTTTCTGGACCAAGAGTATCGTTGGCACTGGGTGGCACTGGACAGACATCGCCATGCTCTCCTCCGTGAGTCGAATTGGAGCCACCGGAGGACACCATGGCCACGATAGCAACGGAGAGACATCCTCTGTTCATAAAGGCGATGCACTGACCCAAGAGATTCATCAAGGCAAAAGTGTGCCGATCAGTCCATCCATGGTTTTCTGAAAGAATGTCTTGGTTAACCATTAGCTATCCAATAATAATAATAATAATAATAATAATAATAATAATAATAATAATAATAATAATAATAATAATAATAATAATAATAATAATAATAGTGAGAAAAGTGATGGACTCTTAAGGAGGAAGGATGCAACCCGAAACCCCACACTATAAAAACCACCCAGTCGAATGGATGACCGTGATAGACAAAAAAAATTATTATTATTATTATTATTATTATCAATTTGACCAGTAAATATTATTTCTAGACCTTCACTGGGCTAACCATACATACGTCACACAATACATATATTCTAAATCACAGCTTTTCAGGGAACAACTAAATGTCACAAAGCCTCTCTCTGGTAGAATTATATTTCCATTTTAAACCAAATTAAAAGACAAGATGTTTTCCTTTATATCTACGTTGCCACTCACTATTTTGTTCATTCGGTTGTCGGTGATGTCCTCCATCTGGCAACTCAACAGAGTAAACACGATCTGCTGACCGGGTGAGTGATTCGTCGCTTTTGTCCTGATTTTAGAAAAAAAAATAAGAATCTCAGGGCGAGAGAATTGTTTCAAGCTAACTCTCTCGCCAGTCTGCAGTTTTTATGTTCCCTATCGCTAACTAACTATAGTCCGACAGATCTAAACTGATAGATTGTTTACTTCCTTGAGAAAAACCCTGTTGCCAGTTCTCTCTTAACCTTTAAATCGTCCCCTTCTTAAGTCCTCAGCCATCTTCCAACGAGGCAATATTTGGGACAATACCTAATGAAACTGACCGTATAAATCCTAATCCGTAAACTCGATCCCTATTCTATTTGGTTATTACTTTTGAGACTATTTATTTTAGTATTTGTTTTGACTTATACCCTTATATTTTGCTTATTATATTACATATTTTATATCATGATGTTTTTCATTAAAAGTAATAAAAATCGGCTATTGCCATTCAGTATGTATGTCTTATGACATTTTCTTATGATCTTGCCAGTAGATTACTTCTATTTATTCTTTTTTATTATTTGAATTTTCCGTCTGCCATACTATCCATTTCCTAAACAAGTTTGTAATATTTTGAATTTCATTGCTCTTCATTTTAGGTTTCCCCCTCATTCTAATTCATCAAGTTATGATTTACTTGGATTTCATTTCCTTTTTCACTCACGGTCTAATGCGCGTAACAATTTTTACTTTTTATAAGGTTGTTGCACATAAACTCATCGTTGGGAGAAAAAGAATTATTTACAATAATTATCGCAAGAATTGTAATAATATGATTCTATACAAAATGTACATTACGAAGAATCTTCGTCGTCAGATGATCTTACTTTAATAACAGCTATCCTTTGCAGCATCGCCTGTTTGCAAGTTTTCGGAATGCTTAACTGCATTTGCCCGTTTCACAGCGTGCTTTCTGTAGGAATAAATTAATTTTCCTACTGACTATTGTTGAAGCAAGTCATTCTTTTTGGCGCTAGAGTTCTCAGCTAGACCGGGCAGTGGGGCTTATACAAAGGGTAGCTTAAGAGATAATTCCTTTAAACTTCATGGTTTTAATAGGCTTGGCCCACCTGTATATCGCCTGTCAAAGGTAACAGGAAAAGTGGCAGCGTTTTTTTAAACATCTGTCACGTTTATAAACTCGATTTCTCATTTTATTTACAAATAAAATTATAATCACAATATGTGAACGCTTAAGTCCAGCAAAACATGCTAAAAACTTTAAATTACCGATTTACTGATTCATGTGTTATAAAGTAAGGTATTTAAAACTGGAGACTGGTAAATGTGGCAGCAGGGTTTTTCCCCAAAGACGAAAATAATCTATCAGTTTAGATCTGTCGAACTATAGCAAGTCTCCACCGCTCTAATCATGAAAGTATTAAACAGACATGAAGACAAAACAGACCACTTTTTACAACGAATTCTTACAGAAGCTTAGGTAGTACCTCTTATCCGTTTTATTTCATTCTTCATCAAAGCCATAAGCTAACCTTTTCATATTATACCAAGTAATGCTATAGTGTTCTAATTTTAACAATTACCTCCATCATATATTCCTTTTGGAATATATATGTATTGTCTACCTCCGAAAAAAGCTTGAAAAACCTGGCTGGTCACTCTGTTACACTTGTTATAAACCGCTGTTTATCACCGATAAAATGCAGTTCCATCTCATTTTCTGTCGAGGTCTTATTCTTTACCTATTTAATTACCATTTTTATATCTTTACGGTTCCAACGCCCTCTTCCTTCCACTCCGTACTAAATATTATTATGCTAAATCATTCTCTCCTCATTTTCTTTTTGAAGGAAATCTGTCTCCAAGAACTCACGACATCTTTTTGGAATGAAAATGCCGACCTCGAACTATTCCAATCAACTGACTAACAGGGACACAAATTTCTGTCTAGATCAAAGAGGGACTTGATGTTCTAACGGATTCTGCAATGGAATTGAATTCAGACGTTTGTCCAATGTCCAGGCGCTGGGACCTATGAGGTCATTTAGCACTGGAAGGGAAATAGGAGGTAGAAAGGTTTTAAAGTCCTAACAGGAGGAAAACCTCAAAGCAGTTGCACTATGAAACAGTTCTATCAGCAGAGGGTGGAAGGTAAGATGAAAAGCAAGAGAATATGAACAAATACAGTAAAAGGAATGAAAAGGGTTGCAACTAGGTGCCGAAGGGACCCTGCAAAGAACCTCAAGTAATGTCTACAATGCAACACATGAGGTCCACTGGCGGCACTATCCACGGGGTTGATCGGATTATGACATGGTTTAGGTTTACCTCATTCGGGAATCAAACCCAAATGTTCTTGCACTTGAGAGGGCTGTAAATTAGTCTCACTCTAGCCTACATTACATTCATAGTTTCGAATTCCACTACGAAAGGTAGTGGGGCTTCTTCATTCATAACAGACTCAGATTCAAGGCTTGTAGTGATAAATTAGATCCGAGATAATTGTTGCTAATAAAACACAGACACACACTTACATGTAGAGAATTATGAAAATCAATATCTTACCATTATTATCCGCGATGTACTACTGCTGTGCTAGTATGATCTCTTTCAGTCTCCACACACTCACACGGCGACACACGACACCTTCAGTGAGACTCCAACATTGGAACAGTGGCGTTTCTTTCTATCAAGTTCAAGTCTTGCGATTTTGATTAGTATTGCATCCAAGGATCATTGGTGTCCCTGAAGTATTCAGACGTTAAGTTAAGGATGACACAATGATCATGATAATACAAGATAATCTTATCTTTTTAATCAAATTGGTGATAACATCTTATTGCTAAGAGATTGGAAAAAAGATAAGTGACCACATGAGCCGTTAAGTACTCTAAGGCAGCTATAAATCACTGGTTAGGTTTCAGCTCAAAAACGCTTGATAACGTGGATATTTATGGTTACATGAGAAAGGCTTTCTTGGGACATGAGTTTTGATGGTGCATTTTTTTAGTACAACCTTTTAACGTTAAGCGGTGATTTGTGGGAATATAACAGGACTGTTATTGTCATATACGTTAAACGATTGATACAACATTTACAGGAAAATCTAGACTAAGATGATAGTAAACAAAAGGCCCCTAAAACAGAAATTGTCACATTCATACCTAATCAAGTATGTAATAATTAAAATATAGATGTGTACGTAGAATCTAAGCTGGTTATGTATTGTTAAAAGAAAGACAAAACAGAAATGACTTGTACATTCAAACCTTATCAAGTATGTAATAATTAAAATAATAAAAAATGTAGAATCTAAGCTGGTTATGTATTGTTACAAAAAAGACAATAATACTCTCATCAGATAAAATTCTGAATTTATTCTGCTAAAATTATAAAATATTGTATATTTTCTAATCAAAGATAAAAAAAAAAGAATCAGGCTGCTACACCAAGAGTGACTCCACTTAGTCAAGAGAAATTCCACACTTTCACAGCCGTTTTAATCATTTCCACTGAAACCACATGAGCAGTATATTCACATATCCAATATACAGTACATACTTCACCATTCAACCATATCTTCTAAGAGCTCTAGAGCATCCTTGATGTGAAGGTTACGTCCTCCGTATATGATAAAGCAAGGAGATCTAGGTATAATAACTCCGCGTCGGGTATTTCATTGAAATTACAGTTCTCTATAGTATTTGAGTTGCTTATTAAGAATTTACCGTTATTTTAGGGAGGGTCGACTGTAAATTAACCCCATGGGCTAGTACTAAATCCATTTAGTACTAGCGAAATACTTAGTATCTACTAGCGAAATACATTTAACGACCCAATCCCTAGTGGCGGTCGTTTTCGCGGGAACGTTCCTTTCAGTCCGAGCGGAGTTATTGGCTAGAATTACCCAAAGCAGCCCGGGAAGGATGCTATTCAGCTATATAGCGTCCTCAATGTAAAAGTTATACCGTCCTCCCCACATGATAAAAGCAGAAGGTTGCTATGCTATTCAGTACATGGTGTACCGACTGCACCACGCTCTTGACCTTCACGGGTTCCTTCAAGTTCAAGCTTCTAAATATAACTTATTGCTAATTCATGTCATTATTTTACTGTCCCTGCCTCGATCGGCAACAGCACTTTATATTGTATTAACGGCTGGTGGGTTTCCCTACTACCTTTTGTCTACAGATATAGAATGAAAGATCTCAGTGCTTGCTATAATGGTTGCGCTATCTCAATTATCTGGTCTATCTTAGTAGGCAACTACATGGGGTAACGATAACCATTTGGGAAAAAGTTCAAGGCAACTGTTTTCATATCGTCACGAGACTCACAAAGCAGATTAGTTCTTTGCAAGAAAGTTAATTCTATTTGCTAACGGAAAACCTAACCGCGAAATTATTGAGGAAGGAAAATTTGGAATCGCCAAAATAAATAAGTTTTATATCTCATTAATCAAAACGTTCAGTATCTTATCAGTCGCAAAGTTTTCCGCAAAAAGTTCGTATGAAAGGTTGGCAATATAGGGATAATTTTGCTCCGATTAAAGCCTTCAGTTGACCGGTTAACTCTTATCAATAAATACATTAAATTTTACACAGTAAATATTGTAAACTGTGGTGTTCAGAGTCACAAAAAGAAGGAATTACAGAACAATTATATACCTTTGTTTTTCCCATTTCACTGTTGAAAATATTTTCTTTAAATGAACTCTTTCATCTAACAGCACTAAAAAATATACTTAGAAGAAATTTCCTTACTCGAATATCGGCATTTTTTTTTTTATATAAAATCTCATTTATGGCCACAAGCTTTAGAATAATAATTTCTAAGCTACCAGTGAAAAATAATAAACAAGAAATCGGCAACTGAATGACAAAATTTTGGTAAACAAAGAATATTTTGAATGTCTAGGTAACCACTCGATAATTATTTAAACTACTATTACAATCCTAAACTTATCGTAAACACAAAACCTGATGAGATATCAAGAGAAAAGTGTAGGTAGTACATACAGTCAGCTATTTCGGATAATGTACCAGAACAGTCTTCATCTTTAAGTCACGTCACGGATACACAATGCAAATTAAAGACAAGTGAATGAACACCAACATAACGTCCGGTCTGTAACGGATTGATTTTGTGAACTAATCCTGCACAGGAACTCCGCTTCGGACAAGAGCATGGCTCGCTCTCTCTCTTTGTGTGTGTGTGTGTGTGTGACGGCGAAGGCCTGGAGGGTGTTTGTGCGTCTAGTTACGTCATGACTGCTTGACCGCTTACGTAGTACTACCAGTTATTGTTACTGTTTATTTTTGGCATTATCGCAGTTGTTGGAATGGCTCCGGACTGAACATTAGCTCGAATATCATATTTAGACAATGTGGGTGTTTGTTTGAAAGTTTTTATCTTTTACTAAACGATTAGCTTTTTTTATCTTTTATTAGAAAAATATCACAGTCATTACATACTACGTAGGGTGTTACAAAATATTACAAAATTAACTATACATACAATATTAACAATTACTATTGGTTAGAAAGACTTAGAAATCAAAATCAATGTATTTTTTGCTGAATAGATTTTCAATTTTTGCATTTTTAAAGTCTTATCTGGCCTTTTCTGACTAATGAGTTTTCGATGTTTAGAGCTATTATAAGAGAGAGAGAGAGAGAGAGAGAGAGAGAGAGAGAGAGAGAGAGAGAGAGAGAGAGAGAGAGATGAAGTCCATCCCGATTTATATTTATAAATAAAATTTATGAACAATAAGAGATAGAGATGTGGGGAAGGGTTTGAAGATATCATTTACAAGACCAGTGACAAAATCCTTCCTACTGATAACCAGTGCTTTGGCTAACTTTATAAAAGAAAAAAAAATCGCTTTCAGACTTTTAAAACCATAGTTAACACGTAATATTCCCCGACTATTCGATGACCTTTATGTCGGCAATTCTTGTAAATAACTGCCAATTAGCCGACAGATTTTTTCATGACTTCTTCACATAGTACTAGTTAGGCCCCGTCCACACGGTCGAGCTTTGGTCGACGAACTTTGTCCGATGTGACGTCAGAAGCAGAGAGACGGCGAGAAAAGTCAGAACTTTGCCGCGGTTTCTCCGCTTCTGACGTCACATCGAACAAAGTTCGTCGAGCAAAGCTCAGCCGGGTGGGCGGGGCCTTACTTGTTCACAGACTACGTCCTACTTAATTTGAAAAGCGCTTATGTAACTCTATCCTAGCTGTAAACGATTTATGAAGTCCATCCTTTTCTTTTGTTTACAACATCAAAATTTGAAGTTTGGTCACAGTAGAAAATGAGGGATTAAGTAAAGCAGAGGTTTTACTGATTACAATCTAACAAAAGAGTTATTGCTTCAGTTTTTTGCGATACCGTTTCCTTCAATGCGGAGTAATTTCTGTGCATAGTTTTGCCAGTTCCAGGCAATTTAATACAGCCCTTATAGCTACATGCCACAAATGTCACATTAAGATTTTGTTCTATTATTCCTGGGTAAAGTGATTATCCTTTTTATGATTTGATATATTGTAGCAGAAACAATTATATGTTCTTGTGTTAACATTTTGATTAAAGGCCAATAGTACACGCAATAAAAATGACTGTAGTACTGTGGTCTGCCTATGTGTAACATCATCATCTTTTTCTACTTGCATTTTTCTTTACTTTTGCACAAGAGTTTAAAGGGTAAAATTAATGAAAAACCATTAGACGAGAAGTAATAAACTATATTCCGTTTAGAAAATCTATTATACCCTGGAAGGTGCCAATTTAAACACAAAGCCTAATATGTACCCCCCATAGAAAACCACTTCATTGATGAACCACCGCCTTCAGCCTTTGAAACTTAGGCAAACATTAAAGTTCGCCTATCTTGGAATGATAAAGCCTCACGTCCAACACCAGGTTAACCTCGAAAAGGGATAGTGCTGTCAGTGCACTTTTTGTGGAGCACTGTATGCATTACTAAAGGTTGTTTGCAACGTCCTTTTGGCCCCTGACCCTATAGTTCCCTACTTTTCTTCCACCAATTCCAATTCCCTCTCCCTCTTTTCACCTCTAGCACTGGATGGTGGAAAGTGCTCTGGTGCTTAGTCTTATAACCAACTTTTCATTAATCAGTCAACCGCCTCAAGTTGAATTATGCTTAGATGTGACCCTGTAAATACAATACTACACTTTTCGAAGGGTCTGGAAGTAAAAGTGACCCCTGGCCAAGGATTTCTCAGTTAGGTTAGGCTATGGAAGGTTTAGTTAGTTGTACAGTATTTATCACTGTAGGCTAATTACCAAGGGGACACAAGTAATTGTGTGTGACTATTATAATAATTAAACATGTGAACCATTTATTTTTCACCTGGTTCCTTTGTGTGTTTTGCACATTTTACCATTATTTTAAGTAGTACACTACACTTTATTTATTTTCCCCCATCCTAAAACCTATAGGTTTCTACTGTGATCACCATCAATTGGGTATAGGGCTGCTGGGGAGCATAGGGAATAAAGGATCAGAATAAAAATTCATGGTAAATAAACAATAATGTGGTTCATGCCTGGCAAGATTTTGATTTCAGTGAAATATTACGATAACGCTAAAACATTGCTATTTACCCAAGTGTTGGCAAATACACTTAGTACTTATTAGGATTTGCCTGATATTTTTGTCTGACTGTTAGGAGAATAACAAATGCAAGCCGCACAATTATTCTTTATCTTGGCCTATCGTTGCAGGAATAAGACACAAACAAAAAATATCATTATCGTTCCTTCATCAGTGAATGGTATAGGCTAACACACTATCAGTCCTTTGATGTATTACACAGTGGACTCTCGTTAACTCACTTTACCTAACTTCATCTAGGTCCAAAAAACAACATTCAAGAGACGACTCTACCTCAATGCATAGAGTACTACACCTTACCTGTACTATTGTCTGCCTTCCCCAAGATTAAACTAGTGTATTCTGGCTAGGTAAGGAGAACAGAAAGCCGAGATGAATCTTTACATCCGATATTTTAATATTTATTATTTATTTGTTACTTTATTTTTATCTTTTAAAATAAAATCTCTCCTTTCTGCATTTACCTTTGCCTTCCTTTACTTCTTTCTTGGACCTTGTGGGGTTTCTGCATGTGAACATGGTTTCATCTTCTGAATAACGATGATAATAATAATAATGAACTAAGGAACCTCCGTAACGAGGCTATAATATTGACAATTAAAAGCTACAGTAGTGTTAAAAATATATTTTTGTACAATGGTAAAAAATACAAGGAGAGACTTTCGGATACTGCTCCGTATCCCTCCTCAGTCCTACTCTTCACTAGGACTGAAGGGGGATACGGAGCAGTATCCAAAAGTCTCTCATAGTCATTTTTAGCATTGTGCAAAAATATATTTTTAACACTACTGTGGCTTTTAATTGTCAATAATAATAATAATAATAAAAAATTACCTAAGAAACCCATTTACCAAAAACTATTAAATATTTACACTTGACAGATAAACTTGTTCTTGCTCCTGCAACTTTCTTCTGTCGATTTTCTCTGGTAGACCTGGTGAATGAAAAGCATTAAAAGATTTACCTAAACTATACAAAAAACACAGACATTTGTTGGACACAAAACTTGCAAATCCAAACGGCAGAGGAGAAATAATGCTGCTGAAAAATCTGGATCTAAATTAATAATCAATATATAAACTATTATGAATCAAAAGTTCACAAGACAACTTTCATTCGTTTTTCTTAGAATTAAACAATGAATTCTTTATATTTGCGATTTAAACATGAGAAAATGTAAGTAAGACTGTCTTATAAGTACCACAACATACAACCGTGCTCAAACTGGAGCTATAAGCAAGGATCACCTGAGTGTCAGATGATGGATTGTCCTAATGAATATGGCAACCTTTCCTGTACAGTAAGGTTATGCAGTATTTCTAGAATTTATTGTTTTCTGGAGAGAAATGAAGTTAAATGAGCTGTCGAATTAAGGAAACTGGATTAATGAACAGGAAATTCTGGAAGGATTCAAGTTTTAATGTCCAAATACTCAGGGAACAAAAATAACCGAAAATAAAATGTCAAAGTGACTTGAAATCGGATTTAGAGCACAACAGTAAGGCATGAATTTCGAATGGGTGACTCAATGGACATTTTCAACAGTTTTATGGCATTTCCATTCATTTGATTCTCATACTCCTTAGGCAAAACAATCTAAAAATGTGCCTAACTTACCGGAAGTACTCTACAATGGCAATATCTTGGAAATTTTTCAATCTAGGTCTTTATAAACAGCCTCGTTTTTGCTGCGATTATATGTTATTTTTTTATGCTTCTGTCTGTTAGGCATATTACATCTAATCGTTTTTTTTTTCTAAGAGTATCGTATATCAATCTTGTTTTCAGATAAAGTATTCTCGTCTATATAAAAAAATCGTATTGCAATACAACACCTGAATTAGCCCTGGTCACAAATCAGTAGTTCAGGTAAGTAATACAATACTAGTTTTATAATGAAAACTTCATATTAGGCACAATAGCAATAGTGTTATCTCCAAATAATCAAAGACTTGTCAGTGGTTTGGCCATGTCTTTTTGCTTTGGGGGAAAACGTTTATGTTAGCACTGTCATTGAGATAAACAATCATACAGATACGAAGTGAGGTTGATCATTTTCCTAAGCCTTTTTTATCCAAAAACTCATAACATCCAGTTATGAAAAGGCACGCAGTAAACATTCCATCAACCGAAAAAGATAAATAAAAAATTACGAACAATGCAAAAGAAATTTAGTAGCGCTTCCTAGAAATTTTCAATTTAAAACATCTGTAACAATGACAGGAGTTTATTACCTGCATTCTTCCTGCTTTTGATCCACGGCTGAACCTTCTCGGTAACAAAAACCTGGTAAAATGTCCCAGATATGAGATATACTGTAGCTGTTAAAAGGAACGTCGTTCGCCATGCTGTCAAGGTTTGCTGGAAAGAAAACAATACTAGATAAATCTGTCCCTCAATTGTGATCCGGGTTACCTGAACATTTTGTGAATTACTATTCATTCATATTATCAACAAAGAAACAAAGTCATAACATCCCTGACATAGATAATAACGTGTGATATAAACTGTACTCTATGAATCCCCACAAGTTTTCAGTTTTACCCTCCCCAACACCAAAATTAAAGATCCATTCACTTTAAAAGTTACATGACCATCTTTTAAAGGAGTCCAGTCATTTGGTACCATTAATGATGCAGGGGTCTAAGTAGTACAACTTTTGTGGAAAGCCATATGTAACTTTTGAATAATTCCAACAAGTAGATAAACTATATTCTATTTTTTTTTCCATCTGTCCATCCGCCTGTGATGGTCGCGCATGGTAACACTGCGTCCCGGGCTTTAAATAGTTGCGCTATGTGTAAGTTTTAGGCAAATAAAAGGATATCTGGGTGTACATTTGCAACTGAAAAGTGTTTTAATAATTTACTTTATGCGAATTACACCGTTAATATTCGAAATAGGATATTATTATTGTTCAATGTAAGCTGAATGTAACTATCTAAAGCCCAAGACGCAGTGTTACCATACGCAAACACCACAGGCGGGTGGACAGATGGAAAAAAAACGAGTGTAGGCTTCGAAGAACTAAAGCAAATTCTCTCCAACTCGAATGTCAGGGTCACAGTACTCACATTTCCCACTGTGATGGTCCCAGCAACCAGAGGGGCTATGAATCCATTGACAGCACAGGCCATACTACCCAACCCTGTGATGACTCCTACCAGGGACGGGGGACACATATCCTGCTCTCCCAAATATCCTCCACTAAAAGAGGCCCCACTTAAGGCCACTGCTATGCACAGGACTGCCACGGCCGATGATGAATTGCAACTGACAAAGCACATTGCTACTAGACCCAAGCCAGCACCATACATTCCTATAAAACAAAGAAATGTTAGAGAATGCATCTGTTATGCATAAGTGTACTTAAGTGACAACGCTTCATCGAAAACTAGATCACACTTGACCAATAGGGTTATGTGGCATCACCTTTAGACCAGTGGCAGTGTGATTGTAGATACGCAGTACATTTATGCATTCTCAGCCTTTAAATTTTATTATTACGTAATGACAATAAGTATAATGGAAATACGTGCATATATGAAAATTCTCTAGACAGATTTCCAGAATCCAAGATCCTGCAATAGAGTTACACAATGGGACGTTTGATACATTATGGTGGTTAAGATTTTACATCTGGTCTCAAGCAAAAGTGCGCTTGTTTCAGTTGTCCATTCTGAAATGACCTCTTTAATCTAAACTACTGAAATTACAGATGTTAGCTTTGATATAAAAGAGTAAATGAAAATGTATTGCCTTAAGAATGTCTCTCTCACATTATCCTGAAATATTAATCTTACCTACTGCTGAAGAGATTCTGCGTGAAGCCAAAACTGAAATCATTCCAGATATAATCAATCTGTTGATACCCATTCCCCATGATATGCTGAAGAAGATTTGCAATAAGTAAGGCAAAGACGACAGCAGACCGTTCTGGAAATCCAAATAGTAACTGTGATAATGTAAAATTGGGATTATATTAAAGGACATACTACATGCCTCATTCCAGTGTCAAGTAACCTAAGAGTTCCAAGTATCCTGCCGGACAATAACCCATAGCGTGCAATTCATAAAATAATAGTGACTCATATAGATAAGATTTCCTATTTTGTGAAATGGAAGGTTTCACTGCTAACCATTTCCACAGGAAAGGTGTTGATATCTTATTTAGTTGATGGTACATAGGCCAAGGAGGACCCAGGGTAACTGAGACTTCCAGCTGGGTCAGCTGCACATGAGGATGAGCTCAAACTTTTCAGGATTAGCGAGTCTTTCTGCAAAGCTATTGGGTTGTTGGCAGTGGCGTGGTGGATATCTGAACTCATTACTTTGTCCAATGCCGTCCATATCTTGGAAATGAAGGGTGGTCCTCTGTTTTTAGTAACTACCAGAATGCTGAAACTATTAACTCAGCTGTCAAAAGATTGCCTTAGAGCAAGCACTGACATCGCTTCTGTCATAGGTATTGCCTCCCACCAATATGTAGTTCTTCCTGTCGATGTAAAGATATATCTGAACCCACTGGAAGAGATAGAGGTCTACTATGTTGATGTGGAAATTTGCTAATGCCAGACTCCATGTAAAAGGTTGTTTTCCTTTCTTGGCATTCAAGGTACAGTTTGGCACATTATTCCATGTTCCTGTTTGCCCCTTTCCAGATGAATTAATGTCACAAATTTGGTCGATGTATTTTCATGTGGATGGAAGAATCTGTGGATGAGATCAAATACTGTTCATGGTGGGATCCGGGCAAGGGAGGTAGGTGGTCTATGCTGGTGCCACAGATGATGGTCTATCCTGTGTCCCCTAAGAGGACTTTTTTTTATCACGGGTTAATTATACATATGAAAGTCTCTTGTTTCGATGTCTTAGAGTTGCTAATTGGTGAGCTTATCATAATTCTTCGCTAGATGGATTTCTATCCTAGATAGTGCATTTGCTATGGGATTATCTTACCAGATACATGCCATCCAGTGGACCTGAATTCGGCAATAGCTGAAATTTGATATTATATAGTATAGGACATCCTTGCAGTGGACCCAGATGTGGAACTTAGAGAAAAGTCTTTCCTGGTGGAGGGTTGAGCTACCATCTGACATTTTGGGAAGAGAGTAGTTGTTCAGGCTCTATTTGTGGATTCAATTACCTATAGTCTCTGCAGGGGTGCTAAGAACCGTATGGTTATGTTACCATGACTATAGTCAGACGGCCTTCTGACACAGACTAGTGTGTTCCAATTTCGTTCAAGCCTTTCTTCACAGCAAGCAGTTCCTCTTCTACGGGTTTGTCTGATTTCAAGCTTGAGTGGGTAAGGAAATTCCTGTAGAAGAGGATATGTCTATGGGTCGTACCAAAGAGATGAGCAATTGCCTGGGACCTAGTGATGAGTGGAGCCCTCTGGTAGGAGATCAGGTATAGAAGGTTGTGAGCAATGTCTACCAGCAATCAGAGTGCCTGAGGAAGTTTCTTCCTATTAGATGAAGGGTGTGGGTCTTGTGGCTGTATAAATGTAAAGCTGCTTTTGGCAGCACAGTTTCTGGTGGTCATCCACTAGTGGTCTTTTTTTTGGGTAGTATGGACCTGAAGGCACCCTCTTCCTCCTTTCCTCCAGGAAACTCCTGCTGGAGGTGGAGTCTGTGGCATGAAACCTAGACGAGTGGTTATCCATCAATGTTTTGGGAGCTACAGTTATTTTCTTGGATGGCTTCCCTGCACATTTTTCTTCTCTGGTGCCCTGTCTGTCAGGAATTGTATAGGTACTTCTACATAGAGTTGGCCTAAGTATCATCATACAAGGGTTGGTTAGGTAAGCGACCGAGGCCTAGTGAAAGGTGACACAAGTAACATACATAATCACACGTCTATGATGGCACTGTGAGATTTGCTGACAAACCTGGTGGCTTAAAACTAAGTTCAACAACAAAACTCTGGCTTAATGTGTACCACTTTACTTCAAAATATGTAACCCACTGATATATTATGCATTTCCTTTCACCACTACCAGCATATGACATGGCAAGTGAGAGATGGGTGTCATTTGTATATAATTTACTTTAATTTCAACTTAAAGGTGAAAAGTTACCGATCTCTCCACACAGAACTCTGAACAAACTTACTTTTTCAAGATCAAAATACTGGATGTTGCTCAGGTAGGTCGGAATCTCTGAAAACAACATGGAGAAGCCAAAACTGTCTCCTACGTGGAAGGACACAAGACTCCAAAAGGGAAGAGACATCAGTACACTCTTGAACTTGATGTCTTTTAACTTTGAAAAAAGATAAAATAAAAAAAAAAGGAATGTAAGTGAGATGTCAGTACAAATGGGTTCCAATCATTATCATTATTCATGCTGAGAAAAAGAAGAGGTAAAAAAAATGGAGCGTGAGTCTACTACAGATAGTAGGTGAAGAAGGGTACCAGGCAAAAGGTGCATAAGAGTGAGACAAGATACAGAGTTTGAAATGTTTACAAGTGGTGTACTTGAATCTGCATCAGGGCCTCTCTGGCATAAGGAAAAATAATAATGTGAGAAGACTGCTCAAAGAAGAGCTTTAAAAGTAAAAACTAAAAAGGATAAATAGGTAGTTAAAAAAGTGAAACAGGTGTACAATAAAAAAAAAACAGTAAAAATATTAAAATATTTACTGATAGACAACACAATAATGGTCCCTCAACGCATAAACTAAAAACTGATAGACATACAATTGACAATGTATGTCTATCAAGTAACAATAATTAGGTATAAACAGACAATTGACTATAGATCTTTGTATTGAAGAATGGTGGAACCAAATAACCTGATATGTAATCATGGTTGTAGGACAAGAACAAATGAATGCTTAGATTTAAACACAAATAACAAGTCAACATACCTGATTTCTACTTTGAGAATGAATTGTGCCTTGCAAGATTACATTGCTGGGATCTTCTTTAATCAGTAAGAACCACAGAATACCCCAGAGAATTCCTGTTGTCCCGAAAACGTAAAATACAGATGGCCAACCTCCGAGAAAGCTGGAGCTAGCCATGAGTCCTCCAAGGGCCATTGTGAGGACATTTCCAAACATACCACCTGTAAATGTTAGGGCAATGATTTCTTATTGGAGCAATATTACAGTACTGCATGAGTAAAAACATCTTGTGTTATTTAAAACGTCATTTTAGTACCATAGAACCTTAATAAAAGGTATAACATTGAAAATACATTAGTATTTGAATTCATTTGACTAAATCTAATCTTTAACACTACCTTTAAATCAAATATTTCCTTCTTTATAATTCTTCAGGTTATAATGAAGTTAACATCTAATCTCCAAAACCAAATGTATCTTTCCAAATGGAATTGTTATGATAGTTATGAGTTTAACGGAAGCTTGCATGTATTTTCACAAGGAATGCTGACAAAAAATTTGTTTAACTCATTTCCAATGGCCCGATTCTTGTAATATAAGAAACATATTTTACCACGTGAAATCCCACTTGGATAGTAAATGATTTTTCAAGCCTCTCCTGCTGTTGCAGCTAAGGAGTTCAAAATGCATTTCTTACCAGCCAGGCAAATGGAGTTGTATTTAGCCCTGAGGTGTAAAGGTATCCTGGAAGCCATCATAGAGTTGATTGAAGGATACAGTGGCCCCTATAAATTGGAATGTAATAGCTCACAATTAAAGGGAGGAGGATGTTGTTCTGGAATGCTTTCAAGATGCATCTCGAAAGGTTTGTATGGTTCGTTCGAACGGTTTCTGGGACGATTTTTAAGAGTTAATTTATTTTTGCAAACAGTTTTGACTTCTATGGCCTCTGTGTAGTAACATCAAAGACTAAGATCTGATCATTTATCGTGGCAACATTTCATTACACAAGGAACTAACTCTGTGTTCTGGTAGTATTTGAGAACTGTTAGTACATATATACTAGTTAAATAGAACATGACGACAGGTAAACAATTTTCCATATCAAGCAATTTCTTCTAATAAAAGAATATTTATGTAATGTCCAGTATGTGTTGGGGACTCAATTTAAACTCCTTCGTGACTGACTTCTTTTTTATTTTTGACAGAAATTTCACAGAACAAGCCTATCAGACTATCAGCCTGCAGAGCATGATAGCAAAGAGTAAGATGCTTAAGCAAGGAAAGAGGTGGAAGAAGAAAATGAAAATCATAATAATAAATAAATAAAAATAAGGTTTTAAAATAACTTTTAAAAGACTGGTTTTATAGAAGTGGCCTCACCTGTATCAACCCAGAAACAACTTTATTGGCGATCAAGAGCTCAACAGACACCCGAGCGGAGATAGGAGACAACATACTTAGCAGCGAGGCTCCCGTGATACTGATGCCAAACATGAGGCGACCACCAAAGTAGTCGGTCAATAATCCCCCGACAAAACACGACGATGTATATCCATAAAAGAAAGACCCGAGCACTATGCCTTGCAGTTGCTCATCCCAGTCGAACTCGCCCTCCTGTAACAGGAAAACCCAGTGAAAATACTAAGTACTCTTATTAATTTCGATCAACTTTTAAAATATCTTAACCACATCATACTTCCGGGTCATATTTACAATCTTATTGGGTTTGCCAGAAAGGTTTGTCTTTAACTACTGCAATACAAAAATACATTTTCACACATAAATATATATTCTCTTGCATTGTCTCAAAACAAATGACAGTTTGACTTTACCTTTTCTGGACCAGTGGTGTCGTTGGCACCAGGTGGGGCTGAACAAACATCACCATACTCCTTTCCTCCGTGAGTCGAATTGGAACTTGAGGACACCATGGCGACAATTGCAACAGAAATGCAGCCTAAATTCATATAAACAATACACTGACCCAATATCATCATCAGGGCAAATGTCTGCCGGTCAGTCCATCTATGACTTTCTGAAAAATGATTTGGTTAGCCATTAGTAGTTATGCAGTTATTCTTATTATTCAGGCAGTTCCCGGTTTACGACGGTTTCTGCCTCCAACATTCCGAGGTTATGACACTTTTCAATTATATTAGTCGGAAATTATTTAAAGGTTTACGGCGCATGATCCAGGGTTATGACGCTGATCTGATGGAAGAAATACGTCTCCAAAAAGGCAAATTATTCAATATTTGAATTTTTTTTTTAAATGAAAAATTTAATAAAAATGCAGTTTACAGTTTTTAATACACCCATAGCATTATAAGTAAGGTTTTCTTAGGTTTTTGATGATTTTCGGCTTACGACAAAAACAGAACCTCCATTGTAAACCGGGGACTGCCATATTATTGTCATTATTACTACTTTACAGAAGTTTAAGCTGACCACTAATTCTACCAATTCTAGTCTTGCATTTGGCCATCCAAAAGGCATCTATGCAATGCCTGATTGTAATCACAGTTTTTCTGCTGACAGCTGGACACCTAAATGTCTCCTGTCGTAGAATTATAATTTTACTGCAAACAAGAATAAAAACAGTTTTTCTTCAGATTTATGCTCACACTCACTATTTTCTTCATTTGTCCCACGGTGACGTCGTTCATCCGGCAGCTTAACATAGTATACTGCATCAGCTGCCTGGGTGCGAGATTCACTGTCGCGTTCGTCCTCATTTTAGTGGGAAAAATTAAATTATAACTAAACATTTCGTCTCTGGGCAAGAATTATCTTACAATCACTAACTCTTTCACCAGTCCCCGAAGTTTTTCTGTTCACTGTAATGTTTCCCTTCACAATCACTGACTAAGTAGCGCATTGAGCAAACATCAGCCACTAAACACATCTCAACATTTTCATAATTTCATTCATGAAAATTAAAGTCTTGAAGACATAACACTTCCTGTCTCAGACCACCTTTCATACCAAACCAGTCACTTTAATTTGGATATAAGTTAACAGAAGCTTCCCTTTCCTTATAAAAATTCACAATCAATTTCAATAAATTACCTTCTGCACCATAATTCATCAATATCCTTTAAATCGATTTCCCAACAGGGCACCACACACATATATATATTTATCTATTACATATACTGTATATATTAAATAAGTATGGAGAGTATTCTAAAAATTAACTCCTTATCCAAGGTTCGAGACCTTGATCTTACCATTATATCTGCAGAGTGCCTCAAGGCACCTATCTCCTTCAGTTTTCACACACGTCACCTTCAGGCAGACACAAACATTAGAACGTTGACGTTTCTTTCAATCAAGTGGAAGTATCAATCACTCGGACTGGTTAGTGTTGGATGACACTGGTTATCCAAATAATTGCCGTAATACAAGATAATGTTATCTTTCTAGTTATATAGGTGATAGCATCTTATTGCTAAGACACCTAACCCATATTCAGTTGAGTACTCCACGACATATTGATCAAAAGGATCTTGGCACATGTATGAAAAAGGATGCCAGGAAATACTATACTATGCTTTGTTGGTGTACCAAATGCCACATTCAAATTTAGTATCAATCGTGTCCAACACGGTCGTGTTCTTCCCAGCATAATTAGCACTTTTAAATTAAGTGATCATTTATGGGTAAATAACAATATTATCAAATATTAAAAAAAAAATTAGGATTCACAGGAAAATCTAGACTTAATAGTAAACTAAAAAAAGCGTCATTTTATCATATGTATATGTAACATGAAAAGGGGGAATGTACAGACTCATCATTTTTGACTTCCTTAGATACAGAGTGGTCCGAGTAACAGCCTAGAGAATGCTGATGACTCTTTTTTGGGATGGTGTGACATTAAGCCCTTACCTAGCAAATCAGTGCTTCGTCCTGTCGCCATGAGAGTTTGAGAGAGGTGACTTTGAAACCAGTTGAAAGTGGTTTCAGGGTATGGACGAAGGGAGTGAGATTGTCTGTACGTGTGAGCCTCTTTCGTTCATAATGGCAGGTAATGAGCCAGAACGATGGAGACGGTTACTTGGAGAGAACCGGGATGGCTCTGCAACGTTTTTTCTATTTTGTGAAAAGTGCTTGGAGATTCTAGGCTGGCAATGGGTAAGAATTACTGTGCTTTAGCCAAAAGTGTGGCTTGACTGTATTTTTGATATTTTGTAAAGATGTTCTATTTCATTTAATCTTTTGACTTTGTCTTTACAATTGTGTGTGTTCATTAGTGTGTTCCTCCTGTCTTTTAACAGGCGGATCTAGTGAAGGGAACTGTATTCTAGTGGAGGGAACTATATTTTGGAGAAGAGATAAATGGTGTGACTAATTACTTTATAGACTGATATTTTACGGGGGTTATCTGAATTTCTGAATTTTGAGTTATCATTCCATTTAATTATCCTGTAAGAATCTGAGTTATTCAATTAATACTTTGCTTCCAATAAATGTCTATTTTTGTAGTTCTGACTCTGATTTGATGACCTAATGAAATGGAGGGGAGGTATCGAGAGAGAGAGAGAGAGAGAGAGAGAGAGGTTGTGAGTCAAGAGAGAGAGAGAGAGAGAGAGAGAGAGAGAGAGAGAGAGAGAGAGAGGAGAGAGAGAGAGAGAGAGAGCAGTTGCGAGTCAAGAGAGAGAGAGAGAGAGAGAGAGAGAGAGGGGGAGGCTGTTGTCAGTGTCTGAGAGAGAGAGCAAGAGGGGGAGGAGAAAGTGTTACCAAAAGCCCAGTTTGCCTACCGCTCATGGCTTTCACTACCTAAGTGAATAACGGGGGCCGGTGGCCCCATTATTATATATATCATGTTCTAAAAAATAATTCTCACAAAGTTACTGTCACGGAGAATTTTGTTGCAATCAATTATGACATCAAGGGTAATACACTGAAGTGTACACTCTTTATAATACGTAACTTACTATGATAATGTATCGTTACTGATGACGTAAGCTATTATTCAACACCTGCTACCACCCTTGGCAGAAAGGGTAGCTCTAATTCATATTTCGAAGTTAACCTCTACCCTCCACCTCCATCCCCATCCCTGCCCCACTTCTGAAGACCTGGTTCAGATAAGGGACTTGCTTGTACTGGGATGCAAATTCCTGAGATGTATGCTAATTTAGCCACTGCCCTGTTTGTTTGCCATGCCCCTAGGTTAGGTTAGGTTAGATTGGGTTAGGTTAGGTTTAGACTTAAAGATGAATAGCGATTTAGAAAATAAAAGAATGTAGTCTTAAATATTAGATGCCACACGTACATACATTATCATACATGAGTAACCTCTACTGCTTAAACAGAGTACAATTTTTTTTCCAGTTTTCATCTTCAGCAAGTTTACAGATAGGTTTGCCATTATGTGAGATGGAGAAGACATTAGTAAATAAATTTCTGTTTTTCATTATTATTCACACAGGACTAAGAAAACAAAGAGTTCCCCCAAGCCATCACCGACGCTATTCCAATGCCTGCTTAAGATAAACTTGATAACTGAGATAGCAAAGCCTTGAAATGAAGTTGGCTGATATAATAATCAAGGGTTTTTTTTATATCTCAGCAAAACGTTGTAGTATACGAACCACATCAACTGTCAGTATAATACGTAACAAGTACTCAGTTCATTGGAGACTGACTCTAAAAGAAACTGGATCAATAAATTTTACAATAATGAAATTTAAACTAGAAAATAAAAATATTTAGAAACTTCTGATATAGACTTGACACGAACACTGCTCTTCGCATAAGAACAGAATCTAATATAATCTGATGTAAACAGACAGCTAACTCATTTCTACCCAACATGATTGGGGTCCCTTGGGAAAGCGGGTTTTTGCATGGGGAAAAACGTTGGGAGAACCAGGCTGCCAAGTTCTTATTATGGAATGGCTCCATTCCTGCTCAAGTCATTGGGGAGCCATATGTTTAAGAAAGGATTGGCTAAGGACCTATTATAAAAGGAACTAGTGTAT
>NC_087218.1:10022747-10080838 GCF_015104395.2 Macrobrachium nipponense
ACAGTATATGGCGATGGTGCTGATAGGCAATTGAAAAAACGGAGTAGCCTGGTAAATAGACGTAGATTTTTAGATTTCTATTTCAGTTATGTTATATGAAATAGCTTGAATATATAGAAATGTACTACCTTATTTATTCAAGAGTGTTAATTTTTAGTAAAGCAATGTCATGGGACAAAGACGATTAACCTCGATTGCTTAAAAAAAAGTGTACCACGTGATTAGACAGTCAATGCTTTATAATTGATGCCCCAAACCTTTGGAGCTTGGTGTGGGTTGGGTATTTCTACAGAAAATCTCTGGGTAATAAAATCACGGGGAAAAAATGAGAAACATAATAGTTTTGGCTAAGGAAAAAAGTCACAGAAAACTCGTTAATTTATGGTGGCCTGTCATAAAGTCCCAGAAAAATAGTCGTTAATTTATGGTTGCCTGTCAATAAAGTCCCATAAAAAATTAATTTAGGGTGGCCTGTCCTAAAGCCCCAGAAAAGTCATTAATTTATGGTGGTCGGTCATAAAGTCGCAGAAAACAAAAAAAAAAATTCGCCTGAATTTTGGTGGCCGGTAATAAAGTCTAAAGCCCAAAGAGAAAAAAAAAAAATTATATTTATTGATGGGGGCGGGTGGTAATATGAAAGTCAGAAATAAAGCCACATAATTTTGATGGCCGGTTAATAAAGCCACATGAAAAAGACATCTATGGTGGCCGGTAATAAGGTAAAAAAAAAAAAAAAAAAACAAAAAAAAAAAAAAAAACTTGAATTTATGGTGGCCTGTAATAAGGTTACAGAAAAAAAAAAAATTTTTTTACAGCGACTTTTTTATCTGACTTATTTTCCCTGTGACTTTTGTTACCAGCGAGTTTTTTTTTTTTTTTTTAAACAAGAACTTTTCTACCAGCGACTCTTTTTACCAGCGACTTTTTTTTTGTTTTTTAACTGACTTTTTTTTACCTGACTTTTTTTCAGCGACCTTTTTTTTTACCTGTGACTTACCTGATTTTTTTTTTTTTTTTTCTTTTTTACCTGTGACTTTTTACCTGACTTTTTTTTTTTGTACCAGCGAATTTTACCTGTGACTTTTTTTTTTTACCGGAACTTTTTTTTTTCTTTTTTTTCCTGTGACTTTTTTACCCGACGTTTTTTTACCTGACTTTTTTTTTTTTACCAGCGAGTTTTTTTTTTTTTTTTTTTACTTGTGACTTGTTACCAGCGAGTTTTTTTACTTGACTTTTTTTTTTTTTTTTTTTTACCAGCGACTGTTTTACCTGTGACTTTTTATGTACCAGCGAGTTTTTTTACCAGGAACTTTTCCACCTGGATCTTTTGATACCATTGACTTTGTTTTTTACCTGTGACTTTTGTTACCGGCGACTTATTTTTTTACCCGAGACTTTTTTTTTTTTTATTCAGCAACGTTATTTCTTTGACCTTTAGAGCCTTTGTTTATCTGCAACGAATTATCTGGGCGGGACTTTTTTTTTTTACCAGCAACTTTTTAAATTTTTTTTTACAGCAACCTTATTTATCTTTTTTTTTTTTTTTTACCAGAGCCTTTGTTTATCTGCAACGAATTTATCTGGGACTTTTTTTTTTTTACCAGCAACTTTTTAAATTTTTTTTTTTACCAGCAACCTTATTTATCTTTTTTTTTTTTTTTTTTACCACAACTTTTTTTTTTACCAGCAACCTTGTTTTTTTTATCAGCAACCCTTTTTATCTTTTTTTTATCTGGGACTTTTTTTTTTTGTACCAGCAACCTTTTTTTTTTTTTTTTCTTTTTATCTGGGATTTTTTTTTTACCAGTAACCTTTTTTTACCTGCGCCATTTTTTAAACTGATTTTTTTTTTTTAAATTTGTGGCGGCAATTTTTTTTTTTTACCAGTGACTTTTACGAGCAACTTTCTTCCCTGCGACTTTTTTCCCCTGTGACTTTTTTCCCGTGACTTTTTTTTCCTGGTTTCAGACCCTCGAGGATGAAAGTGAAAATTCGAGAAATTTATCTGGAAATTCCTAGACAGTGACCATTCCCTAGCAAAGGTTCGGGGGTCGTTTTTCAAGGCCTAATATTTCTTTAGGTCATTATCTTTATTTGATATTTACTCTTTTTTTTTTTTTTTTTTTTTTATGTTGGATGGTCATCCCTAACGTGCTTGTACTACATACGGGGTTAAAAAACCCTTTGGGGCCATTATCCAAGAAAGACCTTTTTTAAATTTCTCAAATGATCTCACCTACCAATTCAGTAATAATAATAATAATAATAATAATAATAATAATGATAATAATAATAATAATAATAATAATAATAATAATAATAATAATAATAATAAACTTCCTAAAGGGTTCACAGTAATACAAAGTGTTAAGAGTCCGTGTATAATTTTGAGAGTTTACAAAAAACTTTCGAACCCTTCCACCCTGGGTTCATCTTCATTCCCAATTTTTTTTTTTTTTTTTTTTTTTTACTGAAGATGAATCCAGGGAAGGGTTCGGAAGCTTTTTGTAAAGTCTTAAAAATTATACACGGACTCTTAACACTTTGTATTATTGTGGACCCTTTAGAACATTATATATACTCTCGCGATAGAGAGTTTTTCCTCTAATAATAATAATAATAATAATAATAATAAAATAATAATAATAATAATAATAATAATAATAATAATAATAATAATAATAATTAGAGATTGATAAGGGGAACCGAACAGATTCCCGGAAGCTATACTTAAAGTTTTTAAATTTTAAATTTATATGTACATTTACATAACTGTGGAGTTGTTTCTCCAATAATAATAATAATAATAATAATAATAATAATAATAATAATAATAACAAACACACAACAACAACAAACAAACAATGTTCTAAGGGGTCCACAATAATAATTAAATTTACGAGTTCGAGTATAATTTAAAACACTTTGCAAAGTTTTCGAACCCTTCCCTGGGTTCATCTTCAGGGTAGGCTTCAAAGCACTGTAAAGTATTTTGGATTACACGCAACCTCTTAAAATTTTATTCTGATTAATGTGGACCCCTTTGAACATTATATATATACTCAAGTGATAGAGACTTTCCCCAATTAAAAATTAGAATATCATTACTGACAGCTGCGTGCGGAGCTGTTCTCTAAATTTAGCACCAGCATTAATGAGACGGGGACGGAAGCTGTGAAAATATATATATACAAACCGGCTTATTGGGATCGTGCGACAACTGCCAAACTCTGACGTAGGTGTCCTCACTCGCCGACAGCAGGTAGCCAGTCCTCTTGGCAACGTCCACAGCTGTGATGTTCCGGACGTGAGCGCAGACCTGTCAAAGGGGTGTTGGAATGGGGAGAAAAATGACTTCCGTAAATAACTTTCTAATATAAGCAACAGCACCAGGTCGTTCTATTCCCGTACATATTCCTGAAATGTAACAGGGTACCGAGACCTTCCCTGATAAGAAGCGGTTCGTCCTATCTTGGAAAACTAACCATGGAATCTTTTTTTTGAAAATGATCTCAATGTTTCCTACGCCCAAATTACGGAATCCCTGATTTTTTTTTCTTTAAATAACCCAACTCAACTCAACCTAAACTAGGGATAGAAAAAAACTGGGTGGTGGGCTGGTGCTCGCCGTATCTTTTTTTTTTTATTAAAACTAACCGTAGAATCTTTATTGAAAATGATCCCATTGTTTGCTACGGCCCCAGATTACGGAATGTCTGCTTTTTAACTAACCTAACCAAGGCATAAAAAAAAAAAAAAAAAAACGGGGCTGGTGCAGTGCTAGTAATATAGAAGAGGGGTTGGTCCAACCAATTTCTAGACCTTGGGTCAAACATTACTGATACTCTCCAAAAACCAACCTAATGAGCCAATACAGTAATATAAGATTGGTAGGTAGCAAAAAATCTGTAACCAAAATACAATAAATAATGAAAAAATCAATCAAAGGAAGGACTTGTGTAATATATAAAAAAAAAAAAAAACCCTAATGGAAAGCCAATACAGTAATATAATGATTGTTAGATAACTTGTAACCAAAATTACAATAAAAATATAAAAATAAAAATTTTCATCAAAGAAAAAGGAGTTGTGTAATACCAAAAAACCCAATGCTAATAAGCCAATACAGCATATCTAATGATTGGTTAGAAAACCTGTAAAAACCCACAATTACAATAAATAATAAAAAAAACAAAAGTAAAGAAAAGGACTTTTGGGGGGTGTAATATAAAAAAACCAACTATTAAGTCAATTCAGCTATATAATATTGGTATAACTGTAACCAAAATTACAATAAATAATAAAAAAAACCGCATCATAGGAAGAAGAACTTGTGTAATATCAGATCAACCGTGAATTCCAGATGTATCATCATAACAAACAGCTCTCTCTGAATACAACAGATACCTAATGAATGGATTCACAGTTCAAGCTGGATAATATGTATTTACCTCCGCCATGATCTTCCCGTCCTGGAGGTGATATAGCCTGATGTGACCTGAGAGGTAGCCTGCTATCACCATGCCCGACCAAGTGGCGAGGCAGGTCACTGGTGACCTGTGAAGGGAAAAGCATGAAACAAAACACTGTTATTATTATGAATTATTATTATTATCAAGTGGCATTGAGAATTTTCAAGGTGATTGACTACTCCCATGGAAAAAACGTATTATTAACAAGATTTCTGATGGCTTTCAACTTAACTATTATTATTATTATTATTATTATTATTATTATTATTATTATTATTATTATTATTATTATTATTATTATTATTAATGGCAATGATATTTTTCAAGCTGATTGACTATTCTAACGGAAAAAACATATTATTAACTAGATTTCTGTTGGCCTTCAACTTAATAATAATAATAATAATAATAATAATAATAATAATAATAATAATAATAATAATAATAATAATAATAATAATAATAATTATTATTATTATCATTATTATTATTATTATTAAGTGACACTGAGAATCTTCAAGCTGATTGACCTTTCTAATAAAAGAAAAAACATATTAACAAGATTTCTGTAGGCCTTCAACATTATTAT
This sequence comes from Macrobrachium nipponense, assembly GCF_015104395.2. Lineage (NCBI taxonomy): Eukaryota > Metazoa > Arthropoda > Malacostraca > Decapoda > Palaemonidae > Macrobrachium > Macrobrachium nipponense. The sequence continues at coordinate 10,027,809 of NC_087218.1, forward strand.
TATTATTATTATTATTATTATTATTATTATTATTATTATTATTATTATTATTATTTTATTAAAATAACTGCTGCTTCAGCACTATTATCTTATAAAGAGTCTTCTCTATCTTTCTGATGACGGCTTTCTCGTTGTTGCTTAGACTGGCGAGCAACGCACCAAAGGGCATGGTAAAATTCGGTTGAGTCATTTGATTTATTATTGCTTATACAATTCTCTCTCTCTCTCTCTCTCTCTCTCTCTCTCTAACGCGACGCTTTCCTCCTGATCGACAGGACATTATCAAGCGATAACTGCTGAGGGACTGAATTCCAGTGTTGTTTGTTGTTGTTTTTGATTTAGCTGACCTTGTGTCAGCACGGGCTCTTGCTCACAGAGCAGCCCGTAACTCAGGATGGTGAGAAGGTGGTAATGGTAGGATATGGTTCTTTATTTGGTGATAATGTGTGAGTTGATGAATGTGATATTGAAAGAAACTTTTGATGGGTAAGGTTGTCCAACCTTTTTAAACCCTAAGGTGCCCTTCAGTGGTAGGAAAAGTGCTATAGTAGTTGAGTGTTGGTCAAGTCAGAGAGGCCACGATGAGAAGAAGGAAGGGTATGAGTCTGAGAAAAAGATTGCTAGTCAGTTAGCTTGTGAGGTCCACAAAACATTTCCTTATTCCGTTCCAATCCGAGTGGGAAGTAGTGTGTGTTGTTGATGCACGAGGCTGAAGGAATGCTGTGCATGAGGTGAGGTAGTGATGAAGGATGTCAGAGTCGGGGCTTTGCTTTTGGATGTTGGGTGATGTAGGTTGATGTTGGCTGTCTTTGTGTCAGTCATGCACTTGGTGGATTGTTTGTTATTCTGTGTTTTGTGGTTTGTATGTGAGTGGATAGGGATGGGCAGGGGGTGTGAGGGGTCTTGACTGATGTCCCCGAGATTCCGCTATTTAGGAGTGTTTTTGCACCTACCTTGGTGGTGGGTAGGAGCATAGGAAGCCTGTAAGCTGTTGGGTGTTGTTTAGGATGTGTCTTGTTATTTGAGTGACTGATTGTTGATCTCCTTCATGACTTTGTCTTAGTTGTTGTGTTTCTGGGCAGTGTAATATATAGTGTTCCAGTGGTTCTTCTGTATTTGTTTCGCAGTATTTACATGGTTTAGGGTTGTTTTCTATTTTTTGCCATGTGCATTGGTATACCAAACCTTAGACGGTGTATTATTACCGCTAGTGCTCGTGTCATGTTCTTCGGTATGCTGTGGTTGAAGTTGTGTGGTGTCTGCATACCATTTTGCAGTCTTGGAGCCTCCGAAGATGGCTCTCCTAATTTTGCTTTCCTCCTGTGTTTGGCAGTATGCTGCTGCTATGCTTTTTTAGTTGGGTTAGTGAGAGGTTTATTTTGATGTTAAATTGTTTATGTGTAGCCCGCTTTTTGCCAGGGAATCAGCTTCCTCATTTCCTTGTATTCCAACATGGCTCGGGATCCAGTTGAGAGATTATGCTCTTTTCTGCTTTGATGGAGTTTTGCCAGTGCCCATATGCTCGTTAGGAGTTGATATTTTCCTTTGCTTTGCCTTTTGTGATGGCTTGTATTGCTCCTTTCGATCGTCGTGTATTGTAGTGTTGCCAGTCTGTGTTGGGAGTCTTCTAGTGCTTTGGCGATAGTTATCAGCTCTGTCTGTAGTGTGGAGGCATTGTCGGAGAGCCTCCAGCTTCCTTTGAGTGTTGTTGAGTAGACCCCTGCTGCTGCCGCTGGGACGCTGAGGTCTACTGATCCATCTGTAAAGTATATGTTTGTGGCGGTTGTCAAATGTATTGCTTCTTGTCTGCTTGCTTTTAAACTGTTGGGTGGGTGCATGCTTCCTTGCGGTTGCTGGAACAAGAATTGTGTAGTTTGTGTTAAAAGGTTCTGTTCCCAGGGTGCTGATTTTGTGTATTCACTGAAGGGGTGTCTTCCCTGATGGCTGCAGCATGATTTTGCATGCCTACTCTTCTCAGTGTATCTAGAAGGTCTCCAGCATAATGTTTTGGGAGGGTCTAGCTCTTCATGGAGATTAATGCATTTCCTGATCTCCTTTTGAGTGGACAGTCCTCTGTCATTTTTTAAGGTTTTTAGCAGGATGGATGTGTTCCAGTGGGCGAGTCCTTCTCCTTTTTATCGTGGTGTTGCGAGCTCTCCAGTACGGTCAGAGCACTTCTCCGGTAGGTCGAGTTTTTATTGGTTCCCGGGAGTGACTCATACGGCGGGGCGTTGACTAGTCTTGCAGACCTTCTCAGGTAGGGGGTATCACCGGGAGCCTCTTGATTGGCTTCTACCTGCGTGACGTCACCCCTGGTATTATTCTCATGTCCGGTGTTCGTTCCATGCACGCTGGTACTTTCGTTAGGGGAGAAGGGGTGTGGTCCTCCTCACACACGTCGGTATCAGGAACGCTTCTTGGGTGGTATGAGGGGAGGCTTTTCTTCGAGGATGAGCAGCGCTTCTAGGAGACGCAGACGTCGTGGGTCAGGTGCTCTCCCGATGATCTTAGTATCCTGACGATGTCGTCTCTCGTGATGTTTCTGCGGTGTACTGCAAGGGCGCGCTGCCTAATGGCGCCCTCCTGGGCGTGGCAGGAAATCCTTTTTTGACAGGCGCATCGTCGTCATGCCGATGTAAATCCAGGGCATCCTTGGGCGGGGCATACGTATCGGTAGACGACGTTGGACTGCTTCAGGGGGTCTCCTGCCGGTGGGGAGGGGTTGTTTCTTCATCAGGAGGTCTTTAGTCTTTCGTACGCCGATTCTTGTAATAAATAATGAGGGACACTCTCTTTCCTTCCTCCATGGGGCGGACGTGTTCCTCTATTATTTTCTTCATGGTAGGGGGGCGCTTCTTCTTCCTTGTATTGGTGGTGCATGAAGGCTTTATAGAAAAGTTTGATATCCTCTGGGGGCGGAATGTTCCTTCTCTCTTCCTCCGTCATGTACCACTTGTCAAGGGCGGCTCGAGTTTCTCGGTTTACGAGTTTGTTCGAGTACCCATTGTTAATTAGCATCTGGATGCTCGGTCGAGTTCGAGGTGTGTGTCCTGCCACGTCGAACAGTGCGAGAGGGCCCTCCTGACGAAGGCCCTGACGGTGGTGGTCTTGAAACCGCGCAGGACACTCGCTATCACCATTCAGACAAAGTCCGAGGTTCGTAGCTTTGAGTGTAAACGGTCGTCGCCAACTTCTGATTCGTCTTCGTGACAAGGACGTCGAGGAAGGGAGCCGATCGTTGCTGCTGTACTCGACAGTGAAGTTGAGTGCGCTGTTCTGCAGGAACTGCTGCCGAAGGGCTTCTACCTCATCCTCGCAGTCGGCTTGCACGAAGATGTCATCGATGTAGCAGAAACATCACGAGAGACGACATCGTCAGGAATACTAAGATCATCGGGAGAGCACCTGACCCACGACGTCTCGCGTCTCCTAGAAGCGCTGCTCATCCTCGAAGAAAAGCCTCCCCTCAATACCACCCAAGAAGCGTTCCTGATACCGACGTGTGTGAGGAGGACCACACCCCTCTCCCCTAACGAAAGTACCAGCGCGCATGGAACGAACACCGGAAACACCGGACATGAGAATAATACCAGGGGTGACGTCACGCAGGTAGAAGCCAATCAAGAGGCTCCCCGGGTGATACCCACCCCCTACCTGAGAACGGTCTGCAAGACTAGTCAACGCCCGCCGTATGAGTCACCTTCCCGGGAACCAATGAAAAAACTCGACCTACCGGAGAAGTGCTCTGACCGTACTGGAGAGCTCGCAACACCACGATAAAAGGAGAAGGACTCGCCACTACGGGCTGCTCTATGAGCAAGAGCCCGTGCTGGCATAAAGCCAGCTTAATCCTAAACAACACAACAACACTGGAATTCAGTCCCTCAGCAGTTATCGCTTGATAATGTCCTGTCGATCAGGAGGAAACGTCGCGTTAGAGAGTGAGAGAGAGAGAGAGAGAGAATTGTATAAGCAAATAATAAATCAAATGACTCAACCGAATTTTACCATGCTTTGGTGCGTTGCTCGCCAGTCTAAGCAACAACGAGAAAGCCGTCATCAGAAAGATACAGAAGACTCTTTATAAGATTAATAGTGCTGAAGCAGCAGTTATTTTTAACAAAACATGTCTACGAGAGGGTCTCCGTTCCGAATATTATTATATTATTATTTTGCTCTATCACAGTCCTCCAATTCGACTGGGTGGTATTTATAGTGTGGGGTTCCGGGTTGCATCCTGCCTCCATAGGAGTCCATCACTTTTCTTACTATGTGTGCCGTTTCTAGGGATCACACTCTTCTGCACGAGTCCTGGAGCTACTTCAGCCTCTAGTTTTTCTAGATTCCTTTTCAGGGGGGGGAGGATCTTGGGATCGTGCCTAGTGCTCCTATGATTATGGGTACGATTTCCACTGGCATATCCCATATCCTTCTTATTTCTATTTTCAGATTTTGATACTTACCTTATCCATTTTTTCCCTCTCTTTTTTCTTCAACTCTGGTGTCCCATGGTATTGCGACATCAATGATGATTACTTTTTCTTCTTGACTTTGTCAATCAACGTCACGTCTGGTCTGTTTTGCACGTATCACCCTATCCGTTTCTTATACCATAGTCCCAGAGGATCTTTGCGTGATCGTTTTCTATCACTCCCTCAGGTTGGTGCTCGTACCACTTATTACTGCAAGGTAGCTGATGTTTCTTGCACAGGCTCCAGTGGAGGGCTTTTGCCACTGAATCATGCCTCTTTTTGTACTGGTTCTGTGCAAGTTGCCGGGCATTCTCTTTGCTATGTGGTTTATGGTTTCATTTTTCGTATTGCACTTCCTACATAGGGAGAGATGTTATTCCGTCTATCGTTCTTTGAATATATCTGGTTTCTTAGGGCCTGATCTTGTGCCGCTGTTATCATTCCTTCAGTTTCCTTCTTTAGCTCTCGACTCTGTAGCCATTGCCATGTGTCATCGCTGGCTAGTTCTTTAGTCTGTCTCATGTATTGTCCGTGCATTGGTTTGTTGTGCCAGTCCTCTGTTCTGTTTGTCATTCTCCTGTCTCTGTATATTTCTGGGTCTTCGTCTACTTTTAAAACATCTAACTTACCTGGTAGTTATATATATATATAGCTTAAGTCCCTGTGACGTCACGGCAGAATTCAAAACTCGCGGCAATCGCCGATTGGGTAGTCAGGTGTACCACCTGTGCGCCCTCTATCCAGATACCTGGAACCATTCCAACTATTCCTCAGATCTTCCCTGCGCTGTTTCGGCTAACATCGTGGAATTTTACTCGCTTTCGCCCGTGTTTTTCGCAATTGATTTGGTGAAGTACACTTTGGCTTTGGCTTTCGCATGTTGTTGGGTGTATGTAGATCATCTTGATAATGATAATGAATCATAATGAATGATGAGGATAAGAGAATGTTTACATTATTGTGACTCTTGCTTATTCTTGATCTCTCTTTCGCATTCCAAACATGGCTGACTCTGCTCGAGTGTAAGAATGTGAGTGAGAGGATGTAATTCTTGTTTGTTAAACCTCGATAGATTCTCGTTAATATTATATAAATTGAGAAGTAAGAGTGATCATTTGCATGATACAAGGAGAAAATGACTGGATAGATATTATTGCTATGTGCGAAATCTTGAAAATAATAACATCAGGAGAGCGAAGAGTATATGTCTCGCTCTTCTAGAGATAGGGAATTAACGATTCTCTTTCCCTTACTAGTGATCCTATTGACCCTGCTTCATAGTAATAGTTTCTATTCCCCCTACTGATATAAGTGTGGTGGGTCCAACTTTATAGGACATGATAGCGACCATTCAAGCCTTTGGTAAAGGTATAATCCCCTGTGGAAACAGGGAGAAATCGTGGTCGAATGTGAGAGATTTTAGAATCACCAGTTACATTGTTAAAAGCAGTGCAAGTGCAAGTGCAAGTGCAGTGGAGGGTGCGACCGCTCGGACCTGTCGTGCTCCTAGTCCTAGACCACTTCCAAGCTCACCAACCCCTGTGAGAAGGAATGTCGACCGACGAAGGGAGGCGAGAGGCTTTAGCTACCGAGCGCCGTCCCCGCCCCTAGAGCGTACCTGTTGACGATCCCCAGGACGTTCACCCTCGCCATAGGAAAGGCGAGGTAAAAATTATTATGTTTTTCAATTGATACGGCTCGGATCTATCGTACTCCTGGTCCTAGACCCCTTCCAAGCTCACCAACCCCTGTGAGAAGGAAAGTCGACCCGACAAAGGGAGACGAGATTTTAGCTCCCGAGCAGCCGTCCCCAGGACACTCATCTCGCCATTGGATAGGCGAAGTTAAAGAATTTTCTTCGTCGTCTGACAATGCAGTACCCAGACGGGGCTGACTTTAAGCTTCGAATCTAGATCCTTCATAAGAAGGAGATCATGAGTGACGCAAAGCGTCAAGAACTGCCAGGATGTAGCATTGCAGCAGTCCGAAGAGATTTTAGTCCGATTACGAAGACAAAAGGAGGTTGGAGAATGTCAGTTCCCCCACCAAAAGCAGTAAGATGTCGCACAGGCGGCCATCTGCTTCGGTGGCAGACGGAAAGACGTCGGACACGCTTGGTCCTTTTGTCGAAAGCAGTAAGATGTCGCACAGGCGGCCACCTGTTTCGGTAAGAAAGGACAGACAGATGTCAGACGCTTTTATGCCTTCTGTACATTCTCCTCTTCCTTCTTCGCTTTGGTCTTCGTCTACGGATGATTCATTGTTTGATGTAGATAGATACTCCGTATCTGTGTATATTCAGCATATAGAGAAAAAAACTATCTTCATACATGAAGATCTGCCAGATGGCTCGACATGACAACCAGCGTCAAGTACATAAGCGTAGTGACGACGGACGTCAAAGAACCGAACGTCAAGATGATAATGCCGTCAAACGTCAAGTGCTTGAATGTCAAAGTCATATGCATCATGACGTCGGTCTCCGACATGACGCCGAGAGTCAAGAGGTGGAGTGTCAAGAGACTCTGAGAGTCAAGAGAATCATGGCGCCGAGCGTCAAGAGAATTATGATGCCGAGAGTCAAGAGTTACAGCGTCAAGATCATAATGATAATGACGCCGAACACCAAAGTGCCGAGCGTCAAGATCCTAAGCGTCAAGATCATAAACTGATGAAGGATCATATACAGCACGATCCCTGACACTAAAGATCCCCCAACGTCAAGGGGATCATGGCTTCGTCCGAGTAGATCTTGAATGTCAGGATCATAAACAGCATGATCCCGGGCACTTGAGCGTCAGGATCATAAACATCATGACGCTGTATACCAAGTATCCATGGGTGTCAGGATCATATACAACCGCCAAGGGGATCATGGATCCGCCACCTTCTAGATCGTTGAACATCTGGATCATAAATGATCGTCAGGATCATAACATCATGACGCTGGACACCAAAGATCCATGGGTGTCAGGATCATATACAAACGTCAAGAAGATCATAGAGCAAAGCGTCAATAGCTTGACTGTCAGGATCATATACATCATGACACCAGACGTCAGCAAGACGTCGCTACTTTATATTTCAAACATCTAACTCGTCTGGTAGTTTTGTGTATATAGCTTACGTCCCTGACGTCCGCTATTTATATAATTACCAAGGCGAGTATGTTCAAAAATTTATTTTATCATGAAATAACATTTTGATTACAATTCAGGAGAAAGGAGATTTGATAACGTCCTTTCTCCTGTGAGTACCTTAGAGCCTGTTTCAGATGAAGAGCATTCAAAGAACAACATGCTTCATCGATTTGAAAAGACCTATAAAGGTCTGTATATTGAGATTTTTCAAAACATCTAACTCACCTTGGTAGTTATATATATAGCTTACGTCCCTGACGTCACGGCAGAAATTCAAAACTCGCGGCAATCGCCGATTGGGTAGTCAGGTGCACCACCTGTGCGCCCTCTACCCAGGTACGTAGAACCGTTTCCAACTATTCCTCAGATCTTCCCTGCCGCCGCATCGGTGACATCGTTGGAAGTTCGCTTGCTTGGCCCTTGTTTCTTCACAGATATTTGGGGAAGTACAACTTTGGCTTTGGCTTTCGCTTGTTGGGTTACATGTGGATCATCTTAATAATGATGATGGATCATAATGAATGATGATGATAAGAATGTTTGATTTAGATTATTATTGCTTTGACTCTTGCTTATCCTTGATCTCTCTTTTGCATTTTCCAAACAATGTCTGACTCTGCTTCGAGATAAGAATGTGGGAGAGGATATAATTCTCGGCTTGCTAAAACCTCAATAGATCCTTATTCTATCTATATCAGTTAAGAATAGTCGTAAGAGGCAAGAGTGGTGAGTTGGATGATATGAGAAAAACTGTTTTCTTTTACCTGAATGTGACCTGGATATTATTGCTATGTGCAAAAGCTTGAAAATAATAATAAGATCACGAGAGCGAAGAGTAGTATGTCTCGCTCTCCTAAAAATATTCAAGTGATCATATTGATCCTGCTTCCGTAGTAATAGTTCCTATTCCCCCTACTGATACAGGTGTTTGTCCAACTTTAGAGGACATGATAACGACCATTCAAGCCCTTAGTAAAGGCCCCTGTAGAAACAGGGAGAATCATGGTCGAACGTGAGAGATCTTAAAATCACAAGTTACAGTGTTAAAATCAATGCAAGTGTAAGTGCAGTGGAAGGGTGCAACCGCTTGGACCTGTCGTGCTCCTAGTCCTAGACCTCTTCCAAGCTCACCAACCCCTGTGAGAAGGAAAGTCGACCGACGAAGGGAGGCGAGGGGCTTTAGCTCCCGACCCGAGGCGGCCGTCCCCTCGAGCTACCTGTTGACGATCCCCAGGACGCACACCCCTCGCCATTGGAAAGGCGAGGTTAAAGTGTTTTATTTGTCGTCTGACAACGCAGTACTCAGACGAGGCTGGACACTAGGCTTCATAGGCTGGACGCCAAGACGCCAAGCGTCGAGAATTGTAGGCTGCAACTCCGGATCTCTTTGTTTTCTTGGATACTTGCTCTCCTGCCAATATAAGACGCAAGATGTCGCACAGGCGGCCGTCACCTTTGGCAGGAGGTAAGGAAGTATCGGACGAAGGGAGACTTTCGGTGCTTGTTGCAACTCCTGACCGCTCCCCTTTCGACTCCGATGCTTGCTCTCCTACCAAACTAAGACGCAAGATGTCGCACAGGCGGCCGTCGTCTTTTGATAGGAGGAAAGGAAGTATCGGACGATTGGATGCCTTCAGTTCATTCTCCAGCCCCTCCTGCGGCGTGACATTCGTCTTCAGGACGTTTCGTCTCTAGCCGAACACGATGGAGAGAGATACTGAGTTTAGGCTTCCTCAACTGTCCCCAGCAGCAGGAAGCAGTCCTCCAAATCGGACTTTCAGCCCCCTGGGTGGATCGCTGGACCGCAGTTTTAAGGAAGCTGTCTACAACTCGGTCTTCAGCCCCCTGGGTGGATCGCTGGACCGTAGTTTTTCCTTACTTCATAATTTGCAGCAGAAGCTCTCCTCTTTAATGCAATCTTATCAAGACCTCTTAAAAGACAGACATCCAGTAGAGCAGGACGCCAAGCGTCAAGAACTGCCAGGATGTAGTCATTGTAGCAGCCAGGCGTCGAGAAAAGTGTGCTACAACTCCTGAACGCTTCTCTTTCGACTCCGAAGCTTGCTCTCCTACCAAGCTAAGACGCAAGATGTCGCACAGGCGGCCGTCGTCATTGATAGGAGGAAAGGAAGTATCGGACGATTGGATGCCTTCAGTTCATTCTCCAGCTCCTCCTGCGGTTTGGCATTCGTCTTCAGGACGTTCGCCTCTAGCCGAACAGGATGAAGAGAGTGATATTGATGTTGCGGCTTCCCCAGTCTGTCCCCAGCAGCAGGAAGCATTCTCCTAAATCGGTCTTTCAGCCCCCGCCCCCTGGGTGGATCGCTGGACCGCAAATTTTCCTTACTGCAAGACTTGCAGCAGAAGCTCTCCTCATTAAGCAGTCTTATCAGCTTGCTACAAGCAAGACAGCATACGTCAAAAGCTGGGACGAAATGCTGGACGCCAGGACTTAAAACGTCAAGGTTCTCGGCACCTAGACGACAGACGTCAATATTCTGGGCAACAGGACGCCGAGCGTCAATAACCTGGATGCCAGGACGTCAGGCGTCGAGATTCTGGGTGCCAGGCGTCAAGATTCTGGACTCCAGGACGCCAGGCGTCAAGATGCTGGGAAACCAGCTGGACGCCAGGACGACAGGCGTCAAGAGGCTGGACGCCAGGACGCCAGGCGTCAAGATTCTGGACTCCAGGACACCAGGCGTCAAGATTCTGGAAGCCAGCTGGACGCCAGGCGTCAAGAGGCTGGACGCCAAGACGCCGAACGTCAAGTATTTGAACAGCAGGACGCCAAATGTCATGAAGTTCTACACCAGGAAGCTGAGAGTCAGGATTCTCGACGCCAGGACACTGGCAGTGTCAAGAAGATTCTTCGGAGCACCGACGAAGCATGACATCGCTACGTCGGTTATGGGTCGATCAGAAGAAGGGAAATGGATGACCCCCTTGCCCTCTCCTTTTCGCCCGATGAAAGATTTTTAAATATGTAACTGACCTGGCGAGTTATATACATAGCTATATTCTCTGACTGACGTCGTGACGTCACGACAGACTTTTCGAAACTCGCGGCAATCGCCGACCATCGGTCAGGTGATCGTTACCTGTACGCCCTCTAGATAGTTACCTGGAAACCCCATATTTTTTCTGTCGCCCAAGCCGGCAACTTCGTTGTTGGGGCGGACAAGGGGGTGTAGGTTGTGTATAGAGTCTGCTGTAAAGGGGGTGTAGGGTTAGAATTCCCAAAGCTTCTCTTGATCCCCACACACTTTGTGTGAATTGTAGGGGTAGAATTTGCACTTTTGAGAATAGATGTGATGAGTGCTTGATTTTGGATGATAAGGAGTGGAAGGAGTTGGACAAGTATGTCCGTAAGCTCGAGAGAGATAGAATTAGAAGAACTAAGAGTTCCCTTTCCCGTTCATCAACGAATCAGGAAGTGGTAGATAATCCCATAGTTCCTTCCCCTGCTCCTTCTGAGCGTAATTTAGTAGAAGTATCAGCTCCCGAACCTGTCTCTGAGTCTGGGGCGTAGGACTCAACCTTTGCAGGTATTTCAAGCGGTGCTTGAAAAAATGGGACAACAGATTGCCTCTCTTACTGAGCAGGCAATCGCACTTGGACTGTCGTAAGTGCTTTAAGTGCAGGTGCTAAAGTCAGTGTAATGTTAGTGACAGTGTAGTGGAGGGTGCGTCCCGATCGGTCCTGTCCTTGACCCAGACCTCTTACAAGCTCCCGGACCCATGGGAGACGTAAAGTCGAAAGTCTAAGGGAGGCGAGAGGCTCTATAGTATCCGGTAGGGCGTGCTCAAACAACCTGCTGACGCTTCCAAGGTTGCTTCAGGACAGCCGTAGAAAAGGCGCGTCGAGTGTGTTGGTTCGTCATCCAGATGACGTTCTCCCCGCGTCGAGGATGGCGACACTCTACTTCCTCTCGTCCTCTCAAGAGGAAATTACCTCGTGTTGTGAGGTCTCATCAGATGAGCAACTGCCAGGCTGCAGTCACTGGAGTTCTCCGGAGAAGTTTTCGTCATCGGAAGCCTCGCCAGCTAAACAGAGCAAGACAGCGCTTTCGATGCACGCTCCTCTTCCTCCTGCTACTTGGGAGGATTTACCTAGGAAGCTTCCTACCAAGCGTCCTCAGGAAGCCTTAGAAGGATCGACTCCTCTGGCTGCGGTTCGTGTGGGCGAACCTGACGAGTTACCCTCTCCCTCGAGAGACAATGAAGCCAAGATATGCTGCAAGATATGCAACAGCAGCTGTCTGTACTTATGGAAAAGCTGCAAGAACCCAAGCGTCAGTCTGACGCCCCGGGAGTGATGAAGACTTCGCGAAGCGTCAAAGCCAAGAACACAGACAACCAGGACACTTCCGATTTACTCGGATATGACGCTTCCGAGCGTGACGCCAGCGCGCGTAAGAGCAAAGAGCGTGACGCCATCGCTCGTAAGAGCAAAGAGCGTGACCAGCCAGCGCGTGAGAGAGAAGGACGTGACGCCGACGCTCGTAAGCATGACGCCTCGGCGGTTTCTGGTGCCAAGGAACGCATCGAGACCAATGACGCTCCGGCTTTGGCTTTAAATACATCATCCGATGCGGAACGAGACAGAGAGAGACCTTCGGAGATGTTGGAGGCTAGTTTCGGAAGAGGAGACGAAAGAACAAGTTCCTCCTTCCGACTATAAGACTCTTATGCTTCTGTTTCAAGAGCTTTTTGAAACGGATTTCAAGCCCGCAGCACCTCGTTCTCCCCTGTCTCAGTTCCTTTGTGGAAGAACCCAGAATAAGACTGCCTTTACTAAGATGGTTCTTTCCATTTCGGCCAAGAAAGCGCTTGCGAAGATGAACGACTGGATGAAAGAGAAAAAGGAGCGAGGCAAAACTGCTTTCGTTTTTCCTCCTGCAAGATTGGCTTCGAAATCCAGCGTTTGGTACGAGACTGGGGAAGTTCTGGGCCTGGGAGTACCTGCCTCCTCTCAGCAGACTTCTCCAGTATCGTCGATGCCAATCGTAGACACGCCTTATCAGCAGCGAAGGTGATGTGGTCGATGCAAGAGTTTCGATCATTTACTGAAGGGCGTGTTTAGAGTGTTTGAGGGTCTGAACTTTCTAGACTGGTCTCTGAGTGCTCTTGCAAGAAAGTGGAAGAGAAGGATTCAACGGACATTTCTAACCTTCTGAGTGTGATGTCTTGTATGGACAAGGCGTTACGTGACGGAACTAATGAAGTGGCAGCGATTTTCACGGCAGGAATCGTGAAGAAAAGGTCCCTTCTCTGCTCCTTTACAGCTAAAGGGGTCACACAGGTACAAAGAGCAGAGCTTTTGTTTGCCCCCTTTGCGAAATTTCTTTTTCCACAGGAGATTATTAGAGATATTGCCACTTCATTGACTCAGAAGACCACACAGGACCTAATATCGAAGGCAGCCAGTGGGGTTTTGCCTTCTTCGTTTGCGACCAAGAGAGCGAGAGAGGAGAAACAACCACAACAGTTTTCGAGGAAAACCAAAACAGCCCCGAGGGACGTCGGAACTTGCTAGAAAGCCCTCCAGAAAAGGTGGCAAGCTTCCTTCCAAAAAGGAGGCCATGATCAGACAGTCCTTCAGACACAAATAGGAGCCAGGCTTTCTTTGTTTTGGGAAGCCTGGAGAGAGGAGAGGGGCGGACAACTGGACCTTCAGATACTAAGGGAGGGCTACAAGATCCCTTTTTATGCCAAACCAAACCTCCCATAGTTTTAGATCCCCTCGACTTAACAGCGAATTACAAGGACAGCAGCAAGAGATTCGCGTTAAAAGAACAAGTAGAGCTTATGCTCTTAAAAAAGGCGATAGAACCTGTTTCTTTTCACCCCAAGAGAATCCGGGGTTCTACAATCGACTGTTTTTGGTACCCAAGAGCTCGGGAGGATGGAGACCCGTTCTGGACGTCAGTGCTCTAAACGCCTTCGTCGTGAAGACGAAATTCACGATGGAAACAACGCAATCAGTGCTATCGGCGTGAGACCGGGAGATGGATGGTCTCATTAGACCTACAGGACGCTTATTTTCATGTCCCCATCCACCCAAGCTCTCGGAAGTACCTCAGTTCTATTCGAAGGAAGAGTATTCCAGTTCAGGGCTCTTTGCTCGGGCTCAGCACAGCGCCACAAATATTCACAGCTATTATGGCGAATGTAGCCAAATGGCTACACGAAGGGGGGATCCGCATTTCTCTTTATCTGGACGATTGGCTTCTCAGGGTCCAACTCCAAGAAACAGTGTCTGGAGGATATGAAAATAACCCTGAACTTAGTACGGGAACTAGGGCTAGTGGTGAACCTGGAAAAGTCTCACCTGGAGCCCTCTCGCTCGATCATTTATTTAGGAGTTCTGATGAACTCTCAGGATTTTTCGGGCTTCTCCCTCCCAGGAGAGACAAGACCGATGCCTGAATCGGGTGCAGGGAATTCCGGCCCTGGGGAGACAACAATGTCGGCGAGGGAATGGATGAGTCTTTTGGGGACCATTTCCTCGATCGAAACAGTTCGTCTCACTGGAAGACTGCATCTCAGACCTCTGCAATTTTACCTCACAGAAATTGGAAAAGGAAGGAACAAAGGCTTTCAGACACCTTCCCAATTTCAGCAGAGGTCAAGAAAGACTTGATTTGGTGGCTGGATCCAGCGAAGCTGGGAGAAGGAGTTTCACTTCAACAATTGAATCCACACGCTAATACTGTTCTCAGACGCATCAGACCTAGGCTGGGGAGCGACTCTGGGGAACATGGGAAATTTCGGGAAGATGGAGCGAAACCGAAAGAAATTGGCATATCAACAAGAAGAAAAGGCTGATGGCAGCTTTTCTAGCTCTTCAGGCATTCGAGGAATGTGTGGCAGGCAAAGTAGTGGAAATAAGCATGGACAACGTGACTGCTCTAGCGTATGTCAGGAAACAAGGAGGCACCCACTCGTTTTCTCTGAACGAGACAGCCAAGAATCTGTTGCTATGGGCAAAGGACAGAAATATCGTCCTCCAAACGAGATTTGTACAAGGGGAATTAAATGTCAGAGCGGACCTCTTGAGCCAGAGAAATCAGTCCTGCCAACAGAATGGACTCTCAGTTAGAGGTATGCGAATTACTATTGGAGGTTATGGGGGCAACCTTCCATAGACTTGTTTGCAACCAACAAGACAAGGAGGATGCAGACGTTCTGCTCACCGGTGCCGGATCCACAAGCGGTAGCAGTAGACGCGTTTCCTCATGAACTGGTGGGAAGACTGGATCTGTACGCCTTCCCTCCCTTCAAAGTGATACACAAAGTATTAAAGAAGTTCGCACAGTCCGAAGGAAGCAGAATGACCCTGATAGCCCCGTACTGGCCGACGCGAGACTGGTTCGCAGAGATGTTGCAGTGGCTAGTGGAAGTTCCAAGAACCCTTCCGTTGCTTCCAGATCTGCTCAGACAGCCCACACTTCAAACGGTATCACAGGAATACCCCACGCTCTTCAGCCTAACTGCCTTTCGACTGTCGAAAAGCTCCTTAGAGCTAGAGGCTTTTTGCGAGAGGCAGCTAAAGCTATCGTCAGATCAAGAAGGGCTTCGACCATCAACGTCTACCAGTCGAAGTGGGAGATATTTAGAAACTGGTGTAAGGAGAAGAAGGTGGTCCTCGTCCACACATCTGTGAGCCAGATCGCAGACTTCCTTCTTCACTTAAAACTTAAAGTAGTCTAGCCACTACTACAATTAAGGGATACAGGAGCATGCTGGCGTCAGTCTTTAGACATAGAGGACTGGACTTGTCTAGGAATCAAGATCTTCACGACTTAATTAGATCTTTTGATACTACGAAACAAAGACTGAACAACTACCAGGATGGAAATCTGACGTAGTACTAGGTTTTTAATGTCAGACAAGTTTGAGCCGATCCAGGAGAGCTCGTTCAGGAAGATTTAACCAGGAAGACACTTTTCTAGTCGCTCTCGCTACTGCAAGGAGAGTAGCGAGATTCAAGCTATGGACAAAAGAGTAGAATTAGTAGATCTAAAGCGGTTTGTTTTTTCAACTACTTTAGGTTTCTTAGCCAAGAATGAAACTCCTTCCAATCCTTGGCCTAGGTCTTCTACGATTCCCAGCCTTGGAGATTTGCAGGTCAGGAACAGTAGAAAAGGACTACTTTTTGCCCCGGTAATAAGCATTACAGTGTTATCTGCACAGGTGCAAGGACGTTAGAGGGACTTTTGACAACTTATGGTGTTCCGTTAAAAGATCCCAAAAGGCCTATGTCAAAGAACGCTTTAGCCTTCTTTATTAGAAGTAAGTGATTCAAGAAGCTACACGGAGTGCAATGAAACGCTTACAAGGCTTTAAAGGTAAAGGCCCATGAAGCGCGAGCAGTCTCGACGTCAATGGCGTTTAGAAAGAATCAGTCCCTTAAAGCCATTTTAGACGCAACATACTGGAGTAGAGCAGCTCCGTATTTTCTTCTTTTTACCTGAAACAAATAGAAACGGTATATGAAGACTGCAGAACCCTTGGACCATTCGTAGCCACTGGCTCGGTGTTGGGTGAAGGAGTTGATACCTCTAATCCTACATGTTAGACCCTTGATGTTATTTTTATGGTTGTCTGTTGAAGGTTAGGGGAAACCTTCAACAGTCTAGTGTATATGTGTGTCTTTTCAATCTCTTGTATGCAAGGATTGGATGGTTAGGTGGTCTTTGCCTGTTTTAGCCCATGTCAAGGGCATAGGTGGTTTTGTCGCATAGAGGTCACGTCCCGTCGACAAACCCCTTTGAGCTCATCAGCTGCACAGGTCACATCCCTTAGCTGGAGCTCCTAAGGAGAGCAGACTAAAGAGGCAGTAGTCGTCAAGTCAGCTTCCTTAGCAGGTAAGAATCTTTAGTTACCTATCAAGTAGTTACCTTACAACGATGTTGCTGTCTCTGACCCTCCTCCAAAGGTGGTCAATCAGCTATGTATATAACTGCCAGGTCCAGTTACATTTAAAAAAATGATATTTTTATTTAAGATAAATTTTTAAATATACTTTACCTGGCAGTTATATACAATTAGAAACCCACCCACCTCCCCTCAAGAGACTAGAGGGCGAGAAAATATGGGTTTTCCAGGTACTATCTAGAGGGCGTACAGGTAACGATCACCTGACGATGGTCGGCGATTGCCGCGAGTTTCGAAAAGTCTGTCGTGACGTCACGACGTCAGAGAATATAGCTATGTATATAACTGCCAGGTAAGTATATTTTAAAAAGGTTTATCTTAAATAAAAATATCATTTTTCTGATGAAGAGAATCAGAGAGATCTACAACCTTTGTCAGCTTGAAAAGACTTATGAAAAGTTTTTCACGGAACTTTTTCCGGAAAACTTTGTTCCAGCTGCCCCTCATTCCCCCACCTTCAGAGTTCACTCGAGAGAAGGCAACTGAGAAGTCTGACTTTACAAAGATGGTGTTATCACGCTCTCTGAAGAGAGCGTTGAAAATTAGGAAAGAAGGGATGTATACGAAGAGAGACCAAGGAAAGACAGCTTTCTCATTTCCTCCAGCCAGATTAGCATCCAGATCTAGCATCTGGTATGATACTGGAGAGGCTCTCGGTCTGGGAATTCCCGCGTCTTCCCAAGGGGACTTCTTGAGTCTTGTGGACTCTTCTCGTCGGACGGCCATGGGAAAGACGAAGGTTTTTTGGTTACCTTTGAAATGGACCACCTCCTCAAAAAGTTTTTTTTTTAGAGCTTTTCGAGGTATTTAATTTTCTTAGACTGGACTCTGTGATCTTTGGGGAAGAAAATAGAAACCTTCAAGTCTGCTGATACAGAAGAGCTTGTTCACCTGATGTCTTGTATTGACAAAGCTCTTCGAGACGGGTCGAACGAACTAGCGGCTTCTTTCTCTGCGGGATCCTGAAGTAAAGAATCCAAATGTGTTCTTTCCTTTCGAATGGGGTCACACCCATTCAAAATGCGGAACTGCTGTTTGCATTGGACCTGTTTTATGCGCTCTTTCAGCACAAGAGTTGGTGAATTAGGTCCACTCTGCCTTAGCCCAAAAGGCCACGCAGGACTTAATATCGAGAATCTCCGATAATTGTTTTTTTTTATGATAATCGGGTACCTCGGTGAATGCTCGAATTCCTGGAATTTCTAGCGTTTGCAAGAAGAATTACTACTGAAGTAAAGAATATCTCTCAGTAGACGACCAACCCTGGAATACAAAAGCGAACATCCAGTTTGGCTTTGAATTTTCGTCTTGGGGTTTTCTGTTTTTCACTTTTGAAGCTTTCCTTAAGGGAAGACTTCTCCTTCACTCTCTTGGCTAGAGAAGGAAGGGTTTAGATTTCCAATCCTTATTCTCATTCCTCGAAGGGAAAAGAATTTAGGATGGAAGTCGTTGTACAGAAATCTACAAATATACGTCGTATATTACCCTCGAGACATGATTCTGTTAAACAGTTGAATTGTCCGGGGGGTAGTCGCATACCGTAGTTTATTTCTACGGTTTGTGACCGGGAGACTAATATCCTAATAAAACTGCAACTCGGGACTGTCTGCATCCCAGGAGTTACCAGTTTCGATTTTTAAGATACTAATGGTATGGTCATGACAACACCACCTCAGTTTTTTGTATTTACCGAAATTCATTTCGTTTAAATATAATTGCTCGAGCATAAGAGATTCCTTTTTTTAACGATCGATTATTCAGCCGAAGCATTCCTTCAAGGAATAGATTCCTGGCAACTCAGGATAGCTAGAGACAAGGACTAAACTGAGTGGGTACTGCAGAAGACACCCCAGTACTAGCTGGCTCTCCGTGATGCACACTTGTGTTGTCCTCTCTCCCCTACAATCATTGACTACCGAAGTTTTTTTCTTGTCCAACAATATCGGGCTTAGGTCTCTGATTAACAAGGATTCTCGCATATATGAATGACACCTTCTACATCCCCTTGGATATTGCGAGAACTTTCAACAGAGATATATATTCTAGACTTTTTCATCTTTATGTTTACCGCACGGTAACAGAAGTCTTTACTAGTCTCCCACTGCATCGCATTGCGGGAATGCAGAATGTTTTTCTTCAAACATCTGAGTTTGTCTTTATAATATCTTTTATTCGGAGGGGTGCAATTGTTCAATATGTTCACCCCGAATTGACAGATATACGGAAGACATAGCCTGCTCCCCGACCTTCCAGCTCTACTTCCATATGATCAGCCCACGAGAAGTAGTACTTCCCTGTATTTTTCATTACTGGAAATCGCTCCGCTTTCATTACAACAACAACTTACAACAATGAAATAGCTGTTAGCGTTTTCAGTCCTTTGTAAGCACAGGTTCAGAATCTTGAGAATCCTTCTCTCGATTCGGCTGTGAAGACGTAGGTTGCATACACTTTCCACCTTAGTCTTCAATGAAACATAGTGTTGTTTTCTTCTTAGCTGAGATTCAACTACTATGAGAATATCTTGCCATTAACGGACCTCGGTCTCTAGAAAGTAATTGGCTTTCGCCTATTGGGCACATGCCTTAAGAGAATCATCACTTGCCGTCCAGCATCAGTGACAAAAAATAGACAATTTGTATGGTCTCTCGGCATAACCCTTTAAAAGGCAAAGATCACGTGACTTTCTCGGATGCTTAGACAACTTGCCTCACAACGCAGTCAATTGGCAGCTGTCAGAGCGCCCGAGCAGTCAGTTAACGGTCTACGCTGTGGACTTAGTAGGTTGTTTCAAAACAATCATTACTTATCCTAATAGATTGTCCCAGTATCCATACCATGGACACCCCCATGGAGTGTCGCTGTCTTATGTTCCTATCCATTGCCGAGAAGAAGAATCTTCGCTGCAATAGGATAGGAGAATAAGAGACTCTTCGCTGCAGACTTTAAAAGAAGTCGTAACGTTACAACCTCAACCATTAAGCGATACATAACCAGGTTCACAAATGTCTTCAATGACAGGAACTTAAACGTGTCTGAATATAAAGATCTCCAAGACCTTCTCAGATCCTTCGACACTACTAAGGCGAGACTACAGTCCCCTCCAGCATGGAATCTGGACGTAGTCCTGAAGTTTTCTCATGAGTGATAGGTTCGAACCTTTATAGGAAAACATCATTTAATGACCTCACCATGAAAACTCTCGGTCTTAGTTAGTCTAGCAACAGCGAAAAGAGTCAGCTAAATGATTCAGCAAAGCTGTAGGTTTCAGACAGGGCAATGCTATCTGCTCTCTACAGCGGGGTTTTCTAATGAAGAACGAACGCCCTTCTCAGCTCTGGACCAAATAGTTCTAGATTCCAAACCTGTCGGATCTCTCAGGTAAGGAAGTAGAGAGAGTTCTTTGTCCGGTAAGGGCCCTGAGGCATTATCTGGAAAGAACGAAGCATTTACGTGACCCATCAGAGGAACTTTTGGTGTTCTGTCAAAAAGCCCTCTCTGCAAATGTCAATGAATGCGCTATCCTTTTTTTTTATAAGGCATTTAATCAAGGAAGCACATTCAGTATGTAATGAAGTGGATCTCAGGCTACTGAAAAGTGAAGACTCATGAGGTTAGGGCCGATGCAACCTCTGTAGATTTTAATCAGAATAGATCCCTTCGAAATATCCTGGACTCAACCTTTTGGAGAAGCAAATCAGTGGTTGCGACGCACTATCTGGGGCAAGTGCAAACTCTGTATGAAGACTGCTACGCGTTGGGACAGTTTGTAGCAACTCATCCAGTAATGGGACAGGGTCTACCCTGAAATCCCATAACCCAATACCCTTTATTCTACCTTGGGACTATTGGTATTTTGTGGTTGTTTGTGGAGACTGGACGCAGTCTCCCACAATCATTGATCCTTAGTCAGGTGGTCAACTTGTTCCTTGGTAGCGCCCGGAACAAGGGTATTGTAGGGAGTCTAGTCACATAGAGGTTTAACCGGTTGACAGTCTCCAAGAGGTCTTCAGCCCCCTGAGTGGATCGCTGGATCTCATAAGGAAAGCAGACATAATGAATCAGGATAATCAGTTGAAGTCATCTTCCTTAAACAGGTACGAACCCGTAAGTTTGTTTTGATTAACTCTTATGTCAGTTCCAACGATGATAGCTGTCTCTGACCCTCCACACCAAAGGTGTCAATCAGTATATATATAACTACCAGGTGAGTTAGATGTTTGAAAATGTTATTTTCATGATAAAATAAATTTTTGAACATACTCACCTGGTAGTTATATATAATTAAATTCCCACCCTCCTCCCCTCTAGAGACTATGGGCATGGAAGATCTGAGGAATAGTTGGAACGGTTCTACGTACCTGGGTAGAGGGCGCACAGGTGGTGCACCTGACTACCCAATCGCTGATTGCCGCGAGTTTTGAATTTCTGCCGTGACGTCAGGGACGTAAGCTATATATATAACTACCAGGTGAGTATGTTCAAAATTTATTTTATCATGAAAATAACATTTCTAGAGAGCTTTATTCCAGCTACTCCTCGTTCCCCTCCTTCAGAGTTTACGCTTGGGAAAATCGTTCTAATATGACAAACTTTACAAAGAGGGGTTTTGTCGCTCCCTCTTCCAAGAGAACTCTAAAGGTGATGGATAACTGGAAGCAAACGAAGAAAAAGCAAATTAAGACAGTTTCTCGTTTTCCCCCAGCAAAGTTAGCATCCAGCTCGACTGTATAGCATGAGACGAGAGAAGCTCTTGGCCTTGGAATTCTTCTTCGACCCAAGGGGACTTCTCGAGTATGGCGATTCTTTTCGTCGAACAGCTATGAACAGAACCAAAGTGCTTAGTCGACTTCAGAATTAGGATCAACTCGTCAGAGAAGTGTTCAGAGCTTTCGAGTTTTAACTTTTTGGGAACGTAGAGCGTCAGGTTTTTACACCTAGACTACAGACTACAATATCTGAGCAACAGGACGTATGGACTCCCAGGACGCCAGGCGTCAAGATTCTGGACGCCAAGACGCTAGGCGTCAAAAAACAAAAAAAAAACTAAAGTCAGGAAGCCGATCATCACTACTCGACGACAGAGCTCCAAAAGTCAAATTGGACTCCAGGACGCCAGGCGTTCAAGAGGCTGGACACCAAACGCCGGATGTTCTAGTATTTGAACAGCAGGATGCCAAATGTCATGAATTATTTTTTCCTTACTTATGAGTCAACTCATTCATCGGGCCTGTTTTATGCGCCTCTTTCAGCACAAGAGTTAGTGAATAAGGTCTCCTCTGCCTTAACCCAGAAGGCACGCAGGACTTAATATCGAGAATTCTCGATAATTGTTTTTTATGATAATCGGTAACCTCGCAGAATGCTTGAATTCCTTGGGATTTCTAGCATTTGCAAGAATATCTACTACTGGAGTAAGAATATCTCTCAGTAGATTACCAACCCTGGAATACACAAGAACGAACCCGAACATCCAGTTTAGATTGAACTTTTGTCTTCGGGGTTTTTTTCAATGTTTACTATTGAAGCTTTCCTTAGGGGAAGACTTCTCCTTTACTCTCTTGACTAGAGAAGGATAGGTGTAGATTTCCAATCCGTATTTTCATTTCTCGAAGGGAAAAGAATTAGGATGGAGGTCGTTTGTACAGAAGCCTACAAATATACGACGGATATTACACTTGAGACATAATTCTGTTAAGCAGTTGCATTGTCCAGGGGGCAGTCGCATACCGTAGTTAATTCTACGGTATGGGACCGAGACGACTTGGGTCTTAATAGAACTGCAACTCGGGACTGTCTATCTTCCCAGGAGTTACCAGTTTCGATTTTAGAATACTATGGTATAGTCACGACAAAAACACCTCAATTTTTTGTATTTACTGAAATCCGTTTCGTTTAAATAAATATAATTGCTCGAGCATAATAGATTCCTTTTCTTTTAACGCTCGATTATTCTACCTGAACGCATTCCTTAGAGGAATGAATTACCAGGCAACTCAGGATAGCGAGTGAGCAGGAACTGATTAGACCGAGACTACAGATTCGGCAACCCAGTACCAGCTGGTTCTCCGAGACGCACTGTCTTATTATGTCTCTCTCCCCTACAATGATTGACTACCGAACCTGTTCTCTGTACAACAATATCAGACTTACGTCTCTTTTTAACGGGGATTCTCGCATACATGTATGACATCTTCGGCATCCCCTTGGATATTGCAAGAATTTTCAACAGATATATATATTCTGGACTTTTTCATCTTGACGTTTACCGCACAGTAACAGAAGCCTTTACTACTCTCCCGCTGTATTGCATTGTGATAATGCAGAATGTCTCTCAGACTTCTGAGTTTGTCTGCAAAATAATCTCGTATTCGATAGGGTGCAATTGTTCGTTGTTCACCCCGAATTAACAGATATATACGGAAGACATTGCCTTCTCCCCGAACTGCCAGCTCTATTTCCAATTGATCAGCCCATGAGAAGTAGAACTTCCCTGTATTTCCATTACTGGAAACCGCCCCGCTTTCATTGCAACTACAACCCCTCACCTTACAGCAATGAAATCGCTGTTAGCGTTTTCAGTCCTTTGTAAGCGGCGAGGTATGGAACCTTGAGAATCCTTCTCTTCTCGATTCGACTGTAAAGACGTAGGTTGCATTCACTCTCCACCTTCGTCTTCAATGAAACAGTGTTGTTTGCTTCTTAGCTGGGATTCATCTACGAGGGGAATGTCTTGCCATAAAGGACCTCGGTCTCTAAAGGGCAATTGACTTGGCGCTATTGGGCACATGACTTAAGAGAATCATCACCTCGTTAAGGGATTCACTACCTCACTGTCCAGCACCAGGGACAAACAAATAGATAATTTGTATTGTCTCTCGGCATAACTTTTTTGAAAGACAAAAAATCACGTGACTTGCTCGGATGCTTGGACTCTACGCCACCGAACGCAGTCGATAAACAGAATCTCAGAGCGCACCCCCCGAGTCAGTTACAATCTATGCTGTAGACTTAGTAGGTTGTTCCAGATCAATCATTACTTCATCCTAATAGATTGTCCCAGCAACCATAACCATGGACTTCAGCCATGGAGTGTCGCTGTCCTATCCATTGCCGAGAAGAAGAATCTTCGCTGCAAGGGGATAGGACAATAAGAGACTCTTCGCTGCAGACTGTAAGACAAGTCGTAACATTTCGACCTCGACCCCATTAAGCGATACATTAAACATGTTCGGAGAGGTCTTCATTGACAGGAACTTAGACGTGTCTGAATATACAGATCTCCAAGACCTTCATAGACCTTCGACATGACTAAAGAAAGACTACAGTCCCCTCCAGCATAGAATCTGGACGTAGTCCTGAAGTTTTTCATGAGTGATAGGTTCAAACCTTTACAGGAAACATATTTAAGGACCTCACCGTACTCTCTTCTTAGTTGGTCGAGCTACAGCGAAAGAGTTACTGAAATCCATGCCTTCAGCAAAGCTGTACGGTTCAGACAGGTTAATGCTATCTGCTCTCTACAACTGGAATTTCTAGCGAAGAACGAACACCCTTCTCTGCCCTGGCCCAAATCGTTCGAGATTCCAAACCTGTCGGAGCTCACAGGTAAGGAATTAGAGAGTTCTTTGTCAGGTAAGGGTCCTGAAGCATTACCTGAAAGAACGAAGCAATTATGTGCCATTCAGAGGGCTTGAGTGTTTTGTCAGAAAGCCCTCTCTGCAAATGTCAAAGAAATGCGCTTCCCTTTTTTCATTAAGGAACCTTATGATGGAAGCTCATTCAGAATATAGTGAGGCGGATCTCAAACTGTTTGAAGGACAAAGCACATGAAGTTAGAACAGTGACAACATCTGTAGCTTTCAGACAGATCAGGTCTTTACAGAGGTATAATGGACCTCTACTTTCTGCAGAAGTAAGTCAATGTTTGCCTCACACTATTGAAACATGTGCAGACTCTTTATGAAGACTGTTGCACCTTTGGGACCATTCGTAACAGCGGATGCAGTAGTGGGAGAAGGAGCTACCCCTACAATCATTTCCCCATAACCTAATACCGTTTTTCCTTCCTTGGAACTGTTGAATTTTATGGTTGTTGTGGAGACTGGACGCAGGCTTCCACAACCATTGATTTTCAGTCAGGTGGTCATTTTGTTCCTTGGTAGCGCCCGAACAAAGGTATTAGATGAGGTCCTGTCACATAGAGGTTATGCACCGGTTGACAGCTCCTTGAGGTCTCAGCCCCTGGGTGGATCGCTGGATCTCTTAAGGAAAGCAGACATAATGAGGCACGAGATTATTAAAGTCAGCTTCCTTAAACAGGTACGAACCCATAAGTTTGTTTATTAACTCTTATGTCAATTCCAACGATGTTGGCTGTCTCTGACCCTCCACCAAAGGTGTCAATCAGCTATATATATATAACTACCAGGTAAGTTAGATGTTTAAAAATGATATTTTTCATATTAAAAATAAATTTTTGAACATACTTACCTGGTAGTTATATATATAAAATTTAATTCCCACCCTCCTCCCCTCTAGTGACTAGGGGCATGGAAGATCTGAGAATAGTTGGAATGGTTCCAGGTATCTGGATAGAGGGTGCACAGGTGGTACACCTGACTACCCAATCGGCGATTGCCGCGAGTTTTGAATTCTGCCGTGACGTCACAGGGACTTAAGCTATATATATATATATAACTACCAGGTAAGTATGTTCAAAAATTTATTTTAATATGAAAATATCATTTTTATTAGTCCTTCCCATGCACTCTTTAGCCACTCGTCTTCACTGGTTTTCAGATATTGCCCCAGTGCTCTGTTCTCGATGTTGACGCAGTCCTCTATACTTAGTAGTCTTCTCCCTCCTTCCTTTCGTGTTATGTATAGTCTGTCCGTATTTGCTCTTGGGTGGTGTAGTGCTTTGTTTTGTATTGTCATATGTTTCCTTTCCTGGTTTTCTGATCTATGCTGCGGAGTTCTGCCTTCGTCCATTCCACTATCCCTGCGCTGTATCTGATTACTGGCATGCCCATGTGTTTATGGCTTTTATCATATTTCCGGCGTTGAGTTTTGACTTGAGTATCGCCTTGAGTCTCTGCATATATTCTTTCCTGATCGTGTCCTTC
Organism: Macrobrachium nipponense; assembly: GCF_015104395.2. Lineage (NCBI taxonomy): Eukaryota > Metazoa > Arthropoda > Malacostraca > Decapoda > Palaemonidae > Macrobrachium > Macrobrachium nipponense. The sequence goes on from NC_087218.1 coordinate 10,053,491, forward strand.
AATCTCTTGGTGTTTTATATCCCCTCCTTCCATTATTCCAAGGTATTGTATCTGTCTCATCTATGTGTATGATGTTGCTCCCATCTGGTAGCTTTATCCATTCAGTTCTCGTTATTTTGCCTTTTCTTTTTGTATGTTGACTAAGGCGCATTTGTTTTTCTATTCCAAACTCCATCCTGATGTCCCCAGATACAATCCTTACAGTCTGGATTAGGGTATCTATTTCCTTGATGCTCTTACCATACAGCTTGATGTCGTCCATGAACATCAGATGGTTGATTCTGTTGCCTCTTTTCTTGTGTTGGTACCTTCGGCATCCATCTTCTGTAGTACTTTTGTCATGGGAATCATGGCACTATACGAAGAGTAGTGGGACAGTGAGTCGCCCTGGAAGATCCCTCTCCTGATATTAACCTCTGCTAGAATTATTCCAGAGCTTGTAAGTATTGTATTCCAGTTGCGCATTGTATTTTTGGGGAGGAAGCTGAGGTGTTTTCCTCTGCCCCCATATATTTTCAGGACATTCTATTAGCCATGTGTGTGTATCATGTCGAAGGCTTTCTTATAGTCTATCCATGCCATGCTTAGGTTGGTTTTTCCTTCTCCTACTGTTTTCTTCATTATATTATTATTATTATTTTATATTATTATTTTTTTTTTTCTTTTTTTTTTTTGATTTTTTTTTTTTTTTTTTGCTCTATCATAGTCCTCCAATTCGACTGGGTGGTATTATAGTGTGGGGTTCGGTTGCATCCTGCCTCCTTAGGAGTCCCATCACTTTTCTTACAATGTGCGCCGTTCTAGGATCACACTCTTCTGCATGAGTCCTGAGCTACTTCAGCCTCTAGTTTTTCTAGATTCCTTTTCAGGGACCTTGGGATCGTGCCAAGTGGCTCCTATGATTATGGGTACAATTTTCCACTGGCATATCCCATATCCTTCTTATTTCTATTTCAGATCTTGATACTTATTCCCATCTCATCTCTTCAACTCTGGTGTCCCATGGTATTGCGACATCAATGAGTGACTCTCTCTTCTTGACTTTGTCAATCAACGTCACGTTTGGTCTATTTGCACGTATCACCCTATCATTTCTGATACCATAGTCCCAGAGGATCTTTGCCTGATTGTTTTCTGTCACTACCTCAGGTTGGTGCTCGTACCACTTATTACTGCAAGATAGCTGATGTTTCTTGCACAGGCTCCAGTGGAGGGCTTTTGCCACTGAAATCATGCCTCTTTTTGTACTGGTTCTGTGGCAAGTGCTGCCGGGCATTCGCTTTCTATGTTGGTTTATGGTTTCATTTTTTGTATTGCACTTCCTACATATGGGAGAGATGTTATTTCCGTCTATCGTTCTTTGAACATATCTGGTTCTTAGGGCCTGATCTTGTGCCGCTGTAAGATTCCTTCAGTTTCCTTCTTTAGCTCTCCCCTCTGTAGCCATTGCCATGTGTCATTGCTGGCTAGTTCTTTAGTCTGTCTCACGTACTGTCCGTGCATTGGTTTGTTGTGCCAGTCCCTCTGTTCTGTTTGTCATTCTCCTGTCTCTGTATATTTCTGGGTCTTCGTGTACTTTTATTAGTCCTTCTTCCCCATGCACTCTTTAGCCATTCGTCTTCTCTTGGTTTTCAGATATTGCCCCAGTGCTCTGTTCTCGATGTTGACGCAGTCCTCTATTATTATTATTATTATTATTATTATTATTATTATTATTATTATTATTATTACAGTGGCATTGAGAATTTTTCAAGCTGATTGACCATTCTAATGGAAAAAACATATTATTAACAGGATTTCTGATGGCCTTGAACTCGAACCATCTCGTTCATCATGACCTTCCATGACGTTGCCTGTCAAAGCTATCGCAGTATTGGCCAGGAACTTTCTTTACTTGATATTTATTAGACTACCTAGAGGACGGAGATGGACCAGAACTAGCAATTGGGATATACCAACCTACTCCCAGTGGAACGGTTAACCCCCCTCCCGCCCCCCTCACGTTTCACACTCTTCGCGGCCAGTTTCCCTTTCAGCGCTGAATGACGACGTCATAGGTCCAAGCGCTAAGCACTGCCTAAATTCTGTCTACTATAAGTAGTAGCCCTCTGGCTCTCACGGTTACCACAAGTTAGGCGTCGTCTTAGACTCACTCACCCCGTAGGGAGTCAATGGAAGCCAGTCTGGAGAGCCCTGCCCGCCCCCGCTCCCTGTCCTCGCAGATGGCGATGTTTCCCCGCGTCGTCTCCGCTGACGAGCACCTTCCCGTAGGAGGCCAGGGCCGTGATGGGGCGCGAGTGCCACCTGACTCGTTCCGCCTCCTCTATGATGCCGTTGGGGCCGCCTCCACGCTCAAGGCGACGATCTCGCCCGTGTGAACACCTGCGGGAGGAGGATGATCGTATGTTCGTCAGTAGTAACTAATTTATGAGGACAGAAGATGAGATGGATGGATGCTGATGCCCACATATGCATGTGTATGTGGTGATCTGCGTAATGCAAATTATATATATATATATATATATATATATATATATATAATATATATATATATATACATATATATATTGTTAAAAAATCCACAATTACATAATAGAAATATATTTTAATATATAATTATGGATTTTTTAACTTTGTTTTCACGAGACTGTGAATTTCTTACAACAACAACGACATAATAATAATATTAATAATAATGATAATAATAATATGATAGTAATATTATTATTGATATGATTATATATATATATATATATATATATATAGATATATATATATATATATATATATGAATTTACAGATATTACATAAGCTGTTTAATTACTTTTATATTCTCCAGAATGAAAGAATATCAACTCACGCAGTTATGCTACGTGTGTGGCGTGAACTCGCGTATTTTATATACAAACATATATATATATATATATATATATATATATATATATATATAGTATATATATAATATGTTTATATATAAATTTACAACTGTTTACTTGGGCTCCTTGAGTAATGTATATAAACAAATTCGAAAATATTGACATAAGCAGTTACTCATATTGCCTTCGTGCGCAAAAAACTAAATCTTTATAAACATCTAACATCTATGGGCATGGGGCGAAAAACCGACGAAACTCCAGGCTACTCCTCCCACTCACCGACACAGATGAAGCCCGTGTAGAGGGCGCAATGCCCCTGCAGAAGGAGGCGTGGGCGTCAGGACTCGGCTGCGGGAGGAGGTGGGCGCACAGCAGCACGGAGCCGTCCCACTCGTATATGAGGGCGCCCGCGTTGGTGGCTAGGACGAGAAGCGCTCTGTCGTGGACCTGCACCCAGGAGGCCTGCGGAGAGGATAATATGAAGGTTCTTCAGTTCGAGCTTTGGAATTCATTTTTCTGCCTCCGTTTTTCCCCAGACGCGAATTCCCGAGATGTACATGTACTAGTATATTCACATAATCCCGTGCATCTGATGTTATATTAAGGTAGTCACACTGATAATAATTATATGATGACTTCTGCAATTTTTTACAAATATTCATTATAATGAAATTAGTCAAGACAAAATTCATGCCAATAGCGTGCCTTGGGGTGCCACAAGATTGGCATGAATTTTGTCTTGGCTAATTCATTTCAATGGATATTTGTAAAAACTGTTTTGCAGAAGTCTGCATCAATGGAAAAGCGATACAACACAGACAGTGCATTACATAAGCATTTAATACTGGCCTAGTGGAATGGTTTTTTTTTTTTTTACTTAGGTAGCACTAGAGAACGCGTCCATCATTATTAAATCATTCCTTCAACAAACTAACATTTCTTCGTCAAAGACGACCTACCAATCACTAACTTCGACCATCTATAAATACCATCCCATAGCACCGTATGATTTGCGTAGCCCTTGTGCTTGATGGATAATTATAATCCAATTCAATTCCTGGAGCTAAATGTAAGATAACGCAGGTGTTCAAGCGCATGCGCGCGTGCGAGCTCGTACCAGTACCCTGCATGATAGTGGCGACGGATGAACGACTGGAAGAACTGGACCCTACATGAGCTAACCACCCTCCTGGGTTCGGTGTCCGGGGGGGTAGAGGGGCAGGACGACGTTCAGCTCCCCGCTGTGGACGACGCCTGCGCACATCTGGTTGAGGAAGAGGTATGGTAGATTCTCACATCAACCGTGCCATCTGATGTCTAGGCCAGTTCCCTTACGACGCTCCTGGATTGGTGGCTGTTGATAAGACAATCACAGAAGCTGGAAGTTGTGAAACTCTCAGTCTCTCTCGAGTTCACATAGGCTTCATGCATATTCCACCTCTCCTGAGGGATACTTTTGAAAGATGTATCCCTCAGGAGAGGTGGGCACGTACATCCTGCCCATGTGAACTCTCTCTCGAGAGAGAGACTGAGAGTTTCCAGCCCTGTGATAGGCTTATCAACAGCCAATCAAGGAGCATCGTAAGGGACTGGCCTAGACATCAGAGCACGGTTGGATGTGATTTTTCTACATAGTAGTAGTGCTAGACTAAGCCAGCTTTTGTACTGGCACGGGCTCTTGCTTGCTGTCCAGGCCGCCCATGATAGGAAGAGGGCAGCTGTTCCCTTCTGTTTCATAGGTTGGTAGATATCTGTATGCTAGTCATTTTCTTCAGTAATTATTCAGTTTCTAATGGATATTAGGGCTGTTGATCACTTCGCCTCAGAGGTATTCTCTTATTCCCTTTATTTCTCTTATTGGATGTGGTTCATGCTTTGAATTGACTGATCTCAGTATATATATATATATATATTATATATATATATATTATATATATATATATATATATATATATATAAAGGTTTTTGCCACGAAGGAAAAAAATGAAAAAGCGAGATAGCCAAGTACTTTCAGTCCTGTTCGGACCCTTTACTGAGGCAAAACTGATTTTACAAAGAACAACATAGTCAAAAGAAGCTTAATATACAAACTGACACTACCAGATTAGCCATAAGGGCGATTTTCACTCTACAGAAAGGAGGAGCCACCAGAGGCTAGCCACACCTTGAAGGATACCTGCCAGTAAACAGTGATTCTTCAGAAAACAGTACCATTTTGAAAAAACACGGGGAGCATAGCAATTAATATCATGAATTTTTACACAAAAATTTTCCCAACAAAAATTATTATTAATGAAAAGACGAAAGAAAATATAAATTATATATACGAATAAGAGAAAGAGGGAGAGAGAATATCGAACCAGAGAGAGAGAGAGAGAGAAGAGAGACAGAGAGAAAGAAATAATAACTATATACATGTGGGGACTAATTTATTAGTTGTTCATTTATTTTGAGGTCCTTCATAAACATCTTACAAATATATGGGTCCAAATGGTACATTCCCCAGACTAGATTTAGGGTTGTTTTTATTAGTGATTTGTATAATTGCCGATTCTAGTAAATTTCTTGAAACATAATCATTAGATCTAGCAATTACCGAGGTATCACCCCAATTAATACAATGAGATTTTTCACTCAGATGGATAAACAGTGCATTTGAAGTCTGGGCTGTTCTAACTGAATACATATGTTGCTTTATACATACACATAAATTTTTACTGACTGACCAACGTAAAACGAAGGGCAATCCTTACAAGGAATTTTGTAAATGATGTTATTTGTTACGGGACTATTCTTAATTAGCATATCTTTAATGGTATGTTATAAGAGACACTACATTTAACATTAACGATTAAATATTGATTTTATGGTTTCAAATCCACGAAAATAAGGTAAGCTGAGTACATTTTTAGGCATTTCTTTTTCATTAATAGCAACATTATAAAACTTTTTGTGAGCTTTTGATAAATCAATTAAATGAGGTGGGTAGCAGAGATAATTTCCTATCTTTTTTATGCATTCTATTTCTTGGTCCAGATATTGTGGACTCGTAATACGCAAAGCGCGTAGGAAAAAACATAGAAGAAAAAAAAATTTCAAATTTAAATATTAAGATGGTGGCCAGAATAAAAATGTACATATGTTAAAATTATTTGTGGGTTTTCTATAAATACAGAATTTGCATTGGAAAGATTCTCTTTGTATTAATACATCTAGGAAAGGGATGACATTGTTATTTTCAATTTCACAGTGAATTTTATGGATGGCACTAAATTATTCAATTTAGACAGTAAATCATTATATATATTTATATTTTCTTTCGTCTTTTCATTAATAATAATTTTTGTTGGGAAAATTTGTGTTAAAAATTCATGATATTTAAATTGTATATGCTCCCGTGTGTTTTTTTTCAAAATGTACTGTTTTCTGGAAGAATCACTTGTTTACTGCGGGTATCCTTCAAGGTGTGGCTAGCCTCTGGCGGCTCCTCCTTTCTGTAGAGTGAAAATCGCCCTTATGGCTAATCTGGTAGTGTCAGTTTGTATATTAAGCCTTCTTTTGACTATGTTGTTTTTTGTAAAATCAGTTTGCCTCAGTAAAGGTCCGAATAGGACCGAAAGTACTTGGCTATCTCGCTTTTTCATTTTTTTCCTTCGTGGCAAAAAAACCTTTATTTATACATAGCATCACGTTTTATATACTTCGTGATCAAGTTATTCATATATATATATATATATATATATATATATATATATATATATATGTATATATAGTTGTAAAGCTGGAGGAAGGAATGAAAGGAGTTGACCCTTAAGTGCTTTCGTGTATTTTTCACAGTTCCTCAGGGTCAAGTTGATACAAAATTCAGTATTTGTTACAAAGACACCTCTGTAACAAATAATGAATTTATGTATCACTTGACCCTGAGGAGGTGTGAGAAATACACGAAAGCGCTTAAGGGTCAACTCCTTTCATTCCTTCCTCCAGCTTTACGACGCTACATGAAATATCGCATGTTTTAGTGATAGTTCGTCTATATATATATATATATATATATATATATATAGATATATATATATATATATATATATATATATATATATATATATATATATATATATATATATATATATATATATATATATATATATTATATATATATATAAATATATATATATATATATATATATATATATATACATATATATGTACATATATCATAATATATATATATATATATATATATATATATATTATATATATATATGATTATATATACATAAAGATACATACCTTCCCATTTATACTAAGTCGACAGACATTGTTCGAAATCATGGAAGCCGAAGAGGCCAGCAGCAGCACCTTCTCTCTTTCATACATTTTGCTGAAAACAAAAAGAAAATATTATGTAAACAAAGAGAGAAGAAATCGGGGAAAAAAATTTACAGTGATAAAAATTTACCGCCCCACCCGGGGCGGACAAACAGGTTGCAGGTGGAGGGTGGATGTTTCCCCTACCCTCCCGATCCATTACTTACCCCACCCTCAGGCGGGCTGACAAACAAAAAAGATCCACTCGGATTTTTATTATTATGGAAAGATAACAGTTAGTATTACTGAGGATCTGTTGTATTTTTTGGGGTAAATATTGTAATGGTTCACCCTCTGTACACTCCCCCACCCCCCTGTAGTGGGTCTGCTAGACCTTCTCCTTGTAGTATGGCACAGATATCCGCCGATATCATTTGTATTTCCTTTGGCATGTAGGCATGGAGATTTACTCTCCCATGTGGCAGCATGTTTGGTGCCTATGGAGGATACCTTCAATGACTGGAATTTACGGCAAATATTTGCAATCTTGTGCAATGGCGGTCGGCTATGATGTGAGCAAGAACTCCGGAGAGGACCAGGGAACCTGTCAGGATAAAATTAGCGACCTGTATAGACGCTACGGCCTAAGAGACAACAGCTTCATACCTTTTTGTAGCCCAGACCAGAAGAAAACGTAGACAGGAACATGAACAAGTGTCAGGAAGGAAGGAAGAAGGGTAGGGCCTAGACCCTGAAGGAAGCATAACACCTCCTTTCTTTTAAAAAAGTGGACATCATGAGAACCAGGGATTCGAGAGCATGCTAAAAATGGCGTCGATTATTAGCTGAATCGAAGTACAGTAGATGTCCTGAGAGCATTTTTACGTCGATCAAAGGGTAGGACTAGACCGCGGAAGGAAGCCATAGACCTTTCTCTTTTAAAAGAGTGGATAAGGGTAGGACTAGACTGTGAAGGAACCCATAGACCTATTTCTTTTAAAAGAGTGGATACGGGTAGGACTAGGCCGTGAAGGAAGTCAGAGACCTATCTCTTTTAAAAGAGTGGATAAGGGTAGGACTAGACCGTGAAGGAAGCCATAGACGTATCTCTTTTGAAAGAGGGTGGATAAGTAGGACTAAAAGATCGATGAAGGGAAGGAACCATAGACCCTATATCTTTTGAAAGAGTTGATAAGGGAGGACTAATCGTGAAGGAAGGCCTAGGACTTAATGAGAGTGATAAGGGTAGGAACTAAATGGTGAAGGAAGCCATAGACCTATCTCTTTGAAAAAAAGAGTGGATAAGGGTAAAAGGGTAGGACTAGATCGTGAAGGAAGCCATAGACCTATCTCTTTTGAAAGAGGTGGATAAGGGTAGGGACTAGAATCGTGAAGGAAGCCATAGACCTATTCCTGAAAGCTTTTTGGATGAGAAATGGATAAGGGTAGGACTAGATCGTGAAGGAAGGCAGGAGACTATCTCTTTGAAAGAGTGGATAAGGGTAGACGGGTAGGACCCTATCGTGAAGGAAGCTATAGAACCTATCCTTTTGAAAGAGTGGATAAGGGTAAGGACTAATCGTGAAGGAAGCCATAGACCTATCTCTTTTGAAAGAGTGGTAAGGTAAGGGACTAGATCGTGAAGGAGCCATAGACTCTATCTCTTTTGAAAGAGTGGATAAGGGTAAGGACTAAGATCGTGAAGGGAGTCAGGACCTATCTCTTTTGAAAGAGTTTTGGATAAAGGTAGACTAGGATCGTGAAGGGAACCATAGGACCTATCTCTTTGAAAGAGTGGATAAGGGTAGGAACTAGATCGTGAAGGAAGCAATAGATCTATCTCTTTGAAAAGTGGATTAAGGGTAGGACTAAGATCGTGAAGGAGCCATAGACCTATCTCTTTTGAAAGAAAAGTGGATAAGGTAGGACTTATACCGTGAAGGAAGGGTCGAGGACCTATCTCTTTTAAAGAGTGGATAAGGGTAGGACGAGACCGTGAAGGAAGGCCATAGACCTATCTCTTTTAAAAGAGTGGATAAGGGTAGGACCTATACGCCGTTGAAGGAAGTCAGAGACCTATCTCTTTTAAAAGAGTGGATAAGGGTAGGACTAGATCGTGAAGGAAGCCATAGACCTATTTCTTTTAAAAGAGTGGAAAACGGTAGGACTAGACTGTGAAGGGAGCCATAGAACTATCTCCAAAGAGGTGATATTTTGAGAAACAGAAAATCAAGAGCATGCTAAAAATGGCGTCAATTATTAGCTGAATCGAAGTATTGTAGATGTCCGGAGAGCATTTTTACGTCGATCGAATCCAAAAAAGCTTGAGAACGTCTCTCGTCAACCGGATGAGCTGAATTTTCATATCGGACGTGCCACTACTGGATAAGACCGAACTTAACTTCCGGGTTTTTGTCGACCTCTGCGCCAGCAGAAGCAGCGTCTGTCTCTCTCTCACACACACACACACTATATATATATATATATATATATATATATATATTGTATATATATATATATATATATATATATATATATATAACACAGTGTAGAAGAGTTTAAAAGAAAGCTAGACAAAATCATTAGGAGGACAGCTCTACAGGTAAGTGAGCACACGATGTCTCCTCTAAGGATGGACTAACAAGTCTTTGAGACATCCAAATCCTTGTAACTCCTTGTAACATACATACATACTTATGAATGTCTTTTCCCGTAATATAACAGTATACTATGAAGTTGAAAAGGCCCTTCAACAACAAAATATATTCACGTTGCAACCGCATGTTCGGTTACCAGAACTTCTGTTATCCGAAATCACTGGTGAATTGTGGATAATTGTCCACAATCGACCGATGATTAAGGACACAGATGTTACGGTATCCGAAAATATGTGGTACAAATGTATAGAGTTTTTTATGGGCCTTTTTATCTCTATATTAAGACAAACATATATATATATATATATATATATATATATATATATATATATATATCAATATATATATATGGGTGTGTGTTTGTGTGTGTAATAAAAAGACAAATGCAACTAATGCAACTCTTGATTGTTCTCTACATGACTACGGGAACAAGCTAGGTACTATTCATTATTAAATTGAACTTTACAGACCAAATTACAACCGTTTATTTTCGGCTCACAGGCCCTCTTGTGTGGCCCCAGTGCTGCTGAAAAACCTTGCTCACGATTCAACTCGTAAATTTCTGCAAAGTCTGAGAATCACTGATTTTCTCTCCAGGCAAAAAAATATAGGTCCGCACTTTAGCCGAATTCCTGACAATCCTCAGGTAGCCAGCCGCATGCGCCCCTTGAACCGAATACGTGCATGGGGGCGTACAACTTTTTGGATGTTACTGATTTATAATTTTTTTTTATCAATGTTATCTCATGTATCTAGAAAGTGTATTTATTGTTTATACTTTGGTATATACCATGTATATGGCCTTGAGCTAAAATAATGGTATCTATTATTGTATTATTAATTATTATTATGTTATTTTATTATTATTATTATCATAAACGTGAATGAACTCCCTCGTCCGTTGATTTAATCGACCTTCTGAAGGATTCAGTATTGTAGCTATATTATCTCTCTTATATATATCGTATTAAAATGAATCTATATATATTATATAAAGATATATATATAATATATATATAATATATATATATATATATATAATATATATATTATATATATATATATATATATATTATTAAAGAATAGGTTGGCTTTTTCATTGTTAACCAGCTTTTTTTAAATTGCTTCATATAATTTTCTTCACTTAGAAAATATGAAGCAATTTAAAAAAAGCTGGTTATAATTATTATATATTTATATATATATTATATATATATATATATATACATATATAATATATATATATATATATATATATATATATATAAAGAGAGAGGAGAGAGAGAGAGAGAGAGAGAGAGTGAGTAGACTAACGGCATATTTATAAACTCAGTATGAATGACATACCACGGCACACACTGCAGGAAATGAAATCCACTCTTGACGATACGAAACACACGCACCTACGCACGCACAAGCTGACATTCCATCGAGAATTACTCTTAAGTACTCAATACTTCAGGACTAAACATATCCTTACCTAGAAACCACCAGTGTTTACATCACAGTTTGAATAACATTTCAGCACCGAATGTTTCCCTAGATGCTTCAACATCCAAGCGCCATGTGTCGCTCAATTATAGAGATGTCCAGCATCGCAAGTTTGAAATGATTCGCTGAGAAAAGATCTAGATTAGGAATCCGTTTCGATCGTCACTGGTGACAAGCGGTACACTGCTCTCCTCTGACGTATAGCTAGTGTAACCAGTCAGCTGGGTGGGTTTGTTTGGCCGAGAGCCCGAAGCCGTTGCTTAGCAACGGTTCGTCAACACAATCGCTGCTGGAGGTGACGCGCGTCCGTCAAACAGGAGAGAGATGCTTATAGAGAAATCGCTCGATAATAATAAATCCATGTAAAAAGTCAAGGTACTTCGCTGAGAGTCTAGTCCAGAGGATTTGATGTGTCAAGTTTTTTATTTTTCAGATTTTTGTTTAGCAACATTCATAATTATTTTCATCTCTCGTAAGATTGCGAGAGATGCTTGGATGCTGTGTAGTTCAAGATACGATTATAATAAGAAAACAAAGTTAGACGTGAAACGATAAGAAATATGGGCTTTCTTGCATCATTTTCGTGGAGGAGTGTATACCGTCAACAGCTATTGATTAAACGTATACAGGCAAAAAGCAGGGGTCCATTATATTACAACACTCCATCTCTAATAACATTTACCAATCTGGAAAGGCATTTTACCATTACATTTGCTACAATTACTGCAACTAATGATATCTCTGTTCGTGTCATAAGGCTAGGATTTATAAGTCAGTGCAATGTTATCCTCTTATGTCATGTAAGCATGTAGATATTTTTGTATCTTCATCCACGGTCATATTACCTAGTTTTCCATAGGATTTTGGAAATCCTCGTGATTTTAAAAGTAAGTCACCACCCTTAACTAAATAATGTCGGAAGTACTCATAATATTCTTAAGAGTAAGAAGGCCCGAAATCCTAAATAATAATAATAATAAATAAACTGAGATTTGGGGATATAGTAAAAAGGTTGGTAGAATACTCAGGTCTTTCCCAGATAGTGACCTCTAGTAAAGTTTGGGAGGGGTTGTGCCAGTAACCTCACGCATTACTTGAGGTTCTTTGCAGCGTGCCTTCTCGAGGCCCCTAGCTGCAACCCCTTTCGTTCCTTTTAACTGTAGCCTCCTTTCATATTCTCTTTCTTCCAACTGGCTTTCGACCCTAGTAGCAATTGATTCATACGAGGTTACTTTAACTGTCAATCTCCGTTTCAGCACTAAATGAGCTCACAGGTCCCAGTGCTTGGCAAAGCTTTGGCCTAAATTCTATGTACAGTCAATGCAGTTAATTAAATTTCAGGTGATCTTGCAGACAAACCGACCTAGAGACACACGAACACGCACACACAAACCTGCGTTAAAGATAAGTAGAGGGGAAACGCTTATCTGCCTTCATTTCGTTTCGAGTCTGGGACTCAGTTGCTGTCCTGGAGCATTCCTAGTACTACTTCCGGGATAATAAGTGGTGAAGATTTGGACATTATATATTAGTATAGTATATATATATATAGAATTATTTTACTCATCTATTTAGTAATCATGGTACATTATAGCACTGGTGACCTATACAATGATTCTTTTTATACTGTAATTATTTGACTGTGGTGGGTAGCTGCTAGCTATGTAGTACGATGTTCACTTTCATAGAACTGGAAGGTTTGAAGTATATATATATGTATATATATCTGTATATATATATATATATATATATATATATATATATATATATATATAATAACATATATATGTTATATATATATATATATATATATATATTATATATATATATATATATATATATATATATATTAGGTGACGCATAGATAACGACCCAAGGTAACACCCAATAGTGGTCTTGTGTGTAAGTGAAACATGATAAAATTGATTGCAAAACTCTTAGAGGTATAGTGTTGCTTAGTGTATCTGCGAAAGTTATGTAAAAGGTTTAATAAAAAAAAGGAAAATAGAACAGATAACAAAATGACAGTTAGGAGAGAGCAGTGAGAGTTTTGTTCTACAGGAAGATGCTTCGAGAGCAAGCGTGTAGTACTTTTAAACTTGTGTAAGGAGTTTGATCCAATAGGTAGAGTAGCTACTTGTGGTGTATACACTCGGCAAGGAAAGTTAAGATACAGTTTTTTTAAATCTTCTGACATACGTTGTTCAATAATGTCACACCTGGCAACTCTAGAAAAGGGGCGGAGCTTCAAAATCATAGCGTGAGTTGCTTTCTAGATTTCCATCAACTTTACACCATAAAGATTCTGTAGAGGTCCTATAATTATTTATACTTGAATGTAGAAACAGGCTCTATATTATTCGTTAATGTTGGTTTGGTAACGTCAGTTCAGGGTAGAATGTCGATAATCCTTTTTTAAAACATACTGTGAAACCTTATTTATAAGTAACGTTTGACACTAAACTGACGTAAAATTAATACGTAATTGAAGACGGATCTTAAACAATGAGAGAAAGTGTTTTAAAATTTGGGCATTACTTGTGGAAATCGTGAGGTACAATACAGTAAAGAACGAAATATTATGGCGATAGAGAGAGAGAGCGCGCAATCATAGGCCTATCGATAGTGATACTTAATTCATTATATTTGCTTTGAGAGATTAAGTGATAATATTTTTTTAAATGTTTCAAAAGTGGGGAGAGAGCAACTTGAAGAGAGGAAGGAGAGAGAGAGAGAGAGAGCACGTGCAAGCATAGGCCTATCTATAGAGATACTTAATTCATTATATCTACTTTGAGAGATTGAGTGATATTATTATTTCAAATGTGTTTAAAATGAGAGAGAGAGAGAGAGAGACGAGAGAGAGAGGAGAGAGAGAGAGAGAGAGAGAGCAAAATCTGCTTACGTGAAAGGTTAGGCCTTTTTATAACTACTTAATTTCATTATATTTTCTTTGGGAGATTGAGTGGTAGTATATCATTTTCAAAGTATGTTTTAGAAGTGAAGAGAGAGAGAGAGAGAGAGAGAGAGAGAGAGACGAGAGAGAGAGAGAGAGAGAGAGAGAGAGATTGTTAAAAGACGTGGAAAATTTTCTTTAGACAGGCTGCGGTCATTCTTGCGCTCTTGATAGTAGATATAGTATGTACTTTTGAAATCCGGTTTCATCCAAAAATCATTCACGAAAAAAGCCGTGTTAAGTAAAAAATAGTTTATTACCACAAATAACTCAATATGTATTGCACAGGCAATTAAAGTTTTATATCGTGCAAAAAATGCTGATGTGATGGGAGATCTTTCAACCTCGCGGCAAAGAAATGCAGTCGTGTAGGGCTGAGGCTACTACGGACTGCTTTGTAATGGGAGCATATAGCCAGAAAATCTTTGAGCTGAACATGCTAACTTTGGATAGGGATTTATGTTGAAAGACAGTAGCTTTGTAACAGCAACTAGCATTATATCCATGTCAACGTCAAAGTAATCAAAGTGTGAAATCCGTTACGTAGCCAGTATCCACTGAGTGCGCTTTCCCGCTCGAAGTTCTAGGGCTCCTCCTCACATCATAGAAAACGCTCTTGCGGATGCAACTAGATTTGCTTAACCTACCTTAACCGTCGCAACATTCACTGTCATTGACGTCAGCTAACTTTAATCGCTTTGGAATACAAACATGAGTTTGTAGAAACTAAAATAATTGCATTCACCACTTACGATGATGCAATAATATCCCCGTTCATGAAGGGAAACGAGTAAATATTGTCATCGTGATACATAGTACTACAATCAGAAATTCACATTCTATCTACCAGATCTCTATGAATGAATCCATCTGTTTTGCAGTTTTAACTTATAAGATATAATTTACAGTGTATTTTCATATTCTAGAGTAAATTTAGCGATATGTCTTTTCAGTAAAAAACAAATGGGAAATTCGATGAAAGAAAGCTAATGAAAACTGTATCTTCACTTTTCTTGTCGAGTGTACACATGGAAAGGGGAAGTTTTTGAAAGAACCGATCGATAGTTTATTTTGGATGAAGTTGGGGATGTATAATGAGGAAAGTAATTTGCTGAGAGTGAAGTTGAAGTGTATGTGTTTGTTACAAGGCTCATGGGAGAGTAACTGACTTGGTGTTAAAGATGACATGAGGAAAGGGTGTTGCATCTTTCAGTGAGATGATGAGAAAATAATGGAAAAAACTTTAAATAAAGGAACACGAGTGTGAAATACGAAAAGTGTCTCACAGTTAGTGGGAGTTAGTGGTAACAAATAGCAAAACAACAGTTTGGTGAAAAACTTGGGTGTTTGTAAGAATTACCCTGGCAACGGACCCAGTTAACTGTTAACCCCCATTTAACCAGTGTTTAACGATGCTCTAATTTGATCTGAATTCAGGACAAGAGTGAAGAAAAGCCAAAAGACTGGAAGGTGAGTTCTGTACTCTCGGTTGGTCTACCAGATGATAAACAACACCATCCAGCGGAAGAACAAAGATGAGACTGTAGGTAAATATGAAGAAAAATATTTCCCTCTTATTTATGGCTACAACGAAATATGGACACAACCAAGAAGGCCACTTCTGTGGTACACCCGTAGAGGGTAATGCCGTCAGAGCACCTCATGCGGTGCAATGTAGGCATTACTTAAGGTTCTTTGCAGTGTGCCTTCGGCCCCTAGCTGCAAAACCCCTGTCATTAATTTTACTGTACCTCTCATATTCTCTTTCTTCCATCTTACTTTCCACTCTCTCCTAACAATTGATTCATAGTGCAACTGTTTTGAAGTTTTCTCCTGTTTTACACCTTTCACGCCTTTTAGCATCAGTTTCCGTTTCAGCGATGAATGACCTAATAGGTCCCAGTGCTTGGCCTTTGGCCTAAATTCTATATTCAATTTATCTTTAACAGTATTGTAAAAAATAATTCATTTGCCTTCTCGGGTTCGTCCCTTCGGTCAAGCAAACATGTAGTACGACTTTACTTACTCAGAGTAAATGGAGAGACTACATGATCATGTATATAGAAGAAATAGCATGGTAACTGACCAAATATAAGCAGCCATCGTAACCCCCCCCCTTCATATTCATTATAAAATTTAGGGCTAAAGCGGAAGCACAGAGACACTTCCGGTCATTAGTGTTCAGGGCAGTGATAAGAGGCGGTTGGAGAAGTGGATAAAGAGAACCAGAGAATCAAGGAGATGAAGTATACGGATCTAAAGGTGGAACTGGGGAGGGAATCCACAGTTGCACGAAGAAGTAACAGTTAGAGGTGTTGGGCAGCAAAAGTGAAGAAAAGAAGTGGGAACGGAGGTAAGTAAAACGACCAAACTGTGGGTGTTGCTATGGGATGATGTGAACACCATTTAGTAATGCCTAGGCCTATAGGGTGCACCTCGTGAGGTTAACTCAAGGTATCTAGAGAAAGAGGTAGTGTCATCCCCATTGAACACTATGGTAACAAATCAAAATATGATTTCTACCTGTTTGTTTTTTAAGTTTTACTATAATAAGAATAGCTTTGCAAGCTTTTTAAAGGAAAGTTTAGATTCTTTGTTGCACTTCTGATACTGATGATGTCAATGATTAAAAAATAAAAAAACAATAAAACCAAGCCGTACATGAAAAGTACTTCTTTATCTTGATTGGTGAGCTTTGAATGACGTCACTAAGCTCCTCCCCATTTATATCATGCTCGTTGTCTTTCACTAGTCAAAGCGGGAAGGTGGTCTTTTTTAACTATGTTGACATTTCAACATAGCTAAATTATGGTGTCTTGTGCACAAAAATCAGACAAACTTATGGAAATTAGTAAATTTTCATTGCTTACCAAGAAATATTTCTGCAGATTGACGTCATGTCTGTAATATGGCTCTTCATCTGTTTAGCAGACGAATTTCCGTCAGTCAGGCTCGGAGTAATCACATTATGCTTTATGTCAATTACAGTTCCAATTATAATACCAGTCCTGTTATCAAATTACAATTACGACTAAAATTAATATTAAATAGAAATAAAGTAAGATTACAATTACCTTTAAAATCTGCAAATAATTACATTTCAATTAAATTACAATCACAATTACAACAAGCCTGCTGACAACGCACATCCCTGGTGTAAAGGGGGCGTGGCCTAGGCAGGCAAGAGATGCGAATGAGTCAATTTCCTTTGTTCTAGATGCAACCACCTTACTTATAACCACCTTGGGTTAACTGACACACCAAGCTCCTACGGGGATAATGATATTTTAAAAAAGGAGTACCCCAGGAAATAGTATTCTACCACTTGCCCAGACTACCCCGCACCCTGCTTCAGTAAACATTCCTGGCTATGCCTCTGCTGGATGGAGATACAATGTCGTCATGACGGTCTAGGTATACCTATAGACCGTAGTTGTCATAATAATGTCGTCTGGTTATCGGTGGAAAAGCTGTGGATCCAATTCATCATTGTTTCTTTCAGAAGATCGTGGCTGGACTGATCGGCACACGCTTGTCTTGATGACTTTAATGGGCCAATGCATGGCTTTTATGATCAGAGGAAGTCTCTCCGTCGCAATCGTTGCCATGGTGTCCTCTAATTCCAGTTCGACTCACGGTCACGGGGCTGAGAATCACGTCGATGTTTGTCCAGTGCCGCCTTGTGCCAACTGTACCCTCGGTCTAGAAAAGGTGAATCACACTGACGTTTGTTTTGGCAAAACGCTGGTGACTTTATGCCCGAACTCACAAATGTACACACACATTCCACAACATTGAAAATAGGACTGAAAACCTTGGCATCCGAGTAAGCAAGAAATAAAGACATTGTTTCCACGGTGGGCTTCAAGTCCGCCTTATACAACGTGGCGTTCTAACTTTATTCATTATTAATACTAACGTAATGCGTCAAGTACTTATATTTTGTCTTAAATACCACTGGTAGCTTGCAGCAACCTACAGAAGGCTTGCTAAGCCAGTGAGGTAAGAGGCAGTAGTTATTGGAGGAAAAGGACAAGAGTTCAATTAGTTCTTGCTCTGGATTATATAAGGCCACATTTCGAAAAGAAATGAAGCCAAAAATGTCGTAATATTGCATCATTTGGGCCTCTTATACTATGCTCATCCCTAAATACAGTGACCTTCTAACCATATTATACGAAATTGAGTCCAAAATTTTTAGCCATTGTATTATATGCGTCTAAAGCATGGTACACACTATGCCATCATGTATAAGCTACGTGATGCAGTAGTGGTGTTGAATAAAATTAATAGCGGCCAAACTGTACTGCAACACTGCTCACTTGTTCTCGCAGTTTAGCTTTCAACGGCAGGATGTCTGCCGATGATGTACTTTGCCAGGAGAGACTACTGTGGGGTGTAGTTGCTCTGTGTGCTGCAAAAAAAGAAACTTTTTAGGAAGAAACGTAGAGCCTTGTGGTGTAAGCAATGGCTTTCTCGGCGAACTTTAAAGGGAAACTTCAATGAAATATTTTTTGAGCTACAAGTCGAAAATCCACAGACTTTGAAAATTACACAAGAATGCCAATCCTTGCATTTTATAAATTGTTGGAAAAAATTGAACCATACATTTGTAAGCAGGGACACCAGCTTTCGAGACAACATATCACCAGAGCTCGTTCTTGCAGCTGAGGATCATAGGCAAGCCTCTAATATTCAACCAGGATTTCAAAACAGAGCCTCGGTCTAATCATCCCCGAAACCTGTGAAGCCATCTATAATGTCCTTAGGAAGGATTATTTGAGAGTAAGGTTCAAATATAGGTACTACAAAGTACACAAATATTTTTTTATTACAGGAAACGCAGCTCATCAAAACACCATAACTTCGGAGTGTAGAGATCTATCGTGCCAGCTTCAGAATTCTGTGATGCTTTGATTGCAGACATTTTCCTGTAGAATTGTGTCTTCAGGGTGTGCAGCTTTTTAGTAATGTCTTCATTCCGCAATGTACAGTTTACAAAACTCGATAACTCTGATTTTATGGTTTCCAAGCTTGCACTCCTTATGTTTCTCATCTTGTAATACTTACATTTGATGTTCCAAACAGATGGATGTTCCTTCAGTAATTCAATAAAATGTAATGTGTTAGTCATTGTCCACTCAAGGGGTTTGGCGGGTGGTGGAGAGCGGACGTCCTCCCCCTCTGAATGATGGTGCAACACTGAGCTGATAATGAAATGGCTCCGACCCATCAACACATTGGAGATGTGGCTTCGTGTTGAAAAAGTCGTTTTCAACGCATCCATCTAACACTGCGAGCATCGATGCATAGTGTGTACCGGGCTTAAGACTGACATTCCTTTTACTGTACCTCCATTCATATTCTCTTCCTTCCATCTCACTCCCAACCCTCTCCTAACAATTGCTTCATAGTGCAACTGCTTTAAGGTTTTCCTCCTGTTACAACTTTCATACATTTCTTGTCCCATTTTCTCTTAAAACGCTGAATAACATCATATAGGTCCCAGCACTTGGCCTAAATTGTAGTGTATATTCCACACCGCTCCCCGAAAGAAGTCGCTAATCCGCTGGACTTTTCGCGTTGCAGGAAGGCGAATTCGACTGGGATGAACAGCTGCAAGGCTTGGTGCTTGGGGCGCACTTCTACGGATACTTGTCGTCGTGTTTTGTCGCAGGACTGGTGGTGGATCACTTCGGCGGGCGCCTCATGTACGGCGTCAGTAACGTGGGAATGTCGATCCTCAGTGTGCTGGCTCCCGTCTCAGCTCGCACGTCTATTTGGCTGTTGATCACCAACAAAGTTCTCAGCGGTTTGATCCAGGTAGGTACAGGTACTAGTACTACGCTGCTGTTACCATCTTAGAAAGGTAATGTTAAACATCTATTTCTTATCACCTAAGCATTCTATCCTTTGCAAGTTGATATTCGGGCTTATTTCTTATACAGTTTTAGCCTTAATCCATGTCTTGCATTAATACTTCCTGGTTGCAATAGTCTACGATGTGAAAATGCACCGAAAATGATAGACGAACCAGTAAATAATGGACCACAGGCATCCAAAATATAATCATTCTATTAACCATTAAGCAATACAAACCCATCTTCAAATGCTTATTTAGAACAGCATTTTCCCATGAGTAGGAAACACACGGTTTTTGTATGTAGGCAGATAAAAATCATCTCCCTTTAAGTGGGAGAAGATACCTTATTTCTCCTCTACTCTGAGGGCAAAGTAAGACGATAAATACTCCTGTCAACACTTCCAGAGCCCTCTGTACCCTGCTCTCAACTCCTTGATGCTGTCCAGGATACCGCCACACCTCAGGACTAAATACTGTTCCATTACCATAGCTGGTAAGAGATGAAGTTTGTAGTACTCCTTTGCTAATACAGAGAGAGAGAGAGAGAGAGAGAGAGAGAGAGAGAGAGAGAGAGAGAGAGAGAGAGTTTAAAAATAACGTTTCGATTACCTGCATGGACTTCCGTGGATAGGTACTATATATTTTTTCTGTATATTTTTAAAATAGGGCCAGTGGAAACGAGGTATGAATATTTTTTTGGCAAAGTTCTTTGTGATAATACCTCTCCGAAGGGAGGGGGCGGGGTTAGTGCCGTCAGTGTACATCATGCTGTGCACTGTATAGGCATTACTTAAGGTTCTTAAGTTTCGTTCCCTTTACTGTACCTGCTTTCATATTCTTTTTCTTCCGTCTTACACTCCACCCTCTCCCAACAATTGATTGCTAGTGTAACTCACTACCCTTATTTGCTTTTTGGTTTGTGAGATTAGGGAAGTGGTCTTCAAACGTTTTGAGGTCATGGCCTACTTTAGATATCCCCAAATACCCATGGCCCACTACTTCAGATTTAGAGTAGGAATTGATAAGTTCAAAATACATTATAGTTCCTGGAACTGGGATTTTATTACATGTTATTACCATAAATTCAAAATATAGATTTTCATAAATTCAGTATACAAATATGCTCAGAATCTTTTCATGACCATTTTCATGATCTAAAAATCAACCAGTGAACAATTACTGGGAAATAATAAGAAAAAGAAAATATATTTATTTCCATATTTTACATATACTGTTTATTTATAATTATAGGTCCGGATAAAAAAAAAATATATTGTTTATTTACCTTTAATTTCTATACTTCTTTCGTGGCCCACTTGATAATCAACCCATGGCCCACTGATTGAAGACCACTGGATTAGGGTAATGGCGCATTGTACGTTTTGAATGAAGGAAGAAATCGATGATAGCATACTATTCGGATACTCCTATTGCAGTAAGGAGGCTCTGACTATATTTACAGGCGATACGTTGGGTAACGTCTTCTCAATGGCTCTTGGAGGAGTCTTGGCTAGTTCCAGCTTTCTGGGAGGCTGGCCGTCGGTATTCTACGTCTTCGGGGTAGCAGGGATTCTCTGGGGCGTTATGTGGTTCTCACTGGTTAAGGAAGATCCAAAGAACGTAGCCCCAGGAATGACTGCCGATGCTCGAAATAGAAATATGGTATGTTGACTATTGCTGTTTTGTTTTACCTCGCTTCTGTCTTTTGTGTGTGCGTTTGTGAAATTCTTATTGTATTTCGCGACCGCCTGAGTTGACCAAAACTGTGTATTTTCTACTTGTGGTGCAGTTTTTATACCAGAATCAAGAACCGGCTGTCACTGTACCTACACAGTAGCTAAGGGAATTTATTTTAGCGTTAGCTTTCACGCCATTCCCATGAGATAAGATAGGCCGAAGTGAAGCTGTACATCGTGCAGATATGTTTAGAGTAAGTTTGCAATCAGTTTTGTTTATCCATGCCACGGTTTAATGCAAGGGCTCATAGTCTGTCGACTGTTTATACCAAAACAAGGTCGCCAGAAGATAGGCCTACAATGTTTTACTTCTCATAACTCGTCTTATCACACATTGTCAGTGCACTTCTTCATCAAACTTGCTGGTATGAACACTTCTTCCCTATTTCAGCATGAGTATCAGTAATAACATGCCTTCTTTTTCTTTTTATTCGTAGTTAAAAGACATCGACTTCAAGCGTGTCCTGACTTCTCTCCCCTTTTGGGCGCTCGTGTCGTTCCACATAGGAGACAACTTCGGCTACTACTTGCTGTCTTCGGAGATGCCTACCTACCTGAGCAACATCCAGCATCTTGACCTTAACAAGGTGAGCTTGCTTATTTATGTTCCCTTTCACTAAAAGCTTCATAAAAGGGAATATCCGAATAGTATGCTATCATTGAGTTACATATTCTGAAATATAAGCTTATACCGCTACACAGTTCTACGCTGACCGACACGGGCTGTTTGGGAATCTTCAAAACTACAAGCTGTAACTCGGTCCACAAGTCGACAATATCACTAGGTTTACATTTTTTTTTTTTTTTTTTTTTTTATTTATGACGAGTTTTTTTATGAGTCCTCCCTTTATGCATGAATGACATTGATGCCCTCCCAGGTTCCTGTTCTTACCACTAATAGTACCACTCTGCCTCTTTTTAAATTATGAATGGAGGTCATCATGGGACGTTCCCCCGCTTTGAGCATCGAGCCTGGAACTTATAATGCTGAATAAGACAGTAATGGGTATTTTCTGCGGATAATCCCCAGTTGGATACTGAATGAAATATTTCAAATTTACAATAAGCCTTATGCTGGTTACTACTCTTGTATGTAGGATTAAAAAGGTCTGTATCTTTAATTATCATCCCAATGATTTTAAGCGGTAGTTTTCAAGCAACAGATAAAAATAGTCTGGCTTGGAAGTCATCTATAGTGTTCACAATTCTAAGTATATGAATTACCTACCCTTCAAATATTACCTGTCATACTTTTCTATTAGATTAGCTTTCCATAATAGAAAACGGACTTTGAAGGGTGTCTAGCATATTCTAATTGATGCATACTTCGATCAAAATAGTTATTGTTACTATACGTATTTTGACTTTCAGAATGGGTTGCTATCATCTTTGCCTTACACATTACAATCATCCTCAGCATGGTATGGGATTCTTTATCAGTGGACTGACTATTTCTGGAAGGATTTCAGTTCTGACTGCTCGCAGAATTTCTTCAGCAGTAGGTGAGAGAGAGAGAGAGAGAGAGAGAGACGAGAGAGAGAGAAGGAGAGAGAGAGAGAGAGAGAGAGAGAGTGAGTATGTCAGTGTTACCATTGAGCTAAGGATGGAAGTAAAAAAGAAAGAAAGAAAGGAAGAAATGTGTGGTTAAACTGTAAGACATGATAGTTGCAGTTCAGCTCCGCTGACAGATTATAATACGTTTGTGTGTGTGGTGTGTGTGTGTGTGTGGTGTGTGTGTAATGGGTATGCGTTTTCAAAAGCACATTCTCATATTTCTTTTCTCATTCAAGGAATGTACGGTGCTGGCTTGGCACTAGTAGTAATGTGTTTCGTCAATTGCAATGTACCACTGGCGGTTGGAGTCTTGTGCATAGCAGTGGGCATCACTGGAGCCTCCAATAGCGGGGGTCATGTGGGAGAGCAGGATATATGTCCTCAATCGCTAGTGGGAGTCATCACAGGAATGGGTTGCATGGCTCGGCTGCTAACCGGATTCTTAGCTCCTCTGGTCACAGGGAGCATCATAATGGGAAACGTACGTCAGTTTTGTTACCTCCTCAGTCTGAACTCCCTGTAGGTAAGGGGTTAGTGCACCTATGGGGTGCACCGTATAGGCGTTACTGAAGGCTCTTTGCTGCACCCCCTTTCATTCATTTTACTGTACCTCCATTCGTATTAGATTTCCTATTACGTATGTCAAGGGAGTCAGCTTTTTGTTGCAGTTTGTTAAGGAGGTGACCAGGTCTCACAAATCACAGAAAGGTTCCAATTAAGGTCCCAGGAGATAGGACAGTATAGTACTATCTCTCATTGTCATCGATGACCATACGAAAAATTGTAGCCATGAGCTGCGTAGTGTTTCAAGCACTGTCTCTTTTCCAGGAAACCTTACCAGCATGGCGAACGGCGTTCCTTATAGCAGCTGGAGTGTATTTCATAACTGGAACGTTTTACCAGACTTTTGTGACTGACACGGTTCAGCCGTGGATTAAAATCAAGGAAAATGCAGGTGAACTCTCGTGTCATTTTTAAACATCTCGTGCTATTAAAGAAATAAAAATAAAAAAATCTTGGAAATACCACTGATTTTTAACTTTTTACTCAAAGAAGTTTCTAGGCACATGTACACAACATAAATTTCTTATTAGAATAACTTTTGTTTAAGAAGGATACTATCTCTTAGTTACCTAATTAGGAAAAGTGAATTGTTTGATGGTTTGATGATATTAATTTTTAATTTTTATTTTTACTTCTGGACATTTTATATTCAATTTCAAAACTAATTTCAAGTCATAAAGTTACTGAAAAGACTTACGGAAATGACTAACTTTACAGAAGAGTCTGTTAAGGTCTTCGTATACATAGATATTTACGGTAGTTCTGAAAACATATATATTCAGAAATCAGAACTATTAAGTTTCCCTAAAAAAACTGTTTTCGAATTGTTTTGTCTGTCTGCCTGTCTGTAGGGTACGATTCTGAAAAAGGGCAGAATGGGATTTGTTAATGCCTACGAAAACATTCGTTGGGTTATCTCTTCAAAATTCATGGCTTTTTTTTTATACACTGATTTATGTTTAGATTAACTTTGACGCTTGAATTTCAATGATTTTAGAGCTTCCTGACTATGTGTGTATCTAGCAGGGTCTTCGTAATTAAATTCTCAGATTCATTAATCCAATTTTTTCGTTTCAATGGCTAATTTGCATCATTTCCTTCCAGAAAGCAGCAAGTCCTAGAAGCCACTGCGTAATGGAACTGAATAGGGAAGACTGACATATTCCCCAAGACAATTCAAAAGCCCAATATGGGTTAACTTTTCCTTTTATTTCCCCAGCAAGGAGACAAAATAATTGCACGTTTTTATGCTGTAGTCTTTGTAAGAAAGGCTTACTTACCCTTTCACCAGTAACAGTTGCTAACATTTAAGTAATCATTGATAGAATAACGATAAAAATGAATGAAATCAGTTTCCATATGATCTGTTGCACAGTTCGTACTAACCTACTATAGCCTACATTTGTTATGAAGTCAGATCACATTTATCAGCAATATTATCAGTCTCTTGTATTATTTCTCCTTTATTATTTGGGTTTGCAAGTTTGTGTGACTGCCTCAGTTAAGGAAAAGGAGTTAATTGGAGGGGGTTAAAAGTCAAGTGGAAATATTTTGCATTATCTCGTTTAGAAACATCACTTAATTTTTTCGGGGTAGTAGCGAAAATGGGGTGATGGATAAGAATTAAAATGAATACTTTGAAGTATTATAAAATGCAGCTGAAGATGATTAAAATTCTAAAAAAATAAAATAAATAAAAAATGGAATAAAGCTCTTCTGCACCTCATGCGAGTAGTGTAGAATGTAGAGTATAGACTGTCTGTAGTATCTGTACTGCTAGTGCTGTCTGTCTGTGGTGTAGACTGTGTAGCTGTAGTGCCAGTCTTGTTCTGTGTTATCCTAAACTGAGAGTACACCTCATAGGAACCAGAACTTTCGTAAAATTTAATAAGCAACACTTCTGGTCTATTTAGACCATACCTGAAGAAATAACGACGAACATACTACATGGTAAATGCCGTTTTCATTTGGAAAAAATCCATCAAGGCTTTCTGTTCTGGCTTAGCCAAAAGGCAGGCCTTACCTGAGGAAGGTAAAAGACGTAAGTACCGTAAGGATTAAAAAGTAAATTCAACTGTTTTAAACAACTTAAAAAAAATCAACGAAGGTAATTCAACTAGAAAGTGATAGTTTGTTGGTCTGCCTTTCATATCCCCAAGCAAAACCAAAACTATAGTTATTACTAGTAATATGGCCAGGATTTTTGTTCCTCAAGATTAAGACTGGACTAATATTGACACTGTACTCAATTTGTTAGCTGTTGGGTAATTATAAAAACACCGTAGAGTAGATTTAGTGTTCTTTGATTTCTGAAGTTCTCACCAAACACGGGGATAGTGCTGTCAGTGCGCCTCACGCGATGCACTGTGGGCATTACCTAATACTAAAGGTTTTTGCAGCGTCCCTTGGCGGCCCTAGCTGCTACCTCTTCATTTCTTTACTGTACCTCCGTTCATATTTTCTTCCATCTGACATTTCATCCTCGCCAACAGTTTTTTTCACATACCTAGTACAACTGCAAGGTTTTCCTCCTGTTACACCTTCCAAACCTCCTTTCAGTTTCCCTTTTCATTCCTGAATGAGGTAGTTCTACGGTACTATTCCGCGGCGCCCTAGACTATGGCAGTTGCGGTTTTCTATGCAGTTTTACCTCCTGAACAAGAATTTTAAGTAATATTTATTCGGACGACTGTAATTAATCCCCAGGGGGCCAGTACTAAACACGGCAAAATACATTGGACGCCTCAGTTGCGCGGTTGGTTTGGTGTTTGGCTCCCCACTCGGTGGTCGCGGGTTCGATTCTCGGCCATTCCATTGAGGAGTGAGAGATGTGTATTTCTGGTGATAGAAGTTCACTCTCGACGTGGTTCGGAAATCACGTAAAAGCCGTTGGTCCCGTTGCTGAATAACCACTGGTTCCATGGCAACGTAAAAACACCATACAAACAAACCAATCCCCAGTTGAACTATTCTGTAGACAAGAATTAAGTATTTTTTCATCCAGATAGGTCATTTTTATTTTGTTTCCTAAGCCCTATGCCAAACAATTATGGGGACGCAGTTGAAAATTTGGGATGTTAGGCTATGGAAAACTAAAAGGTAGAACCAAGCAAGAGCTCTGCATCAGGTATTAGTACCATGAAAATGATTTTTTCTCTAGCATTTTGGTTGCCTATTAAGAATTAGCCGTTTTTTTTTTCATCGACTGACTGTAATTAACCTGTTGTTAATCTTGAGTTATATGCTAGCAATCCTGGAATGCTATCGCGTATATGCGGCTAAGTAACATGGCCTGTTAGGTTAGGTTGGTTATGGTACATTAGGTTAGTATACACTAGTT
>NC_087218.1:10081338-10096338 GCF_015104395.2 Macrobrachium nipponense
AACTAGTGTATACTAACCTAATGTACCATAACCTAACCTAACCTAACAGGCCATGTTACTTAGCCGAGAACGCTCCGGCGGCTGTCGGAATCGACTACAAAAGGGACATACTTCCGACAAATTACGACCCGAAGGATATTCAACTCTACTTTGCTGGCGAAGGACTCGTGCTGGGGGTGATTTCATTCATCGCGAACGTAATCGTGTAGCTTAGGACGCAGAGAATAAGTATGTAGCGCAAAATAGAACGTTGGACCCGCCAGGCAAATTTTCCCCTGTGTTTTAACCCTGTGAAATCGGCCGTTTCATTTGGCTATAGGTGGTTGTCTGGAACTGTGTAATGGACGAAAAGTTGTTCGAAAGCTAGTTAAATGTGAAGTAGTATAACCTCGGTCATGTATCCTATATATATAAATGATCATAAATAACAGAATCGAAATATATTTTTTGCGTGTACGCACTAGGAATCTATATATAAATGATCATAAATAACGGAATCAAAATATATCTTTGCGTGTACGCAATAGGAATCTATTTAAAGTGCACATATATTAATCAAAATTATATGAATCCATATACATATGTATAAACAAATCAGGTAGCCTATAATCAATCTGTTACCTTTTATCTTACCAATATCTGCAGTTATATATGAGTTAGTATA
Organism: Macrobrachium nipponense; assembly: GCF_015104395.2. Classification (NCBI taxonomy): domain Eukaryota; kingdom Metazoa; phylum Arthropoda; class Malacostraca; order Decapoda; family Palaemonidae; genus Macrobrachium; species Macrobrachium nipponense. Next base: position 10,082,003 of record NC_087218.1, read on the forward strand.
TGGATTAATGAATCAGATATATAACATTTAGCATAAAAATCAACGAATCAATCAGCATAAACATTAATAATTTTATCAATTCATATATGAAATTTTTTATCAGTTAAAATATGATTTTTATCATGTTAATCTTCATTCTATGCAATTATCAGAGTACATTAGTATTTTCTGTAGCATATGTATCTTAATGAGATGAAGTGAAAAACTGTATCATTATATATCACGTGATCACTATTATTTACCAATATCATTGTTTTATATTTTATTACTTGAATCAATTCATGTACACAATGAATTTTCATTTACTTATATATATATATTCACATGGTGTCTGTATCACACTCCTATAAGTCAAATGCAAGTCAAGTTTGAGTAATATTCAGTAGTTGGTTTTGGTAGCTGACCGAGCTAATGTAAGTGTTTACATAATAAAAATATGGAATGTTAGTCCATATATATAAAAGACTAAAAATAAAGAGGTCAACCAGATTGCTTGCAGGAATGTGATCAGACTAGAGACGCTAAAGATGACGTATACAATAAGTATGTAGGCTAAGATAACATGCCGTCACCTGTAGTCATTCAATTGTTTATAAACTTTAGTCCAAGCTTCCTGCTTGAGACAAACACCGTGACCTATAGCTCAAGCGGCCTACGTGATCTGTTAGCGCGTGTCTTCATTTTGATTGTGTTCGTATGAAACTATGTCATCTGATAGTATGTTCATATGTTCGAGCTACTATCTGCTTCCTTCATAACTTGTAACAGAGATGTAGAACAGGCAGAACAGAGTTAGCTATCGTCATTAGAAGACCTGTATCTCTTTACCTAAGCTTTATCATGTAGAGAGAACAGAGGTAGCCATCATCATTGGCAGAAGCGATCAAGCTATCGTTATTAGAAGACTTGTACAATCATACCTGATCTTCACCATGTAAAACTTCAGAAGAATATATATATTTTTATACTTCGTGTTTTCTACAAGAACCTCCTCACCGAATCAACATGAGTTTAACACATCGTCGTCATAAACAAGAAGATAATCCCGACTTCGTAAGTGATCTACAAACCCCAAGACACTCCATTGAAGATGGAAGTGCAATACCAACCGACTTAGCGTAAGGTTATCGCAAGTCTAACATTACCTCATAGGGCGCCTTATCATACAAGGCACAAGCCCTAAAATATACGCGATAGCATTCCAGGATTGCTAGCATACAATTTGAGATTAACAACAGGTTAATTACAGTCAGTCGATGAAAAATAACGGCTAAAATTAATAAGCAACCAAAATGCTAGAGGAAAAATCAATTTTCATGGTACTAATACCTGATGCAGAGCTCTTGCTTGGTTCTACCTTTTAGTTTTCCATAGCCTAACATCCCAAATTTTCAACTGCGTCCCCATAATTGTTTGGCATAGGGCTTAGTAAACATGAAAATGACCAATCTGGATAAAAAATAACTTAATTCTTGTCTATAGAATAGTTCAACTATGGTTATTCAGCAACGGGACCAACGTCTTTACGCGACTTCCGAACCACGTCGAGAGTGAACTTCTATCACCAGAAATACACATCTCTCACTCCTCAATGGAATGGCCGAGAATCGAACCCACGACCACCGAGGTGGTAAGCAAACACCAAACCAACCACGCCACTAAGGCATCCAATGTATTTTGGCGTGTTTAGTACTGGTCCCCTGGGGATTAATTACAGTCGTCCGAATAAATATTACTTAAAATTCTTGTTCAGGAGGTAAAACTGCATAGAAAACCGCAACTGCCATAGTCTAGGCCGCCGCGGAATAGTACTGAAGAACTACCTCATTCAGCAATGAAAGGGAAACTGAAAGGAGGTTTGGAAGGTGTAACAGGAGGAAAACCTTGCAGTTGCACTATGTGAAAAAAACTGTTGGCGAGGATGAAATGTCAGATGGAAGAAAATATGAACGGAGGTACAGTAAAAGAAATGAAAGAGGTTGCAGCTAGGGGCTGAAGGGACGCTGCAAAAACCTTTAGTAGTAGGTAATGCCCACAGTGCATCGTGTGAGGTGCACTGACAGCACTATCCCCGTGTTTGGTGAGAACTTGAGAAATCAAAGAACACTAAATCTACTCTACGACGTTTATAATTACCCAGCAGCTAACAAATTGAGTACAGTGTCAATATTAGTCCAGTCTTAATCTTGAGGAACAAAAATCCTGGCCATATTACTAGTAATAACTATTGTTTTGGTTTTGCTTGGGGATATGAAAGGCAGACCAACAAACTATCACTTTCTAGTTGAATTACCTTCGTTGATTTTTTTAAAGTTGTTTAAAACAGTTGAATTTACTTTTTAATCCTTACCGGTACTTAACGTCGTTTACCTTCCTCAGGTAAGGCCTGCCTTTTGGCTAAGCCAGAACAGAAAGCCTTGATGGATTTTTTCAAATGAAAATGGCATTTACCATGTAGTATGTTCGTCGTTATTTCTTCAGGTATGGTCTAAATAGACCAGAAGTGTTGCTTATTAAATTTTACGAAAGTTCTGGTTCCCATGAGGTGTACTCTCAAACACAGTTAGGATAACACAGAACAAGACTGGCACTACAGCTACACAGTCTACACCACAAACAGACAGCACTAGCAGTACAGATACTACAGACAGTCTATACTCTACATTCTACACTACTCGCATGAGGTGCAGAAGAGCTTTATTCCATTTTTTATTAATTTATTTTTTTAGAATTTTAATCATCTTCAGCTGTATTTTATAATACTTCAAAGTATTCATTTTAATTCTTATCCATCACCCCATTTTCGCTACTACCCGGAAAAAATTAAGTGATGTTTCTAAACGAGATAATGCAAAATATTTCCACTTGACTTTTAACCCCCTCCAATTAACTCCTTTTCCTTAAAACTGAGGCAGTCACACAAACTTGCAAACCCAAATAATAGAGGAGAAATAATACAAGAGACTGATAATATTGCTGATAAATGTGATCTGACTTCATAACAAATGTAGGCTATAGTAGGTTAGTACGAACTGTGCAACAGATCACATGTAAACTGATTTAATTCATTTTTATCGTTATTCTATCAATGATTACTTAAATGTTAGCAACTGTTACTGGTGAAAGGGTAAGTAAGCCTTTCTTACAAAGACTACAGCATAAAAACGTGCAATTATTTTGTCTCCTTGCTGGGGATATAAAGGAAAAGTTAACCCATATTCGGCTGTTGAATTGTCTTGGGGAATCTGTCAGTCTTCCCTATTCAGTTCCATTACGCAGTGGCTTCTAGGACTTGCTGCTTTCTGGAAGGAAATGATGCAAATTAGCCATCGAAACGAAAAAATTGGATTAATGAATCTGAGAATTTAATTACGAAGACCCTGCTAGATACACACATAGTCAGGAAACTCTAAAATCATTGAAATTCAAGCGTCAAAATTAATCTAAACATAAATCAGTGTATAAAAAAGCCAGAATTTTGAAGAGATAAGCCAACGAACTAATTGTTTTTCGTATGGCATTAACAAATCCCATTGCTGGCCCTTTTTCAGAATCGTACCCTACAGACAGGCAGACAGACAAAACAATTCGAAAACAGTTGTTTTTAGGGAAAAAAACTTAATAGTTCTGGTTTTCTGCATATACGTATATGTTTCAGAACTACCGTAAATATCTATGTATACGAAGAATTTAACAGACTCTTCTGTAAAGTTAGTCATTTCCGTAAGTCTTTTCAGTAACTGTATGACTTGAAATTAGTTTTGAAATTGAATATAAAATGTCCATAAGTAAAAATAAAAAGAAAAAACTAAATATCATCAAACAATTCACTTTTCCTAATTAGGTAACTAAGAGATAGTATCCTTCTTAAACAAAAGTTATTCTAATAAGAAATTTATGTTGTGTACATGTGCCTAGAAACTTCTTTGAGTAAAAAGTTAAAAATCAGTGGTATTTCCAAGATTTTTTATTTTTATTTCTTTAATAGCACGAGATGTTAAAAATGACGCGAGAGTTCACCTGCATTTTCCTTGATTTTAATCCACGGCTGAACCTTGTCAGTTACAAAAGTCTGGTAAAACGTTCCAGTTATGAAATACACTCCAGCTGCTATAAGGAACGCCGTTCGCCATGCTGGTAAGGTTTCCTGGAAAAGAGACAGTGCTTGAAACACTACGCAGCTCATGGCTACAATTTTTCGTATGGTCATCGTTGACAGTGAGAGATAGTACTATACTGTCCTATCTCCTGGGACCTTAATTGGAACCTTTCTGTGATTTGTGAGACCTGGTCACCTCCTTAACAAACTGAACAAAAAGCTGACTCCCTTGACATACGTAATAGGAAATCTAATACGAATGGAGGTACAGTAAAATGAATGAAATGGGGTGCAGCAAAGAGCCTTCAGTAACGCCTATACGGTGCACCCCATGAGGTGCACTAACCCCTTACCTACAGGGAGTTCAGACTGAGGAGGTAACAAAACTGACGTACGTTTCCCATTATGATGCTCCCTGTGACCAGAGGAGCTAAGAATCCGGTAGCAGCCGAGGCCATGCAACCCATTCCTGTGATGACTCCCACTAGCGATTGAGGACATATATCCTGCTCTCCCACATGACCCCCGCTATTGGAGGCTCCAGTGATGCCCACTGCTATGCACAAGACTCCAACCGCCAGTGGTACATTGCAATTGACGAAACACATTACTACTAGTGCCAAGCCAGCACCGTACATTCCTTGAATGAGAAAGAAATATGAGAATGTGCTTTTGAAAACGCATACCCATTACACACACACACACACACACACACACAACACACACACACACACACAAATAGGTCATAATCTGTCAGCGGAGCTGAACTGCAACTATCATGTCTTACAGTTTAACCACACATTTCTTCCTTTCTTTATTTCTTACTTCCATCCTTAGCTCAATGGTAACACTGACATTCTCTCTCTCTCTCTCTCTCTCTCTCTCTCGTCTCTCTACTCTCTCGTTCTCTCTCTCTCTCTCTCTCTCTCTCTCTCTCACCTACTGCTGAAGAAATTCTGCGAGCAGTCAGAACTGAAATCCTTCCAGAAATAGTCAGTCCACTGATAAAGATTCCCCATACCATGCTGAAGGATGATTGCAATGTGTAAGGCAAAGATGATAGCAACCCATTCTGAAAGTCAAAATACGTATAGTAACAATAACTATTTTGATCGAAGTATGCATCAATTAGAATATGCTAGACACCCTTCAAAGTCCGTTTTCTATTATGGAAAGCTAATCTAATAGAAAAGTATGACAGGTAATATTTGAAGGGTAAGGTAATTCATATACTTAGAATTGTGAACACTATAGATGACTTCCAAGCCAGACTATTTTTATCTGTTGCTTGAAAACTACCGCTTAAAATCATTGGGATGATAATTAAAGATACAGACCTTTTTAATCCTACATACAATAGTAAGTAACCAGCATAAGGCTTATTGTAAATTTGAAATATTTCATTTCAGTATCCAACTGGGGATCATCCGCAGAAAATACCCATTACTGTCTTATTCAGCATTATAAGTTCCAGGCTCGATGCTCAAAGCGGGGGAAACGTCCCCATGAATGACCTCCATATTCATAATTTAAAAAAGAGGCAGAGTGGTACTATTAGTGGTAAGAACAGGAACCTGGGAGGGCATCAATGTCATTCATGCATAAAGGGAGGACTCATAAAAAAACTCGTCATAAATAAAAAAAAAAAAATGTAAACCTAGTAATATTGTCGACTTGTGGACCGAGTTACAGCTTGTAGTTTTGAAGATTCCCAAACAGCCCGTGTCGGTCAGCGTAGAACTGTGTTAGCGGTATAAGCTTATATTTCAGAATATGTAACTCAATGATGCACAAAGCTATTCCCTTTTTATGAAGCTTTTAGTGAAAGGGAACATAAATAAGCAAGCTCACCTTGTTAAGGTCAAGATGCTGGATGTTGCTCAGGTAGGTAGGCATCTCCGAAGACAGCAAGTAGTAGCCAAAGTTGTCTCCTATGTGGAACGACACGAGCGCCCAAAAGGGGAGAGAAGTCAGGACACGCTTGAAGTCGATGTCTTTTAACTACGAATAAAAAGAAAAAGAAGGCATGTTATTACTGATACTCATGCTGAAATAGGGAAGAAGTGTTCATACCAGCAAGTTTGATGAAGAAGTGCACTGACAATGTGTGATAAGACGAGTTATGAGAAGTAAAACATTGTAGGCCTATCTTCTGGCGACCTTGTTTTGGTATAAACAGTCGACAGACTATGAGCCCTTGCATTAAACCGTGGCATGGATAAACAAAACTGATTGCAAACTTACTCTAAACATATCTGCACGATGTACAGCTTCACTTCGGCCTATCTTATCTCATGGGAATGGTGTGAAAGCTAACGCTAAAATAAATTCCCTTCCAATTTTTTTTTCTCTCAGTCTCTCTCTCATGCTCCTTAGCTACTGTGTAGGTACAGTGATAGCCGGTTCTTGATTCTGGTATAAAAACTGCACCACAAGTAGAAAATACACAGTTTTGGTCAACTCAGGCGGTCGCGAAATACAATAAGAATTTCACAAACGCACACACAAAAGACAGAAGCGAGGTAAAACAAAACAGCAATAGTCAACATACCATATTTCTATTTCGAGCATCGGCAGTCATTCCTGGAGCTACGTTCTTTGGATCTTCCTTAATCAGTGAGAACCACATAACGCCCCAGAGAATCCCTGCTACCCCGAAGACGTAGAATACCGACGGCCAGCCTCCCAGAAAGCTGGAACTAGCCAAGACTCCTCCAAGAGCCATTGAGAAGACGTTTCCCAACGTATCGCCTGTAAATATAGTCAGAGCCTCCTTACTGCAATAGGAGTATCCGAATAGTATGCTATCATCGATTTCTTCCTTCATTCAAAACGTACAATGCGCCATTACCCTAATCCAGTGGTCTTCAATCTGTGGGCCATGGGTTGATTATCAAGTGGGCCACGAAAAAAGTATAGAAATTAAAGGTAAATAAACAATATATTTTTTTTATCCGGACCTATAATTATAAATAAACAGTATATGTAAAATATGGAAATAAATATATTTTCTTTTTCTTATTCTTTCCCAGTAATTGTTCACTGGTTGATTTTTAGATCATGAAAATGGTCATGAAAAGATTCTGAGCATATTTGTATACTGAATTTATGAAAATCTATATTTTGAATTTATGGTAATAACATGTAATAAAATCCCAGTTCCAGGAACTATAATGTATTTTGAACTTATCAATTCCTACTCTAAATCTGAAGTAGTGGGCCATGGGTATTTGGGGATATCTAAAGTAGGCCATGACCTCAAAACGTTTGAAGACCACTTCCCTAATCTCACAAACCAAAAAGCAAATAAGGGTAGTGAGTTACACTAGCAATCAATTGTTGGGAGAGGGTGGAGAGTAAGACGGAAGAAAAAGAATATGAAAGCAGGTACAGTAAAGGGAACGAAAGGGGTTGCACGCTGCTAAGAACCTCAAGTAATGCCTATACAATGCACAGCATGATGTACACTGACGGCACTAACCCCGCCCCCTCCCTTCGGAAAGGTATTATCACAAAGAACTTTGCCAAAAAAATATTCAGACCTCGTTTCCACTGGCCCTCTTTTAAAAATATACAGAAAAAATATATAGTACCTATCCACGGAAGTCCATGCAGGTAATCGAACGTTATTTTTAAACTCTCTCTCTCTCTCTGTATTAGCAAAGGAGTACTACAAACTTCATCTCTTACCAGCTACGGTAATGGAGTAGTATTTAGTCCTGAGGTGTGGCGGTATCCTGGACAGCATCAAGGAGTTGAGAGCAGGGTACAGAGGGCTCTGGAAGTGTTGACAGGAGTATTTATCGTCTTACTTTGCCCTCAGAGTAGAGGAGAAATAAGGTATCTTCTCCCACTTAAAGGGAGATGATTTTTATCTGCCTACATACAAAAACCGTGTGTTTCCTACTCATGGGAAAATGCTGTTCTAAATAAGCATTTGAAGATGGGTTTGTATTGCTTAATGGTTAATAGAATGATTATATTTTGGATGCCTGTGGTCCATTATTTACTGGTTCGTCTATCATTTTCGGTGCATTTTCACATCGTAGACTATTGCAACCAGGAAGTATTAATGCAAGACATGGATTAAGGCTAAAACTGTATATGAAATAAGCCAGAATATCAACTTGCAAAGGATAGAATGCTTAGGTGATAAGAAATAGATGTTTAACATTACCTTTCTAAGATGGTAACAGCAGCGTAGTACCTGTACCTACCTGGATCAAACCGCTGAGAACTTTGTTGGTGATCAACAGCCAAACAGACGTGCGAACTGAGACGGGAGCCAGCACACTGAGGATCGACATTCCCAAGTTACTGACGCCGTACATGAGGCGCCCGCCGAAGTGATCCACCACCAGTCCTGCGACAAAACACGACGACAAGTATCCGTAGAAGTGCGCCCCGAGCACCAAGCCTTGCAGCTGTTCATCCCAGTCGAATTCGCCTTCCTGCAACGCGAAAAGTCCAGCGGATTAGCAACTTCTTTCGGGGAGCGGTGTGGAATATACACTACAATTTAGGCCAAGTGCTGGGACCTATATGATGTTATTCAGCGTTTTAAGAGAAAATGGGACTAGAAATGTATGAAAGTTGTAACAGGAGGAAAACCTTAAAGCAGTTGCACTATGAAGCAATTGTTAGGAGAGGGTTGGGAGTGAGATGGAAGGAAGAGAATATGAATGCAGGTACAGTAAAAGGAATGTCAGTTTTAAGCCCGGTACACACTATGCATCATGATGCTCGCAGTGTTAGATGGATGCGTTGAAAACGACTTTTTCAACACGAAGCCGCATCACCAACGTGTTGATGGGTCGGAGCCATTTCATTACTCAGCTCAGTGTTGCACTATCATTCAGAAGAGGAGGGCGCGTCCGCTCTCCACCACCCGCCAAACCCCTTGAGTGGACAATGACTAACACAATACATTTTATTGAATTACTGAAGGAACATCCATCTGTTTGGAACATCAAATGCAAGCATTACAAGATGAGAAACATCAGGAGTGCAAGCTTGGAAACCATAAAATCAGAGTTATCGAGTTTTGTAAACTGTACATTGCGGAATGAAGACATTACTAAAAAGCTGCACACCCTGAAGACACAATTCTACAGGAGAATGTTTGTAATCAAAGCATCACAGAATTCTGGAGCTGGCACGGAAGATCTCTACACTCCAAAGTTATGGTGTTTTGATGAGCTGCGTTTCCTGTAATAAAAAAATATTTGTGTACTTTGTAGTACCTATATTTGAACCTTACTCTCAAATAATCCTCCCTAAGGACATTATAGATGGCTTCACAGGTTTCGGGGATGATTAGACCGAGGCTCTGTTTTGAAATCCTGGTTGAATATTGGAGGCTTGCATACGATCCTCCAGCTGCAAGAACGAGCTCCTGGTGATATGTTGTCTCGAAAGCTGGTGTCCTGCTTACAAATGTATGGTTCAATTTTTTCCAACAATTTATAAAATGCAAGGATTGGCATTCTTGTGTAATTTTCAAAGTCTGTTGGATTTTCGACTTGTAGCTCAAAAAATATTTCATTGAAGTTTCCCTTTAAAGGTCGCCGAGAAAGCCATTGCTTACACCACAAGGCTCTACGTTTCTTCCTCAAAAGTTTCTTTTTTGCAGCAGACAGAGCAACTACACCCCACAGTAGAGTCTCCTGGCAAAGTACATCATCGGCAGACATCCTGCCGTTGAAAGCTAAACTGCGAGAACAAGTGAGCTATTAATTTTATTCAACACCACTACTGCATCACGTAGCTTATACATGATGGCATAGTGTGTACCATGCTTTAGACGCATATAATACAATGGCTAAAAATTTTGGACTCAATTTCGTATAATATGGTTAGAAGGTCACTGTATTTAGGGATGAGCATAGTATAAGAGGTCCAAAAGATGCAATATTACGACATTTTTGGCTTCATTTCTTTTCGAAATGTGGCCTTATATAATCCAGAGCAAGAACTAATTGAACTCGAGTCCTTTTCCTCCAGTAACTACTGCTTCTTACCTCACGGGCTTAGCAAGCCTTCTGTAGGTTGCTGCAAGCTACCAGTGGTATTTAAGACAAAATATAAGTACTTGACGCATTACTTTAGTATTAATAATGAATAAAGTTAGAACGCCGCGTTGTATAAGGTGGACTCGAAGCCCACCGTGGAAACAATGTCTTTATTTCTTGCTTACTCGGATGCCAAGGTTTTCAGTCCTATTTTCAATGTTGTGGAATGTGTGTGTACATTTGTGAGTTCGGGCATAAAGTCACCAGCGTTTTGCCAAAACAAACGTCAGTGTGATTCACCTTTTCTAGACCGAGGGTACAGTTGGCACAAGGCGGCACTGGACAAACATCGACGTGATTCTCAGCCCCGTGACCGTGAGTCGAACTGGAATTAGAGGACACCATTGCAACGATTGCGACGGAGAGACTTCCTCTGATCATAAAAGCCATGCATTGGCCCATTAAAGTCATCAAGACAAGCGTGTGCCGATCAGTCCAGCCACGATCTTCTGAAAGAAACAATGATGAATTGGATCCACAGTTTTTCCACCGAGAACCAGAGGTCGACATTATTATGACAACTACGGTCTATAGGTATACCTAGACCGTCATGACGACATTGTATCTCCATCCAGCAGAGGCATAGCCAGGAATGTTTACTGAACGGGGTAGGGGTAGTCTGGGCAAGTGGTAGAATACTATTTCCTGGGGTACTCCTTTTTTAAAATATCATTATCCCCGTAGGGAGCTTGGTGTGTCAGTTAACCCAAGGTGGTTATAAGTAAGGTGGTTGCATCTAGAGCAAAGGAAATTGACTCATCGGCATCTCTTGCCTGCCTAGGCCACGCCCCCTTTACACCAGGGATGTGCGTTGTTGGCAGGCTTGTTGTAATTGTGATTGTAATTTAATTGAAATGTAATTATTTGCAGATTTTAAAGGTAATTGTAATCTTACTTTAATTCTATTTAATATTAATTTTAGTTGTATTTGTAATTTGATAACAGGACTGGTATTATAATTGGAACTGTAATTGACATAAAGCATAATGTAATTACTCCAAGCCTGACTGACGGAAATTCGTCTGCTAAGCAGATGAAGAGCCATATTACAGATATGACGTCATCTGCGGAAATATTTCTTGGTAAGCAATGAAAATTTACTAATTTCCATAAGTTTGTCTGATTTTTGTGGCACAAGACACCATAATTTAGCTATGTTGAAATGTCAACATAGTTAAAAAAGACCACCTTCCTGCTTTGACTAGTGAAAGACAACAAGCATGATATAAATGGGGAGGAGCTTAGTGACGTCATTCATAGCTAACCAATCAAGATAAAGAAGTACTTTTCATGTACGGCTTGGTTTTTATTGTTTTTTATTTTTTAATCATTGACATCATCAGTATCAGAAGTGCAACAAAGAATCTAAACTTTCCTTTAAGCTTGCAAAGCTATTCTTATTATAGCAAAACTTAAAAAACAAACAGGTAGAAATCATATTTTGATTTGTTACCATAGCGTTCAATGGGGATGACACTACCTCTTTCTCTAGATACCTTGAGTTAACCTCACGAGGTGCACCCTATAGGCCTAGACATTACTAAATGGTGTTTACATCATCCCATAGCAACACCCACAGTTTGGTCTTTTACTTTACCTCCGTTCCCACTTCTTTTCTTCACTTTTGCTGTCCAACACCTCTAACTGTTACTTCTTAGTGCAACTGTGGATTCCCTCCCCCAGTTCCACCTTTAGATCCGTATACTTCATCTCCTTGATTCTCTGGTTCTCTTTATCCACTTCTCCAACCGCCTCTTATCACTGCCCTGAACACTAAATGACCGGAAGTGTCTCTGTGCTTGCCTTTATAGCCTAAATTTTATAATGAATATGAAGGTTACGATGGCTGCTTATATTTGGTCAGTTACCATGCTATTTCTTCTATATACATTATCATGTAGGTCTCCATTACTCTGCGTAAGTAAAGTCGTACTGCATGTTTGCTTGACAGAAGGAACGAACCCGAGAAGGCAAATGAATTATTTTTTACAATACTGTTAAAGATAAATTGAATATAGAATTTAGGCCAAAGGCCAAGCACTGTGACCTATTAGGTCATTCATCGCTGAAACGGAAACTGATGCTAAAAGGCGTGAAAGGTGCAACAGGAGGAAAACCTCAAAGCAGTTGCGCTATGAATCAATTGTTAGGGGAGAGTGGAAAGTAAGATGGAAGAAAGAGAATATGAGAGGTACAGTAAAATGAATGACAGGGGGTTGCAGCTAGGGGCCGAAGGCACACTGCAAAGAACCTTAAGTAATGCCTACATTGCACCGCATGAGGTGCTCTGACGGCATTGCCCCTCTACGGGTGTACTACAGAAGTGGCCTTCTTGGTTGTGTCCATATTTCGTTGTAGCCATAAATAAGAGGGAAATATTTTTCTTCATATTTACCTGCAGTCTCATCTTTTTGTTCTTCCGCTGGATGGTGTTGTTTATCATCTGGTAGACCAACCGAGAGTACAGAACTCACCTTCCAGTCTTTTGGCTTTTCGTCACTCTTGTCCTGAATTCAGATCAAATTAGAGCATCATTAAACACTGGTTAAATGGGGGTTAACAGTTAACTGGGTCCGTTGCCAAGGTAATTCTTACAAACACCCAGGTTTTTCACCAAACTGTTGTTTTGCTATTTGTTACCACTAACTCCCACTAACGGTGAGCCACTTTTCGTATCTCACACTCATGTTCCTTCATTTAACGTTTTTTCCATTATTTTCTCATCATCTCACTGAAAGATGCAACACCCTTTCTTTCCTCATGTCATCTTTAACAGCAAGTCAGTTACTCTCCCATGAGCCTTATAACAGACACAGACACTTCAACTTCATTGTACATCCCCAACTTCATCCAAAATAAACTATCGATCGGTTCTTTCAAAAACTTCCCATTTCCATGTGTACACTCGACAAGAAAAGTGAAGATACAGTTATAATTAGCTTTCTTTCATCGAATTTCCCATTTGTTTTTTACTGAAAAGACATAATATTGCTAAATTTACTCTAGAATATGAAAATACACTGTAAATTATATCTTATAAGTTAAAACTGCAAAACAGATGGATTCATTCATAGAGATCTGGTAGATAGAATGTGAATTTCTGATTGTAGTACTATGTATCACGATGACAATATTTACTCGTTTCCCTTCATGAACGGGGATATTATTGCATCATCGTAAGTGGTGAATGCAATTATTTTAGTTTTTACAAACTCATGTTTGTATTCCAAAGCGATTAAAGTTAGCTGACGTCAATGACAGTCAATGTTGCGACGGTTAAGGTAGGTTAGGCAAATCTAGTTGCATCCGCAAGAGCGTTTTCTATGATGTGAAGAGGAGCCCTAGAACTTCGAGCGGGAAAGCACACTCAGTGGATACTGGCTACGTAACGGATTTCACACTTTGATTACTTTGACGTTGACATGGATATAATGCTAGTTGCTGTTTACAAAGCTACTGTCTTTCAACATAAATCCCTATCAAGGTTAGCATGTCAGCTCAAAGATTTTCTGGCTATATGCTCCCATTACAAAGCAGTTCGTAGTAGCCTACAGCCCTACACCGACTGCATTTCTTTGCCGCGAGGTTGAAAGATCTCCCAACACATCAGCATTTTTTGCACGATATAAAACTTTAATTGCCTGTGCAATACATATTGAGTTATTTGTGGTAATAAATATTTTTTTCTTAACACGGCTTTTTTCGTGAATGATTTTTGGATGAAACCGGATTTTCAAAAGTACAGACTATATCAAGAGCGCAAGAATGACCGCAGCCTGTCTAAAATTTTCCACGTCTGTTAACAATCTCTCTCTCTCTCTCTCTCTCTCTCTCTCTCTCTCTCTCTCTCTCTCTACTTCTAAAACATACTTTAAAAATATATATTACCAATCAATCTCCCAAAGAAAATATAATGAAATTATGTAGTTATAAATAGGCCTAAGCTTTCACGTAAGCAGATTTTGCTCTCTCTCTCTCTCTCTCTCTCTCTCTCTCTCTCTCTCTCTCTCTCTCTCTCTCTCTCTCTCCACTTCTAAAACATGCTTTAAAAATATATATTACCAATCAATCTCCCAAAGAAAATATAACGAAATTAAGTAGTTATAAATAGGCCTAAGCTTTCACGTAAGCAGACTTTGCTCTCTCTCTCTCTCTCTCTCTCTCTC
>NC_087218.1:10103838-10154959 GCF_015104395.2 Macrobrachium nipponense
TTTGTATCACTTGACCCTGAGGAAGTGTGAGAAATACACGAAAGCTCTTAAGGGTCAACTCCTTTCATTCCTTCCTCCAGCTTTACGACATATATATATATATATATATATATATATATATATATATATATATATATATATATATATATATATATGAATAACTTGATCACGAAGTATATAAAACGTGATGCTATGTATAAATAAAGGTTTTTTGCCACGAAGGAAAAAAATGAAAAAGCGAGATAGCCAAGTACTTTCGGTTCTATTCGGACCCTTTACTGAGGCAAACTGATTTTACAAAGAACAACATAGTCAAAAGAAGGCTTAATATACAAACTGACACTACCAGATTAGCCATAAGGGCGATTTTCACTCTACAGAAAGGAGGAGCCGCCAGAGGCTAGCCACACCTTGAAGGATACCCGCAGTAAACAAGTGATTCTTCCAGAAAACAGTACATTTTGAAAAAAACACGGGAGCATATACAATTTAATATCATGAATTTTTACACAAATTTTCCCAACAAAAATTATTATTAATGAAAAGACGAAAGAAAATATAAATATATATATATATATATCGAGCAAGAGAAAGAGGAAGAGAGAATATCGAACCAGAGAGAGAGAGAGAGAGAGAGAGAGAGAGAGAGAAATAATAACTATATACATGTGGGACTAATTTATTAGCTGTTCATTTATTTTGAGGTCCTTCATAAACATCTTACAAATATATGGGTCCAAATGGTACATTCCCAGACTAAGATTTAGGTTGTTTTTATTAGTGATTTGTATAATTGCCGATTCCAGTAAATTTCTTGAAACATAATCATTAGATCTAGCAATTACCGAGGTATCACCCCAATTAATACAATGAGATTTTTCACTCAGATGGATAAACAGTGCATTTGAAGTCTGGGCTGTTCTAACTGAATACATATGTTGCTTTATACGTCCATATAAATTTTTACTTGACTGACCAACGTAAAACAAGATCAAGAGAATTCCGGATGTGTGAATTAGGAACTGTATCTAATTCACACATCCGGAATTCTCTTGATCTTGTGGAAAAATTAAATAACATTATACTAAACCCTAGCGATATTTTTGTCAGTTTTGATGTATGTTCTTTGTTTACAAAAGTCCTTATTGACTCTGTGCTAGAATATTTAAGTAATGAACTTGTACTGCATGAATTGCCTATGTCCGTTAGTCACATAATTTCCTTATTAAGTTATGTATTTGTGATTGCAGATTTATTTTTAATGGGGAATATTACCAACAAATATTTGGTATGGCCATAGGTAACCCTTAATCACCTCTCCTTTCAAACTTATATATAGAAATTTTTGAGAGACAACACCTCCCGAATATCACACTTATCCCCTTAAAGTGGTACCGATATGTCGATGATATCTTAGTAGTCTTACCTGGTGGTATCGATGTAAATGATTTACTGTCTAAATTGAATAATTTAGTGCCATCCATAAAATTCACTGTTGAAATTGAAAATAACAATGTCATCCCTTTCCTAGATGTATTAATACAAAGAGAATCTTTCCAATGCAAATTCAGTATTTATAGAAAACCCACAAATAATTTAACATATGTACATTTTTATTCTGGCCACCATCTTAATATTAAAATTTGAAATTTTTCTTCTATGTTCCTACGCGCTTTGCGTATCACAAGTCCACAATATCTGGACCAAGAAATAGAATACATAAAAAAGATAGGAAATGATCTCTGCTACCCACCTCATTTAATTGATTTATGTTATCAAAAAGCTCACAAAAAGTTTTATAATGTTGCTATTAATGAAAAAGAAATGCCTAAAAATGTACTTAGCTTACCTTATTTTCGTGGATTTGAAACCATAAAATCAATATTTAAATCGTTTAATGTTAATGTAGTGTTCTCTTATAACAATACCATTAAAGATATGCTAATTAAGAATAGTCCCGTAACAAATAACAACATCATTTACAAAATTCCTTGTAAGGATTGCCCTTCGTTTTACGTTGGTCAGTCAAGTAAAAATTTATGTGTATGTATAAAGCAACATATGTATTCAGTTAGAACAGCCCAGACTTCAAATGCACTGTTTATCCCTCTGAGTGAAAAATCTCTTTGTATTAATTGGGGTGATACCTCGGTAATTGCTAGATCTAATGATTATGTTTCAAGAAATTTACTGGAATCGGCAATTATACAAATCACTAATAAAAACAACCTAAATCTTAGTCTGGGAATGTACCATTTGGACCCATATATTTGTGAGATGTTTATGAAGGACCTCAAAATAAATGAACAACTAATAAATTAGTCCCACATGTATATAGTTATTATTTCTTTCTCTCTGTCTCTGTCTCTCTCTCTCTCTCTCTCTCTCTCTCTCTCTCTCTGGTTCGATATTCTCTCTCCCTCTTTCTCTTGCTCGATATATATATATTTATATTTTCTTTCGTCTTTTCATTAATAATAATTTTTGTTGGGAAAATTTGTGTAAATATTCATGATATTAAATTGTATATGCTCCCGTGTTTTTTTCAAAATGTACTGTTTTCTGGAAGAATCACTTGTTTACTGCGGGTATCCTTCAAGGTGTGGCTAGCCTCTGGCGGCTCCTCCTTTCTGTAGAGTGAAAATCGCCCTTATGGCTAATCTGGTAGTGTCAGTTTGTATATTAAGCCTTCTTTTGACTATGTTGTTCTTTGTAAAATCAGTTTGCCCCAGTAAAGGGTCCGAACAGGACCGAAAGTACTTGGCTATCTCGCTTTTTCATTTTTTTCCTTCGTGGCAAAAACCTTTATATATATATATATATATATATATATATATATATATATATATATATATATATATATATATATATATATACACACACACTGAGATCAGTCGAATTCAAAGCATGAACCACATCCAATAAGAGAAATAAAGGGAATAAGAGAATACCTCTGAGGCGAAGTGATCAACAGCCTAATATCCATTAGAAACTGAATAATTACTGAAGAAAATGACTAGCATACAGATATCTACCAACCTATGAAATAGAAGGGAACAGCTGCCCTCTTCCTATCACGGGCGGCTGGACAGCAAGCAAGAGCCCGTGCCAGTACAAAGCTGGCTTAGTCTAACACTACTACTATAGTAGAATCACATCCAACCGTGCATCTGATGTCTAGGCCAGTCCCTTACGATGCTCCTTGATTGGCTGTTGATAAGCCAATCACAGGGCTGGAAACTCTCAGTCTCTCTCGAGAGAGAGAGTTTACATGGGCAGGATGTACGTGCCACCTCTCCTGAGGGATACGTCTTTCAAAAGTATCCCTCAGGAGAGGTGGAATATGCATCAAGCCTATGTGAACTCGAGAGAGACTGAGAGTTTCACAACTTCCAGCTCTGTGATTGTCTTATCAACAGCCAACCAATCAGGAGCGTCGTAAGGTACTGGCCTAGACATCAGATGCACGGTTGATGTGAGAATCTACCATACCTCTTCCTCAACAGATGTACGCAGGCGTCGTCCACAGCGGGGAGCTGAACGTCGTCTGCCCCTCTAGCCCGGACACCGAACCCAGGAGGGTGGTAGCTCATGTAGGGTCCAGTTCTTCCATCGTCGCCACTATCATGCAGGTACTGGTACGAGCTCGCACGCGCGCATGCGCTTGAACACCTGCGTTACCTTACGTTTAGCTCCAGGAACTGATTTGAATTATAATTATCCATCAAGCACCAGGCTACGCAAATCATACGGTGCTATGGGATGGTATTTATAGATGGTCGAAGTTAGTGACTGGTAGGTCGTCTTTGACGAAGAAATGTTAGTTTGTTGAAGGAATGATTTAATAATGATGACGCGTTCTCTAGTGCTACCTAAGTAAAAAAAAAAAACATTCCACTAGGCCAGTATTAAATGCTATGTAATGCACCGTCTATGTTGTATCGCTTTCCATTGATGCAGACTTCTGCAAAACAGTTTTTACAAATATTCGTCGAAATGAATTAGCCAAGACAAAATTCATGCCAATCTTGTGGCACCCCAAGGCACGCGATTGGCATGAATTTTGTCTTGGCTAATTCATTTCAATGAATATTTGTAAAAAAAAAATGTTTTGCAGAAGTCTTCATATAATTATTATCAGTGTGACTACCTTAATATAGACATCAGATGCACGGGTTATGTGAATATACTAGTACATGTACATCTCGGGAATTCGCGTCTGGGGAAACGGAGGCAGAAAAATGAATTCCAAAGCTCGAACTGAAGACCCTTCATATTATCCTCTCCGCAGGCCTCCTGGGTGCAGGTCCACGACAGAGCGCTTCTCGTCCTAGCCACCAACGCGGGCGCCCTCATATACGAGTGGGACGGCTCCGTGCTGCTGTGCGCCCACCTCCTCCCGCAGCCGAGTCCTGACGCCCACGCTTCCTTCTGCAGGGGCATTGCCGCCCTCTACACGGGCTTCATCTGTGTCGGTGAGTGGGAGGAGTAGCCTGGAGTTTCGTTGGTTTTTCGCCCCATCTTGTAGATGTAATAAAGATTTAGTTTTTTGCGCACGAAAGCAATATGAGTAAGGGCTTATGTCAATATTTTCGAATTTGTGTTTATATACATTACTCAAGGAGCCCAAGTAACAGTTGTAAATTTATATATATAAAAATAATATATATATATATATATATTATATATATTATACATATATATATATATATATATATATATATATATATATATATATATATATATATATATATATATATATTTGTATATAAAATACGCGAGTTCACGCGCACACGTAGCATAACTGCGTGAGTTGATATTCTTTCATTCGTGAGAATATAAAAGTAATTAAACAGCTTATGTAATATCTGTAAATTTATATATATATATATATATATATATATATATATATATATATATATATATATATATATATATATATATATATATATATATATATATATATATATATATATATATATCTATATAATAATCATTATATCAATTATTACTATTCATTATTATTATTATTATTATTATTATTATTATTATTATTATTATTATTATTATTGCCGTTGTTGTTGTTAAGAAATTCACAGTCTCGTGAAAACAAATTGTTAAAAATCCACAATTATATATTAAAATATATTTCTATTATGTAATTGTGGATTTTTTAACAATTATATATATGTATATATATATATATATATATATATATATATATATATATATATATATATATATATATATATAATTTTCAATACGCAGATCACCACATACACATGCATATGTGGCATCAGCATCCATCCATCTCATCTCCTGTCCTCATAAATTAGTTACCACTGACGAACATACGATCATCCTCCTCCCGCAGGTGTTCACACGGGCGAGATCGTCGCCTTGAGCGTGGAGGCGGGCCCCAACGGCATCATAGAGGAGGCGGAACGAGTCAGGTGGCACTCGCGCCCCATCACGGCCCTGGCCTCCTACGGGAAGGTGCTCGTCAGCGGAGACGACGCGGGGAACATCGCCATCTGCGAGGACAGGGAGGCGGGGGCAGGGCTCTCCAGACTGGCTTCCATTGACTCCTACGGGTGAGTGAGTCTAAGACGACGCCTAACTTGTGGTAACCGTGAGAGCCAGAGGGCTACTACTTATAGTAGACAGAATTTAGGCAGTGCTTAGCGCTTGGACCTATGACGTCGTCATTCAGCGCTGAAAGGGAAACTGGCCGCGAAGATGTGTGAAACGTGAGGGGGGAGGGGGGTTAACCGTTCCACTGGGAGTAGGTTGTGTATATCCCAATTGCTAGTTCTGGTCCATCTCCGTCCTCTAGGTAGTCTAATAAATATCAAGTAAAGAAGTTCCTGCCAATACTGCGATAGCTTTTGACAAGCAAAGTCATGGAAGGTCATGATGAACGAGATGGTTCGAGTTGAAGGCCATGAAGAATCCTGTTAATAATGTTTTTTTTTCCATTAGAATGGTCAATCAGCTTGAAAATTCTCAATGCCACTTAATAATAATAATAATAATAATAATAATAATAATAATAATAATAATAATAATAATAATAATAATAATAATAATAGAGGACTGCGTCAACATCGAGAACAGAGCACTGGGGCAATATCTGAAAACCAGAGAAGACGTGTGGCTAAAGAGTGCATGGGAAGAAGGACTAATAAAAGTACACGAAGACCCAGAAATATACAGAGACAGGAGAATGACAAACAGAACAGAGGACTGGCACAACAAACCAATGCACGGACAGTACGTGAGACAGACTAAAGAACTAGCCAGCAATGACACATGGCAATGGCTACAGAGGGAGAGCTAAAGAAGGAAACTGAAGGAATGTTAACAGCGGCACAAGATCAGGCCCTAAGAACCAGATATGTTCAAAGAACGATAGACGGAAATAACATCTCTCCCATATGTAGGAAGTGCAATACGAAAAATGAAACCATAAACCACATAGCAAGCGAATGCCCGGCAGCACTTGCACAGAACCAGTACAAAAAGAGGCATGATTCAGTGGCAAAAGCCCTCCACTGGAGCCTGTGCAAGAAACATCAGCTATCTTGCAGTAATAAGTGGTACGAGCACCAACCTGAGGGAGTGACAGAAAACAATCAGGCAAAGATCCTCTGGGACTATGGTATCAGAACGGATAGGGTGATACGTGACGTTGATTGACAAAGTCAAGAAGAGAGAGTCACTCATTGATGTCGCAATACCATGGGACACCAGAGTTGAAGAGAAAGAGAGGGAAAAAATGGATAAGTATCAAGATCTGAAAATAGAAATAAGAAGGATATGGGATATGCCAGTGGAAATTGTACCCATAATCATATGAGCACTAGGCACGATCCCAAGGTCCCTGAAAAGGAGTCTAGAAAAACTAGAGGCTGAAGTAGCTCCAGGACTCATGCAGAAGAGTGTGATCCTAGAAACGGCGCACATTGTAAGAAAAGTGATGGACTCCTAAGGAGGCAGGATGCAACCCGGAACCCCACACTATAAATACCACCCAGTCGAATTGGATGACTGTGATAGAGCAAAGAAAAAAAAAAAAAAATAATAATAATAATAATAATAATAATAATAATAATAAAATAATAATAATAATAATAATATACTTATTAAAAGTAATGGCTACTTCAGCAGCGTTACACTTGTAGAGATTCTTCTCTATTTTGCGAATAGCGGCTTTTTCAGTGCTACTTAAACAGGCTAGTAGAGCGCCTATAGAGGTCATGGTAAAATACAGGGTCAAATAGGTGTATATATTTGAATTTTACAGATAAACTATGATACCATAGTCATCAAAGTCATTAACGATTTTCTCTCTCTCTCTCTCTCTCTCTCTTTCTTAAAGCGAGCTTTCGTCTGGAGCTGCCAGACATCCTCGGGCTGGGAAGCTGAGGGTGGACTGATCTTGGTGCGGTGTCCGTCCTCCTTATATCTGTGGTGCCGATGGAAATCAAAGTAGCCGTGACGTTCCCACAGCGTAGCTCAACGCCCATCAATGATACAGCGCCGCTTAGGAGGTCCAGGCGGCTGCAGGATATGCTGCAACGCAACCATCGGCCCGAAGAAAGTGGCTTGAGACCTGGCTCAGGCAGCCAATGAAAACAAGACTCACCGCCACCAGCCAATAGGAGACAAGCATGGGGCAGACCCCCTGCTGTCAACCACAGATATAAGGAGGACGGACACCGCACCAAGATCAGTCCACCCTCAGCTTCCCAGCCCGAGGATGTCTGGCAGCTCCAGACGAAAGCTCGCTTTAAGAAAGAGAGAGAGAGAGAGAGAGAGAGAGAGAGAGAGAGAGAGAGAGAGAGAAAATCGTTAATGACTTTGATGACTATGGTATCATAGTTTATCTGTAAAATTCAAATTATACACTATTTTGACCCTGTATTTTACCATGACCTCTATAGGCGCTCTACTAGCCTGTTTAAGTAGCACTGAAAAAGCCGCTATTCGCAAAATAGAGAAGAATCTCTACAAGTGTAACGCTGCTGAAGTAGCCATTACTTTTAATAAAGTATGCTTGAGAGAGGGTCTGCTTCCTAAGTACAATAATAATAATAATAATAATAATAATAATAATAATAATAATAATAATAATAATAATAATAATAATAATGAAGAACAGTAGGAGAAGGAAAACCAACCTAAGCATGGCATGGATAGACTATAAGAAAGCCTTCGACATGATACCACACACATGGCTAATAGAATGCCTGAAAATATATGGGGCAGAGGAAAACACCATCAGCTTCCTCAAAAATACAATGCGCAACTGGAATACAATACTTACAAGCTCTGGAATAAGACTAGCAGAGGTTAATATCAGGAGAGGGATCTTCCAGGGCGACTCACTGTCCCCACTACTCTTCGTAGTAGCCATGATTCCCATGACAAAAGTACTACAGAAGATGGATGCCGGGTACCAACTCAAGAAAAGAGGCAACAGAATCAACCATCTGATGTTCATGGACGACATCAAGCTGTATGGTAAGAGCATCAAGGAAATAGATACCCTAATCCAGACTGTAAGGATTGTATCTGGGGACATCAGGATGGAGTTTGGAATAGAAAAATGCGCCTTAGTCAACATACAAAAAGGCAAAATAACGAGAACTGAAGGGATAAAGCTACCAGATGGGAGCAACATCATACACATATATGAGACAGGATACAAATACCTGGGAATAATGGAAGGAGGGGATATAAAACACCAAGAGATGAAGGACACGATCAGGAAAGAATAAATGCAGAGACTCAAGGCGATACTCAAGTCAAAACTCAATGCCGGAAATATGATAAAAGCCATAAACACATGGGCAGTGCCAGTAATCAGATACAGCGCAGGGATAGTGGAATGGACGAAGGCAGAACTCCGCAGCATAGATCAGAAAACCAGGAAACATATGACAATACACAAAGCACTACACCCAAGAGCAAATACGGACAGACTATAGATAACACGAAAGGAAGGAGGGAGAGGACTACTAAGTATAGAGGACTGCGTCAACATCGAGAACAGAGCACTGGGGCAATATCTGAAAAGTGAAGACGAGTGGCTAAAGAGTGCATGGGAAGAAGGACTAATAAAAATGATATTTTCATATTAAAATAAATTTTTGAACATACTTACCTGGTAGTTATATATATATAGCTAAGCCTGTGACGTCACGGCAGAATTCAAAACTCGCGGCAATCGCTGATTGGGTAGTCAGGTGTACCACCTGTGCACCCTCTATCCAGATACCTGGAACCATTCTAACTATTCCTCAGATCTTCCATGCCCCTAGTCTCTAGAGGGGAGGAGGGTGGGAATTAAATTATATATATAACTACCAGGTAAGTATGTTCAAAAATTTATTTTAATATGAAAATATCATTTTTAAACATCTAACTTACCTGGTAGTTATATATATATAGCTGATTGACACCTTTGGTGGAGGGTCAGAGACAGCCAACATCGTTGGAATTGACATAAGAGTTAATAAACAAACTTATGGGTTCGTACCTGTTTAAGGAAGCTGACTTTAATAATCTCGTGCCTCATTATGTCTGCTTTCCTTAAGAGATCCAGCGATCCCCCCAGGGGGCTGAAGACCTCAAGGAGCTGTCAACCGGTGCATAACCTCTATGTGACAGGACCTCATCTAATACCTTTGTTCCGGGCGCTACCAAGGAACAAAATGACCACCTGACTGAAAATCAATGGTTGTGGAAGCCTGCGTCCAGTCTCCACAAACAACCATAAAAATTCAACAGTTCCAAGGAAGGAAAAAGGTATTAGGTTATGGGATTGTAGGGGTAGCTCCTTCTCCCACTACTGCATCCGCTGTTACGAATGGTCCCAAAGTGCAACAGTCTTCATAAAGAGTCTGCACATGTTTCAAATAGTGTGAGGCAAACACTGACTTACTTCTGCAGAAAGTAGAGTCCATTATACTCTGTAAAGACCTGATCTGTCTGAAAGCTACAGATGTTGTCACTGTTCTAACTTCATGTGCTTTGACCTTCAACAGTTTGAGATCCGCCTCACTATATTCTGAATGAGCTTCCCTCATAAGGTTCTTAATGAAAAAGGGAAGCGCATTCTTTGACATTTGCAGAGAGGGCTTTCTGACAAAACACTCAAGCCCCTCTGAATTGGCACATAATTGCTTCGTTCTTTTCAGGTAATGCTTCAGGACCCTTACCTGACAAAGAACTCTCTCTAATTCCTTACCTGTGAGCTCCGACAGGTTTGGAATCTCGAACGATTTGGGCCAGGGCAGAGAAGGGCGTTCGTTCTTCGCTAGAAATTCCAGTTGTAGAGAGCAGATAGCATTAACCTGTCTGAACCGTACAGCTTTGCTGAAGGCATGGATTTCAGTAACTCTTTTCGCTGTAGCTCGACCAACTAAGAAGAG
This sequence comes from Macrobrachium nipponense, assembly GCF_015104395.2. NCBI lineage: Eukaryota > Metazoa > Arthropoda > Malacostraca > Decapoda > Palaemonidae > Macrobrachium > Macrobrachium nipponense. Next base: position 10,114,278 of record NC_087218.1, read on the forward strand.
AGTTTTATACGGTGAGGTCCTTAAAGGATGTTTCCTGTAAAGGTTTGAACCTATCACTCATGAAAAACTTCAGGACTACGTCCAGATTCTATGCTGGAGGGGACTCTTTCTTTAGTCATATCGAAGGGTCTATGAAGGTCTTGGAGATCTTTATATTCAGACACGCCTAAGTTCCTGTCAATGAAGACCTCTCCGAACATGTTAATGTATCGCTTAATGGTCGAGGTCGAAATGTTACGACTTGTCTTACAGTCTGCAGCGAAGAGTCTCTTATTGTCCTATCCCCTTGCAGCGAAGATTCTTCTTCTCGGCAATGGATAGGACAGCGACACTCCATGGCTGATGTCCATGGTATGGTTGCTGGGACAATCTATTAGGATGAAGTAATGATTGATCTGGAACAACCTACTAAGTCTACAGCATAGATCGTAACTGACTCTGAGATCTGTTTATCGACTGCGTTCGGTGGCGTAGAGTCCAAGCATCCGAGCAAGTCACATGATTTTTTGTCTTTCAAAAAGGTTATGCCGAGAGACAATACAAATTATCTATTTGTTTGTCCCTGGTGCTGGACAGTGAGGTAGTGAATCCCTTACGAGGTGATGATTCTCTTAAGTCATGTGCCCAATAGGGCCAAGTCAATTGCCCTTTAGAGACCGAGGTCCTTTATGGCAAGACATTCCCCTCGTAGATGAATCCCAGCTAAGAAGCAAACAACACTGTTTCATTGAAGACGAAGGTGGAGAGTGAATGCAACCTACGTCTTTACAGTCGAATCGAGAGAAGGATTCTCAAGGTTCCATGCCTCCGCTTACAAAGAACTGAAAACGCTAACAGCGATTTCATTGCTGTAAGGTGAGGGGTTGTAGTTGCAATGAAAGCGGGGCGGTTTCCAGTAATGGAAATACAGGGAAGTTCTACTTCTCATGGGCTGATCAATTGGAAATAAAGCTGGCAGTTCGGGGAGAAGGCGATGTCTTCCGTATATATCTGTTAATTCGGGGTGAACAACGAACAATTGCACCCTATCGAATACGAGATTATTTTGCAGACAAACTCAGAAGTCTGAAGAGACATTCTGCATTATCACAATGCAATACAGCGGGAGAGTAGTAAAGGCTTCTGTTACTGTGCGGTAAACGTCAAGATGAAAAAGTCCAGAATATATATATCTGATGAAAATTCTTGCAATATCCAAGGGGATGCCGAAGATGTCATACATGTATGCGAGAATCCCCGTTAAAAAGAGACGTAAGTCTGATATTGTTGTACAGAGAACAGGTTCGGTAGTCAATCATTGTAGGGGGAGAGAGACATAATAAGACAGTGCGTCTCGGAGAACCAGCTGGTACTGGGTTGCCGAATCTGTAGTCTCGGTCTAATCAGTTCCTGCTCACTCGCTATCCTGAGTTGCCAGGTAATTCATTCCTCTAAGGAATGCGTTCAGGTAGAATAATCGAGCGTTAAAAGAAAAAGGAATCTATTATGCTCGAGCAATTATATTTAAACGAAACGGATTTCAGTAAATACAAAAAACTGAGGTGTTTTTGTCGTGACCATACCATAGTATTCTAAAATCGAAACTGGTAACTCCTGGGAAGATAGACAGTCCCGAGTTGCAGTTCTATTAAGACCCAAGTCGTCTCGGTCCCATACCGTAGAATTAACTACGGTATGCGACTGACCCCTGGACAATGCAACTGCTTAACAGAATTATGTCTCAAGTGTAATATCCGTCGTATATTTGTAGGCTTCTGTACAAACGACCTCCATCCTAATTCTTTTCCCTTCGAGAAATGAAAATACGGATTGGAAATCTACACCTATCCTTCTCTAGTCAAGAGAGTAAAGGAGAAGTCTTCCCCTAAGGAAAGCTTCAATAGTAAACATTGAAAAAACCCCGAAGACAAAAGTTCAATCTAAACTGGATGTTCGGGTTCGTTCTTGTGTATTCCAGGGTTGGTAATCTACTGAGAGATATTCTTACTCCAGTAGTAGATATTCTTGCAAATGCTAGAAATCCCAGGAATTCAAGCATTCTGCGAGGTTACCGATTATCGTAAAAACAATTATCGAGAATTCTCGATATTAAGTCCTGCGTGGCCTTCTGGGTTAAGGCAGAGGAGACCTCATTCACTAACTCTTGTGCTGAAAGAGGCGCATAAAACAGGCCCAATGAATGAGTATGACCTCATAAGTAAGGAAAAAATAATTCATGACATTTGGCATCCTGCTGTTCAAATACTTGAACGTCCGGCGTCTTGGCGTCCAGCCTCTTGACGCCTGGCGTCCTGGAGTCCAATTTGACTTTTGGAGCTCTGTCGTCGAGAATCTGACGATCGGCTTCCTGACTTTTAGTTTTTTTTTTGACGCCTAGCGTCTTGGCGTCCAGAATCTTGACGCCTGGCGTCCTGGAGTCCATACGTCCTGTTGCTCAGAATATTGTCGTCTGTAGTCTAGGTGTAAAAACCTTGACGCTCTACGTTCCCAAAAAGTTAAAACTCGAAAGCTCTGAACACTTCTCTGACGAGTTGATCTAATTCTGAAGTCGACTAAAGCACTTTGGTTCTGTTCATAGCTGTTCGACGAAAAGAATCCGCCATACTCGAGAAGTCCCCTTGGGTCGAAGAAAGAATTCCAAGGCCAAGAGCTTCTCTCATCTCATGCTATACAGTCGAGCTGGATGCTAACTTTGCTGGGGGAAAACGAGAAAACTGTCTTAATTTGCTTTTTCTTCGTTTGCTTCCAGTTATCCATCACCTTTAGAGTTCTCTTGGAAGAGGGAGACAAAACCCCTCTTTGTAAAGTTTATCATATTAGAACGATTTTCCCAAGCGTAAACTCTGAAGGAGGGGAACGAGGAGTAGCTGGAATAAAGCTCTCTAGAAATGTTATTTTCATGATAAAATAAATTTTTGAACATACTCACCTGGTAGTTATATATATAGCTTACGTCCCTGACGTCACGGCAGAAATTCAAAACTCGCGGCAATCGCCGATTGGGTAGTCAGGTGCACCACCTGTGCGCCCTCTACCCAGGTACGTAGAACCGTTCCAACTATTCCTCAGATCTTCCATGCCCATAGTCTCTAGAGGGGAGGAGGGTGGGAATTTAATTATATATAACTACCAGGTGAGTATGTTCAAAAATTTATTTTATCATGAAAATAACATTTTCAAACATCTAACTCACCTGGTAGTTATATATATAGCTGATTGACACCTTTGGTGGAGGGTCAGAGACAGCTATCATCGTTGGAACTGACATAAGAGTTAAATAAACAAACAAAACTTACGGGTCCGTACCTGTTAAGGAAGGCTGACTTCAATGATATCCTGATTCATTATGTCTGCTTTCCTTATGAGATCCAGCGATCCACTCAGGGGGCTGAAGACCTCTTGGAGACTGTCAACCGGTTAAACCTCTATGTGACTAGACTCCGTACAATACCCTTGTTCCGGGCGCTACCAAGGAACAAGTTGACCACCTGACTAAGGATCAATGATTGTGGGAGACTGCGTCCAGTCTCCACAAACAACCACAAAATACCAATAGTCCCAAGGTAAGAACAAGGGTATTGGGTTATGGGATTTCAGGGGTAGACCCTTGTCCCATTACTGGATGAGCTGCTACGAACTGTCCGAACGCGTAGCAGTCTTCATACAGATTTGTTTGCACTTGCAGATAGTGCGTCGCAACCACTGATTTGCTTCTCCAAAAGGTTGCGTCCAGGATATTTGAAGGGATCTATTCTGATTAAAAAGCTACAGAGGTTGCATCGGCCCTAACCCTCATGAGTCTTCACTTTTCAGTAGCCTGAGATCCACTTCATTACATACTAAAATGAAATGCTTCCTTGATTAAATGCCTTATAAAAAAAAGGATAGCGCATTCTTTGACATTTGCAGAGAGGGCTTTTTGACAGAACACCAAAGTTCCTCTGAATGGTCACGTAAATGCTTCGTTCTTTCCAGATAATGCCTCAGGGCCCTTACCGGACAAAGAACTCTCTCTACTTCCTTACCTGAGAGATCCGACAGGTTTGGAATCTAGAACTATTTGGTCCAGAGCTGAGAAGGGTGTTCGTTCTTCATTAGAAAACCCCGCTGTAGAGAGCAGATAGCATTGCCCTGTCTGAAACCTACAGCTTTGCTGAAGGCATTTAGCTGACTCTTTTCGCTGTTGCTAGACTAACTAAGAAGAGAGTTTTCATGGTGAGGTCATTAAATGATGTTTCCTATAAAGGTTCGAACCTATCACTCATAAGAAACTTCAGGACTACGTCCAGATTCCATCTGGAGGGGACTGTAGTCTGCGCTTAGTAGTGTCGAAGGATCTGAGAAGGTCTTGGAGATCTTTATATTCAGACACGATTTAAGTCCTGTCATTGAAGACATTTGTGAACCTGGTTATGTATCGCTTAATGGTTGAGGTTGTAACGTTACGACTTCTTTTAAAGTCTGCAGCGAAGAGTCTCTTATTCTCCTATCCTATGCAGCGAAGATTCTCTTCTCGGCAATGGATAGTACAATAAGACAGCGACATCCATGGGGGGTGTCCATGTATGGATACTGGGACAATCTATTAGGATAAGAATGATTGTTTTGGAACAACCTACTAAGTCACAGCGTAGACCGTTAACTGACTCGGGCGCTCTGACAGCTGCCAATTGACTGTGTTGTGAGGCAAGTTGTCTAAGCATCGAGAAAGTCACGTGATCTTGCCTTTTAAAGGTTTATGCCGAGAGACCATACAAATTGTCTATTTTTTGTCACTGATGCTGGACGGCGAGGTGATGATTCTCTTAAGGCATGTGCCCAATAGGCGAAAGTCAATTGCCTTCTAGAGACCGAGGTCCTTAATGGCAAGATATTCTCATAGTAGTGATCTCAGCTAAGAAGAAGAAACAACACTATGTTTTCATTGAAGACTAAGGTGGAAAGTGTATGCAACCTACGTCTTCACAGCCGAATCGAGAGAAGGATTCTCAGATTCTGAACCTGTGCTTACAAAGGACTGAAAACGCTAACAGCTATTTCATTGTTGTAAGTTGTTGTTGTAATGAAAGCGGAGCGATTTCAGTAATGAAAAAATACAGGGAAGTACTACTTCTCGAGGGCTGATCATATGGAAGTAGAGCTGGAAGGTCGGGGAGCAGGCTATGTCTTCTGTATATATCTGTCAATTCGGGTCGGGGTGAACAATGAACAATTGCACCCCTCCGAATAAAGATATTATAAAGACAAACTCAGATGTTTGAAGAAAAACATTCTGCATTCCCGCAATGCGATGCAGTGGGAGGGACTAGTAAAGACTTCTGTTACCGTGCGGTAAACATAAAGATGAAAGTCTAGAATATATCTCTGTTGAAAGTTCTCGCAATATCCAAGGGGATGTAGAAGGTGTCATTCATATATGCGAGAATCCTTGTTAATCAGAGACCTAAGCCCGATATTGTTGGACAGAGAAAAAATTCGGTAGTCAATGATTGTAGGGGAGAGAGACATAACACAAGCGTGCATCACGGAGAGCCAGCTAGTACTGGGGTGTCTTCTGCAGTACCCTACTCAGTTAGTCCTTGCTCTCTAGCTATCCTGAGTTGCCAGGAATCTATTCCTTGAAGGAATGCGTTCGGCTAGAATAATCGAGCGTTAAAAAAGGAATCTCTTATGCTCGAGCAATTATATTTAAACGAAATAAATTTCGGTAAATACAAAAACTGAGGTGGTGTTGTCATGACCATACCATTAGTATCTTAAAAAAATCGAAAACTGGTAACTCCTGGGATGTAGACAGTCCCGAGTTGCAGTTTTATTAGGATATTAGTCTCCCGGTCACAAACCGTAGAAATAAACTACGGTATGCGACTACCCCCCGGACAATTCAACTGTTTAACAGAATCATGTCTCGAGGGTAATAAACGACGTATATTTGTAGATTTCTGTACAACGACTTCCATCCTAAATTCTTTTCCCTTCGAGGAATGAGAATAAGGATTGGAAATCTAAACCCTTCCTTCTCTAGCCAAGAGAGTGAAGGAGAAGTCTTCCTTAAGGAAAGCTTCAAAAGTGAAAAACAGAAAAACCCCAAGACGAAAATTCAAGCCAAACTGATGTGTTTTTGTATTCAGGGTGGAGGTCGTCTACTGAGAGATATTCTTTACTTCAGTAGTAATTCTTCTTGCAAACGCTAGAAATTCCAGGAATTCGAGCATTCAGCGAGGTACCCGATTATCGTAAAAAAAAAACAATTATCGGAGATTCTCGATATTATGTCCTGCGTGGCCTTTTGGGCTAAGGCAGAGTGGACCTAATTCACACCAACTCTTGTGCTGAAAGAGCGCATAAAACAGGTCCAATGCAAACAGCAGTTTCCGCATTTTGAATGGGTGTGACCCCATTCGAAAGGAAAGAACACATTTGGATTCTTTACTTCAGGATCCCGCAGAGAAAGAAGCCGCTAGTTCGTTCGACCCGTCTCGAAGAGCTTTGTCAATACAAGACATCAGGTGAACAAGCTCTTCTGTATCAGCAGACTTGAAGGTTTCTATTTTCTTCCCCAAAGATCACAGAGTCCAGTCTAAGAAAATTAAATACCTCGAAAAGCTCTAAAAAAAAACTTTTTGAGGAGGTGGTCCATTTCAAAGGTAACCAAAAAACCTTCGTCTTTCCCATGGCCGTCCGACGAGAAGAGTCCACAAGATCAAGAAGTCCCCTTGGGAAGACGTGGGAATTCCCAGACCGAGAGCCTCTCAGTATCATACCAGATGCTAGATCTGGATGCTAATCTGGCTGGAGATTGATTGATTGATGATTGAGAGTTATCTGGCGTCACAACTACCAGGGTCACCGACGCCGAATACTAAATGTGATCTTTTAACTTTTATAATATATTATACAACATTCAAAATAACTTTATCTTTATGAGAGATATATAAATTTGATTTTAAAAAATAAATTAAATTTCTGATAAAAATATAAATAATATTCCGATAAAAGAATTGTGATTGATCACATAACAGTAAAACTATTATAAAGAAAAAAAAATGTATATACTAAGACAGCACAGCTGTCAGATATATTTGAGAAGACCAGCTTCTTTGATAAAAGAGATAATGTTATTAATACATGCGCTTTCTCCCAACAGTTTTGCCATGCTATAATTACCCCCTGCTCCACTACTATAACCTAAAAAACGATTCCTAAGTTCCACCAGACTGGGACACTCAACCAGCAAATGCCTAACGGTTAGTGGAACTAAGCAATCGTCACAGAAGGGCTCATTCTCCCCATCCATCAGATAGCCATGAGTTAAACGCGTATGGCCAATACGTAATCTACACAATACAATCTCCCACTTCCTTGGTATTAGGTCATATTTCCAAGGGTGTGCCTGACTAGTATTTCTTTCATTTTATTGGGGCCTACTCTGTCCACTGAAGTACCCATAACTGCTGGATGGATTTCATATATCATAGAATGTATCTCGATATGGAACAGGGCATTTTCTCGGTACCAAAGTTTGCGCTGCTGATTTGGCTAGCTTGTCTGCCTCTTCGTTTCCCGATATGTTCACATGGGCGGGAACCCAACAAAATGAAACAATGCTGCCTCTATTTTGGTGCAAAAAAATCCACTGCAAGATCTTCAACACCAGGGATGATCAGTATTAAAGACTTCCAGGGACTGTAGGGCACTTTTGGAGTCACAAAAATATTGTATAGCTACAAACTGGGAGTGTTGTAATATGTTCCAGTGCTATTAGGATGCCATACAATTCAGCTGTAAAGTTTGAGGCAACAGAAGGAAGTGCACCTCTTCGGTTAAAAGATTCGCTAAAAACCCCATATCCAACGCCAGCATTGGACTTAGAGCCATCAGTAAATAATAAAACTTGTATCTACATGCTCTGATACATGCTCTAAAAATATGGACCTCATTTCCTCATCAGATTTATCCCTCTTTGCTTCACTGAAGTACCTGCAGAATTTCACATCAGTAACCTCCAGACAGGAGTACTGGGATACACAAAGGGATAATGGGAAATTTTTTAATATTCGTATCCTCTAAAATATTTTTAATTCTATAGCTAAAAGGAGTGGGATACCTTGGATGACTTTCATAAAAACCGTTAAAAAATATTTCTACTTGCCACAGCAAATGCCAGAGATTTGGGGAGTCATTTGCACTCTAAAACCAGTACCTAAGTAATGATGACTGGCGATAGAGTTCAAGGGGCATCTCTCCTGCATCAACTAGCATACTAGGTATTGGTGACGACCGGAAAGCTCCTGTGGCTATACGAATACCTGAATGATGCACCGAATCTAAATTCTCAAGTTAGATGAGGAGGCTGAAGAATAAACTTCACAACCATATGACAGCTTTGACAAGATTAGGGATTTATGAAGCTTTAGTAACAGATTTCTATCAGCTCCCCAACTGGTGTGAGAAAGCACCTTCAAGATGTGTAGAGCTTCTAGGCTCTTTGCTTTTATATGTTTAATATGGGGGACCCAAGTCAACCTACTGTCAAAAACTAGGCCTAAGAAGCGTGCTTGTTCTACACATGGGATTCTACGGCCATACAAATAGAGGTCTGGATCAGGATGCACTCCCCTGATCCGACAGAAGTGGACAGTAGTAGTCTTGCTTACAGATATTTTTAAAACCCTGTTTCTCAGCCCAACTTACTATTTTATTTATTGTTAATTGTAGCTTTCTTTCTGCTACAGTCATCCGGGTGGCAGCAAAGGATATTGACAAGTCATCCACAAACAGTGTCTTTAAAACCTCTCTTGGAACAGCTGCAACACTGTTTATGGCCAGAGAAAACAAAAAGTGTTACACTGAGAACTACCCTGGGGAACCCGGGGACCTTCTTCTTGGCACTTTTTTCTCTGATAAAGTACTGCCAACTTTAACTTTAAAATACCTACGATGTAAAAAGGATTTCACAAATAAAGGTAATTTGCCTCGTAGACCCACTATTATGCATAGTCTTCAGAATCCCATGTCTCCAAGCAGGTGTCATATGCCTTTTCTATATCAAAAACACTGTCACATGGTGTTGCTTGGAGGCAAAGGCTTCACAGACAGAGGCTTCGAGTGCAGTAAGATGTCCAGGGTGGAGTGCATTTTTCGAAAAACCACACTGAGACGGCGTTAGAATATTGTGTGCTCTAGATACCAACATCAGTCTTACATTTACCATTTTTTCCATCAATTTACATAAACAACATGTTAAAGCAATGGGGCGGTAACTTGCTGCAGAGAGAGGATCTTTTCCAGGCTTAAGGAATGGTAACATGGTAGCTAATTCCCATATGCTAGGGTAGCTGCTTTCATCCCATATTCTATTGATAATACTTATTTGTAAAAAGTTTTGTGTTCTTTGAAATGTGTTTAAACATTTCATAAGGAATCTCATCTGGACCAGGGGCAGTGTTCTTGCTCCTAGCTAAAGCAGAGTCCAAATTCCCTTTCAGAAAAAGGCATATTATATGATTCAGCTTTGTTTGATGAAAAGTCAGTACCTGTTGTTCTTCCATCATTCTGAAAATGATGTCCTGGGGAACTATCTGATTTTTCAGAGACTCGAGCAAAGTGTTCAGAAACATATCACTTAATTTCTGTGGCATCAGTGAACATGATTATTATTCAAGTAGTACTGGAGGAGGACTGGGTGTAAATTTACCCTGAATTTTTTCTTATTTTCTTCCAAATGCGACAGACTGGTTGTATTCTGCTGTTAATAGAGGATACATATCCGGCCCATGCTTTGTCTTCTGGCAGCTTTCATGGCTTTTCGAAATCGTGCCTACACTGTTTTGTAAATTATGACATTGTCCAAGGTGCGATGTCTACGGCACCTGGTCAATGATGACCTGGTAGCTCGGTGTAACAACCTTAGGTCTTCTGACCACCATGGTACTGGCCGTCTCCTGAATAGTCCTTTAGTTCGAGGAATTGAGTGTAGACCTGCAGTATGTAATGTTCCATTGAGTAGATCAATGGCATCATCTACACTTGGAAAATCTTTTGCATCCCCCCTCCAACTCACTCAAATCTTTGAATTTTCATCCAATTTGCTTTCTCCAAGCACCACCGGGGGTGATCTCGGGATAGGTGGACCATCATTGGTGTCGATCACAATTGGAGAATGGTCACTGGTATGCCAGTCATTCACTTGTTCTCCAACAAAAATCAACACTGCAGTTGGAGCTACATATTGAAAGGTCGATGCAGGAGACGGTGCCTGTCTGAATGTGGTAATGAGTAGGTTCTCCAGTATTAAGAAGACCTATATCTTCAGTTTCTATTAAAGATGCCATCATATTCCCTTTTTGATTTGATGTTACATCTCCCCACAATGATGTCTACTATTGAAGTCACCAAGTAGAAGAAATGGCTCTGGTAGTTGCTCCATCAAGTATATCAAGTTCTCTTGGGAGACATGGCTATTGGGTGGAATGTAAAGGGAACATAAAGTATATTTCCTTCTTAAATCAATTCTTACAGCCACAGCTTGAAGTGGAGTATTTAGTTTCACTTGGTAGTGTGGCACATCTCGACGGATGTAGATGAGGGATCCACCATGATTTCCCACCTCTAAATCAAATTTAGTTCTATAGTGAACATATTCCCTAGGACAAGGTGTATATTCACCTAGCATGGTCTCCTGCAAACATAACCCTACAGGGGAGTGCTCATAGATCAAAAGCTTGACTTCCTCATACTTTGCTCGCAGTCCCTGACAATTCCATTGAATAATGGAAAGTGAATTTATTTATGTTTGGGACCAATATTATGGTTCCTTTTGACAAGATTGGGAGAGCTCTTTTTTCTACTAGGGGGAGGCATTTTAATGGAATGCTTTGTTGGCCTCTTTGGTGGAGTTTGCCTTCATAGAGCCAACATCTTTTCCTTCAGTGTCCTTGACACTGAAGGGTTTTTTAGTTTCTTTGCTCTCCATCTCTGTCGAGACGGAGAAAGCAGAGGTGTTCTCTAAAGAGACCACCTCGAGATGTTTGTATTTGCTGGCAGTAGCCAGCTCTGCCTCTGATGAGCAGAAGTACCAGCGAGGACTGGCACCAGGGGACCCAGCATCTGCTGGTTTGTCCTCCAAAGAGGAATTGGCACCAACAGAAGCTGGCACCAGACCAGCAACCACTGGCCTTGCCTCCAAAGAGGCAGATGGTGGAGGATGTATCTCAACTGGCACTTCAATTTTTTCCAATTCCATACTAGGGCCTTTCTTGTTGGTTCTAGTGAACCTTGTCTTTACTTTCTCATCATCAATTGACTCTAATGATTCAGTTAGCTGTCTCTTTAATGATTCTTTATTTGATTCTACATTTGTGCTCCTAACTTGGGTTTTATTTGTCTCTTTCTTTTGATTTCTTATTTTGCTACTACAGTAGCAAAACTTAGACCGGGTCTTACAATCTTTGCTTTGGCCCTCTCTCGTGCTTCCTTAAATGTTGTTCTTTCTATTACTCTAATGGCTTGTATTTCCTTTTTTCTAGTAAATATATATCACACTGCTGAGACGATGATGCATGTCCCTCACCAAACAGTGAAACACATTTAGGTTCCCTGGTGCACATTCCATGCTCATCCTCTCCACAGTTGACACATACTGCAGGATTTTCTTGCAATTTTGGATCGGCATGATTGTAGGGTGTGTCCAAAATGCTGGCAATGGAAACACCTTCTGGGTCTCGGGATGAACTGCTTTACCTTAAACCTATACCAGGCTGCAAAGACACATTCCGGAAGTCTTAAGGTGTCAAAAAGTTAATATTAAGGTAGGCTGAGGTATTCTGTTATTATCAACCTTCTTCGTCATCCTGTCCACCTTTATTACACCCTGGTCTTTTAATTCTGTTAAAAGTCTCTCCTCAGAGAAAGCCATCAACTGAGAGGCATAAATCAAGCCCTTGCTGGAGTTAGGCTGGAGTGGGGAGTACACTCCACCGTAACTCCCGCAAGGTCCCGACAATCCCATCAACTTGATACTTTCCTCCGGGGAGATGCTTTCTACCAGGAGCATGTTTCCAAACTGCGGTGTTATTTTTGGCTGTCTTCCACAACATTTAACGATTTCCCTATGCACTTGAAAAATGTCTATATTGTCACCTTCTAGCTTTAAATTAAGGTATTTATTAAAGGAATTGGGTACAAAGACCCCAGGAGCTATTTCATATTTATTATTTTTCTTCATGGCAAATGGTTCCAGTGTGACAATACTGGAACCAGATGCTTTTTGTTTAGTTTTCCTGGCTGTATTATATTTACTTGCATTGCTTTGGGTCGTCAACTGTGTCCTTCTGTCATTTGGCCCAGGGATACTACACTGATCCTGGGGACCGACCATGGAAAATTGATGTTTGGGTTCCGAGACAAGTCCTTTGATGAAAGCATAGGGTCGTCAACAGAAATAGGGGGGGTTGCCATGCCCACAAACGTAAAATACATAGTTCATCCAGATATTCCCCATACCCACCATGGAGTCACACTTAGAGGACGGTCATCCCTTTTATTAGGGTCGTCCTAGGGGTAATTACTGGATATACAACCCTATCCCCAGTGCTAAGGCGTCATGAATGTCCGTCGAGATCAGACCCGGCATTGAGGATAGGGTTTGACATTAAACTTTCCCCTCGCTCGACCACGTCAGGTACTAGAGTTCTACGGGTGAGGTGGCATGCCGTCCATCCTCACCCTCCTTCATATCCCAAGATATAGACTAAATCATGTCCAAAACCAAGCCAATAGTCGTCATCATAGAATCCATACCTTATAGGGGGAGGAAGGCAGAAAGATGAAATGTTTTTAGTAGAAGAAAAAGGGCTGACTTATTTCGTTGGATCAAAAGCTGGGCACCAAGGCCCAGCGAGAAAGCAGTTCCCACCAGGCATCAGGGCCCAGCTGCTGAACCCTAAGCCCCCCATCCTCGGCAAGGCTTCAGCATCTGGGGGGCTGGCTGGAGGAAATGAGAAAGCTGTCTTTCCTTGGTCTCTCTTCGTATACATCCCTTCTTTCCTAATTTTCAACGCTCTCTTCGGAGAGCGTGATAACACCATCTTTGTAAAGTCGGACTTCTCAGTTGCCTTCTCTCAAGTGAACTCTGAAGGTGGGGAATGAGGGGCAGCTGGAACAAAGTTTTCCGGAAAAAGTTCCGTGAAAAACTTTCATAAGTCTTTTCAAGCCTGACAAAGGTTGTAGATCTCTCTGATTCTCTTCGTCAGAAAAATCTTTCATCGGGCGAAAAGGAGAGGGAGGGGGGTCATCCTTCCCTTCTTCTGATCGACCCATAACCGACGTAGCGATGTCATGCTTCGTCGGTGCTTCCGAAGAATCTTCTTGACACCTGCCAGTGTCCTGGCATCGAGAATCCTGACTCTCGGCTTCCTGGTGTAGAACTTCATGACATTTGGCGTCCTGCTGTTCAAATACTTGACGTTCGGCGTCTTGGCGTCCAGCCTCTTGACGCCTGGCGTCCAGCTGGCTTCCAGAATCTTGACGCATGGTGTCCTGGAGTCCAGAATCTTGATGCCTGGCGTCCTGGCGTCCAGCCTCTTGACGCCTGTCGTCCTGGCGTCCAGCTGGCTTCCAGCATCTTGACGCCTGGCGTCCTGGAGTCCAGAATCTTGACACCTGGCACCCAGAATCTCGACGCCTGACGTCCTGGCATCCAGGTTATTGACGCTCGGCGTCCTGTTGCCCAGAATATTGACGTCTGTCGTCTAGGTGCCGAGAACCTTGACGTTTTAAGTCCTGGCGTCCAGCATTTCGTCCCAGCTTTTGACGTATGCTGTCTTGCTTGTAGCAAGCTGATAAGACTGCATTAATGAGGAGAGCTTCTGCTGCAAGTCTTGCAGTAAGGAAAATTTGCGGTCCAGCGATCCACCCAGGGGGCTGAAGACCGATTTGGAGAATCTTCCTGCTGCTGGGGACAGACTGGGGAAGCCGCAACATCAATATCACTCTCTTCATCCTGTTCGGCTAGAGGCGAACGTCCTGAAGACGAATGCCAAACCGCAGGAGGAGCTGGAGAATGAACTGAAGGCATCCAATCGTCCGATACTTCCTTTTTTCCTCCTATCAATGACGACGGCCGCCTGTGCGACATCTTGCGTCTTAGCTTGGTAGGAGAGCAAGCTTCGGAGTCGAAAGAGAAGCGTTCAGGAGTTGTAGCACACTTTTCTCAACGCCTGGCTGCTACAATGACTACATCCTGGCAGTTCTTGACGCTTGGCGTCCTGCTCTACTGGATGTCTGTTTTTTAAGGGGTCTTGATAAGATTGCATTAAAGAGGAGAGCTTCTGCTGCAAAATGATATTGTTATGATACAATAAAGTTTGTTCATACTTACCTGGCAGATATATATATAGCTGTATTCTCCGAAGTCCGACAGAATTTCAAAACTCCCGCACACGCAGTGGTCGGCCAGGTGGTAGTACCCATTCCCGCCGCTGGGAGGCGGGCGTAAGGAACCATTCCCATTTTCTGTCAGATTTTTCTAGTGCCACTGTCTCCTGAGGGGAGGTGGGTGGGCACTTTGATTATATATATCTGCCAGGTAAGTATGAACAAACTTTATTGTATCATAACAATATCATTTTGTTCATGAATCTTACCTGCCAGATATATATATAGCTGAATCCCACCTTTGGAGGAAGGGGGAGACAGATTCGATTTTGGGAAACAATTTCATATATATGATTGATATTTTGGTTCCTTAACTGTTAGCATAGCTGACTTCGTGAGTACCGTCACCCAAGTCCTGCATCTGCTTTACTAGAGACTCCAGCTAGGTAGTGACCTGTGAAGCTGTTGAGTTCTAGAGGATCTGTCAACGGGCGTGACCACAATGCAACTAGATCCTATATTATAGACCTCCATTTCGGTACTGCATTCCTAGAGGTGCCAGCAAGGACGTGACCTGTGTAGCTGGTGCGCTCTAATGAACTGTCACGGGGAGCGTGACCACAATGTGACAGATCATCTAGGTGTTGTTTAGACACCGAATGCTGTTAATGCTTCACTGGAGGTGCCAGCAAGGACGTGACCTATGTAGCTGGTGCGCTCCAGATGATTTGTCAATGGGGGCGTGACCACACTGTGACAAAAACATTTTACCCTACTATGAGGGCGAAGCAAAAACATTACCACCTGACCTAGCCTATCTGGTTAAACTTCGTAAAACCAAGGCTAATGGAGGGAAGGCCGCCTAAGGCGGCCTACCCAAGACCACAAAAAACTAAACACCTACATAAACATAATAAAAATAAAAATAAAAAGAAATAAAATTAAAAAGTCCAAACTAACATATTTATTTTCTAAAAGATAGGAAGAGTGCTACTCTCTGTCCCCAATATATTGTCTGCTGCGACATATGGGCCCAAGAGTAGCAGTTCTCGTATGTAATCCTCACCTCCCGAAGGTAGTGAGAGGCAAACCAGCTGAATTACTACGCCAAAATGTGGCATTCAAGATGTCATTGAGTGCCATGTTCTTTTGGAAGGCTACCGACGTAGAAATAGCCCTCAGTCCATGCGCATTCACCTTCAACACTTTCATATCACTGTCTTGACAGGATGAATGCACTTCCTTGATGGTGCCCCTCAAGAAAAAAGCCAAAGCATTCTTTGACACTGGTAACCTTGGCTTCCTGACCAAACACCCACAGTTATCAGAAGGACCTCTTATAAACCTTGGTTCCTATCTTTTCAGACGGAGGGTTGACTTCCTAGCTATTGCTTAGGAGTCTGCTTCGTCTCAAGAGCCTCAGCGAGGATGTGACCTATGGGTAATAGAGTTCTTGTGGGTTTGCCGATGGGGTCTTATCCACTTACTCGGCAAAGCCTAACTGGCATTTGTCAATGGGTGCTAATCCACTCATATGACCATATACCTATGCCTATTAGCATAATTAAGGAGCACAACACCGATCCCGATCACCTGATCCTAACACGAGGGTTAGCGCTTAATTTTAAAAAGAGTTAAACTAAAAATTAACTCACTAGTTAAGGATCAGTGTCGGCTCCCTATCCCAGCAACGTATCCGCAGACACGAACAACCAAGAGAAAAGGATCTCTTGTAGGTTGAATTGACATCCTTCGTGTAACGGGAGGTCAACACAGAATTGCATCTCCCGTAAGTGACAGCTCATATGTCCTTTATGACATATTGTTATGGAACCAAGAAGATTCATAAAAGCTCGCACTTCATGCATAGGTTCAAACGGACTGGACATGAGGAACTTCAGAACTACATCCAAGTTCCAAGACGGCAACTTGGGTTGTTGAACCTTCATCGTTTCGAAAGATCTCAAGAGATCGTGAAGGTCTCTCTGTCCGCCAAGTCCAGGCCTCTGTGCCTAAAGACAACTAAAAGCACACTCTTATAACCCTTGATTGTAGAGACTGCAAGTTTTAGATCCCTTCTCAGAAAAGGAAGTCAGCAATCTGGCTCACAGGTCGGTGTGGAGGAAAATGCCGTTCTTCTTGCACCAACTCCTGAAGACTATCCACTTCGATTGTACACTGCGTTGGAAAACGCTCTTCTTGCACTGGCGATAGCTTTCGCCATTGACGTATAGAAGCCTCTCGCTCTGGCCAACTTTTGGATAGTCTGAATGCTGTCAGACTCAGAGCGAAGAGGCTTCTGTGGTACCTCTCGAAGTGGGGCTGTCTGAGTAGATCTGTCCTTACTGAAGCGTCCTCGGGAAGTCTACTGCAAAGGCCATGACCTCTGTGAACCACTCTCTCGCAGGCCAGAACGGGCGAACAAAGTCATTCTCGTCCCTTCCGACACCGCAAACTTTCTCATGACTTCCCCTAAGATCTTGAACGGGGGAAAGGCGTACAGGTCCATCCCCGTCCAGTCCCAGAGAAGTGTGTCTATCGTCACTGCAGCTGGTCGAGTACTGGGGAGCAGTACAGTGGAAGCCTCTTCGTTCTGGACGTCGCAAAGATATCCACGAGCGGACGTCCCCATAACCCCCACAGCTCTTGGCATACCTCCAAAGCAGAGTCTACTCGGTTGGCAGAAGTTGACCTCGTCTGCTGAGGAGATCTGCCCAGACATTCTCTACTCATGCTACAAACTTCGTAAGGATCATGACGTCCAGTGCCCTTGCCCACAGCAAGATCTCCTTTGCCAGAGCAAAAAGGGACTGAGACTGTGTTCCTCCCTACTTCTTCAAGTACGCCAGAGCTGTGGTGTTGTCTGAGTTTGACTTGGACTATTCGACGAGAGACTTTTTCTTGGAAAAACTGGAGAGCTAAAAAGATGGCTGCCATTTCCTTTAGGTTTATGTGCCAGGACACCTGTTCCCCTCTCCAGGTGCCTGCCACTTCTTTCCCCCTAATGATGCTTCCCATCCCCGTGGTGGACGCGTCGGAGAAACAAACACTAGGTCGGGGCTCTGAAGCTTGAGAGACACGCCCTCCGACAGCTACACTGGATCTAGCCAACATTTCAAGTGATGTTTTACCTCTCCTGAAATTTCCAAGATCCTGTGTAGATTCTTGGTTTTTTTCCAATTGTACTTGAGAAAAAAAAATGTAACGGTCTGAGGTGCAGTCTCCCCAAGGAAACAAACAAACTTCTCCAGCGAGGAAATGGTCCCCAGTTAGACTCATCCATTCCCTCACCGAGCACGAATCTTTCCTTAGGAAGGCTAACACTTTGTCTAAGCCTTGCTGCTGACGTCCCTGGGACGGAAAAAGCTCGAAAAGCCACTGAATCCATCTGAATCCCCAGATACACGATGGATTGGGTGGGGATCAGATGTGACTTTTTCGAAATTCACCAGTAGTTCCAGGGACTTCACCAACGATTAAGTTGTTTTGAAACCCTTCAGACAACCGCGTTTGAGTGGGAGGCATGAATGAGCCAGTCGTCCTTCGAAGATCACAATTGCGAAGGAGGAGACTGAGGGGCCGCGAGCTGAACTATTCTTCAAAAGAGGCTCAAAGCCACGAACCAAGACCTCTTCTTCTTCTCAACTGACACACGTTCGGGAAGATGGTAACCGTGCTCTCTAGACAACCTCTGGAGAGCTGCATGAAAACTAGAGAGCAAGGCAACTGGCGAAAGAGCGGAACGAGGAGAAGGAGAAGGGAACTGCCTGTACTCTTGATTGGCAGCCTATCATCTTCCTCTCACGATGTGGCTTTGCCTTTCTCACTGCAATCACAAAAAACAAGTGTTTTGTTGCAAAGACACATCATCCTTTTCGATGGAGAACATTCATTCCTTCTCAGGCAAAAGGCTGATCCTTTGAGAAGACGATGGGCGAGGGGAAGCCCTCCTCCTTCTCACATGGACCGCCAAGGATATATTCTTAGGAGCGACCGAAGCGCTCAAAAGCATACATCGGTAAGACGTCCCTCTCCGGTGAAGATCGCAACACAGTAGAAAAGAGAGAGGACGTGAAGCGTCCCCCTCCCTGAGACCCTACATCATACATCTCAGCTCTCTTTTACTGCAGAAAGTCTTCCAATTGCCCAGGAGACGACTGCAAAGCAGAAGGAGCTAACGGACGAGAAGCGTCCCCTCCGAGGAACCAAAAGACGACCGGCCGCCTGTGCGACCTATATCGTCTTCGTTCTCCTCAGAGGGAGCGAGACCCTCCGAGAGTTCCAACTCCTGCGCGGGGAGGACGTCTCTGAAGACTAAAGTAAATCTTTCAAGATTCAAATTCTATTGAGATTATGAGCCATGACATCACCTATAGACGAATCTTGACTATGAGGAGATGTTCAGAATCATTTTCTAGATTCATCTTATGCTATTCCAGTTTTTCTGCAGGAAAAACTGGAGGTGTGTGAATTTCAGTCTATTCAGGGAAAACAACTTCTCCAGCGAGGAAATGGTCCCCTGCAAATTCATTCATTCCCTCACCGAGCATGTTTCCTTCCCTAATAGGCTGCGTTTCACTTAAACAGGAGTAATTTGAAGACACTGTAGAAGATGTTCATTTGTTTCTTCCAAAATAAAAGTCTCCTTCCTGAGATCCATTACTATTCTCTTGATTCTCGGCGAATGTCCTGAAGAAGCATTACGTTGTGCGTCCATCCAAGAGTCCTGCCGAGCGTCGCGCTCGGCGGCTGTCGTATTTGGCAGGCGGAAGGAGTCCCCTTCATAATCGAGCAAGGGACGTCTGCGGCGAACTAATTGACTGCATCTCTTGCACATCATTCTTGTTTCGAGGGAAATCATTGTGTGTTATGCCGCCGTAGACTCGGACAGAATTCTGTTACCATGCGGTAAACAGACCGAAAAAGGTCTAATACATTATATATATATACATACATTTACATAACATATATAACCATATCATATATCATACACATATATATATATATAGGATATACATATATTATATATACACACATATACACACATATATATATATATACACATACTACATACACATATATAATTTTTTTTTTTTTTTTTTTTTTTTTTTTTTTTTTTTTTTTTTTTTTGTTTTTTTTTTTTTTTTTTTTTTTTTTAATGAAAAAATTCTCGCAAAGTGAAGATGTTTAGCCATGTATGCTAGAATTCCCTTCAACCCGAGGCTAAGGCCGTGATTGTAGGGTAGAAATACGGTTAGTCCGTCAATCCCGCAGGAGAGAGAGAGACGTAAACCTACTGCGCATAGAAGACATCAGATGGAACTGAGCACTGGCATTACGCATTAGTGACAGCAGACTCTGAGAACGTTCGTCGTTCTCGCACTGCTCTGCCTGAGTTGCCACCTACACCATTCTACGAATGAATAGGTTTACTATCATTATAGAGCAGAAACCAAACCAATCCAATCAAACTAGTATATTTAAGCGAAACTGAATTTGCTAAATATAAAATGCTAACTTGGTATTGTCATAACAATACCTTAAATGTTTAAAAATAGGGAACCGGCAACCCCTGAATAGTTTGCAGGGTGAGAACCGATTAAATGTAATAAGAATAATCGTACTCTCGGTTGTCCTCCGTAGGAGTAACTACGGTATGAGTATAATAACTTGAACCATACAACAGTTTTGATAGTAATATGACGTAAGGGCAAAAATAAAAAAATATTACTATGATACAACATCGCTTGTTCACCTTTACCCGGCAGATATATATATACATATATCTGACTGGTCAAGTTTTATGAACAAACGTAGAGTATTTTAGACACTTGGACAGCTACCTCCCTACTACATTCTGCCTCACCGAGGTAGGGAGAGCCATCACGCGGTAGTGTTTTGTCAATGAGAAATTATACGCTTACGCGATAGAATGAACACTCATGGCATTATCACTATTCTTCACTACACTACTATAACATTCCAATGCAAACATGATTCCAGGCTACGCAGAGATTTAAGAATCACAGATAGGGTATTACCCTCCAAAGACACTATTGTAGGGCCCGAAGGCATCACAGGTCTTTGGAGGGATAAAATTCTACTGGACGGGTAACTTGTGTTACACGCCTGGAGGAAGACCTCCTTACACTATCACGTTTCTAGTTTTACGTACCTATGATTCATAAGCCTTCCACGCAGAATCAGACATATATTCACACTCGTTGCAGCGCTCCATCAAACATACAAACATGTTTCCTACAATTCGCGCACACTGTATGAGGGTCTACGAAGTTTTCGGTAGCCTAACCTTGCATTCTTCCACACAACATACTCTGGCCTAGTCGAACTAGATCCAGACATCGTAAGTTTAAGGAAAAATCAAGCCAAAATAAAACAATCCACAATTAGCGTATGCCTAACCACCGATCCTAATCAAATAACCAAAATCAATCGGGATACTCAAGTGACCAAAAGAGTTCCAAAATCCAATGACGGAGGTGCAGAAAATGTTATTGTTATGATACAATAAATTTGTTCATACTTACCTGGCAGATATATATATATAGCTGTATTCCTCCGACGTCCGACAGAATTTCAAAACTCCGGCACACGCAGTGGGCGGCCAGGTGGTTAGTACCCATTCCCGCCGCTGGGAGGCGGATATCAGGAATCATTCCCATTTTCTATTCAGATTTTTCATACCACTGTCCCCTGAGGGAGGTGGGTGGGTACTTTAATTATATATATCTGCCAGGTAAGTATGAACAAACTTTATTGTATCATAACAATAACATTTTGTTCATGAAACTTACCTGTCAGATATATATAGCTGAATCCCACCATTGGAGGTGGGAAGGGACAGAATAGAAGGATTTAGGAAACACCTCAGTGCAGATGATTGACTCTTGATTCCTTACCTGTTAGCATAGCTGACTTCTTGATTACTGTCACCGAAGTCTGCTTTTGCTTTACTAGAGTTGCCAACAGGTAGTGACCTGTGTAGTTGGTGCGCTCTAGATGATCTGTCAACCGGGGGCGTGACCACAATGTGACTAGACCATATTGACCATACTGTGAGGGCAACGAAGCTAAAACCACCACCTGACCTAACCTATCGAAGTTAGTCCCATAACTTCTAGGCTAACGAAAGGGAAAGCGCCTCAAGCGACCAACCCTTCAAAGTTAAAAGCACACCTATCCCTTTTTCTATAGGATAGGATTCGTGCTGCTTCCTGCCTCCAATAATATTTCTACGGATATGTATGGTCCTAGCGACTCGCAGATCTCATATGTCGTCTTCACATCCCGTCGGGAGTGAAGCGAAACACAGAGTTGCTTCGCCTCAAACGTGGCACTCAGGATATTACTGAGTTGTCATGCTCTGTTGAAATGCTTCCGAGGCCGCGCCCTCACCTCGTGAGCACTTACTTTAAAAGGTTTCAAATCTTTGTTCAGACATGACGAATGAGCCTCTTAGAAAGACTCCTTAAAAAATAACGCCAGGGCGTTCTTCGACATGGGCAAGTCTGGTCTTTTTACGGAACACCGCAGATTGTCCGAATGACCTTGACTTTCTTTAGTTTTATCAAGATAAAACTTGAGAGCCCCGACAGGGCACAGGACTCTCGTGGCTCTTGCCCAATAATTTGTGCCATCCCCTTGATCTCCAGGCCTCTGGGCCAAGGGTTAGACGGGTTTTCGTTCTTAGCAAGAACGGAAGGCTTAGAGGACACCGAATTATGTCCTCTAAAGCCAAAACCTCTGATGATGGCTAAAACCTCACTAACCCTCATTGCCGTAGCTAGAGTGGTTAGAAAAATTAGCCTTTCTGGTCACGTGTATTAAGTTTACAGAAAGGAGAGGTTCGAAATGCTTTGACATCAAGAACAATTCAGACTACGTCTAAGTTCCATCAGATTTCCGCAGACCTCAAAGATCGTGAAGGGCTTTTGTTGTTTGACAGATCCGAATCTCTGAGCCTAGAGGCCGTCAACAACATATTTCCGTATTCTACAATCGTTGGGACTGTTAGCTTACTTCAGACGGAATGGGAAGGCGGTAAAGTCATTCACAGAGGTCAGAGGTAGAGGAACAGTCATTCTTCCTGCCCTATGTCCAGAAACGGCCCACTCCGATTGGTACACTGCAAAATATGCAGCACTGCTTTGCTTTGGCAATGAGACTTGCAATTAATCTTGAAGATCCTCTCGCTTCTTGACAGTCTGAACGCATTCAGACTCAGAGCGGAGAGATTTAGGTACCTCTCGAAGTGAGGCTGTTAGAGTAGACCGATTCTCTCGGGAAGGGGTCCTTGGAAAGTGCTCTCTGAAGGACGTGACCTCTGTGAATCCAGCCTCTCGAAGGCCAACATGGGCGATCAGCGTCTTTCTCACTCCCTCTGACGCCAGCGATTATCTTATTACATTTTCCTAAGCTTTTGAATAGGGGAAAAGGGCTAACCAACTATCCCCATTCCATACTATAGGATGGCGTCTATTGCTACCGCTCTCGGATCGAGAATAAGGCGCACGTAGAGGAAGCTTCTTCGTCTTCAATATTGCAAAATCTACGAAAGGACGTCCCCAAAGTCTCCACAACTCTCGACATACTTCTAAGCGAGGATTACTCAAAGTCAAACGTCAGTAGTTGCTGCCGTCGATCGAGAAGATCCGCACGGACGTGCAATCGTGTAACGAACCTCTTACGGATCGTTACGTTCCGTGCGTATGCCGATAACCATCTCTCTTTCTTGGGATATGAGAGAGCTGCGGAATTATCTGAGATGATTTGGACCACTCGACCAAAACCTCACTCTTCGAGACTGGAGAGCCAACCCAAATTGCTTCCAATTCTTTTAGATTATGTGCCAGGACCTCTGTCCGGATGCCTGGCTCCCTCTCATTATCACCTGAGGTGATCCTTAACCCATTGAGAGACGTTTAGAATTATCTCTAGATCTTTGATGTTATTTCAGTTCTCCTGTAGGAAAACTGTAGAGGTCTGAATTGCAGTCTATTCAGGGAAACAAGCTTCTCCAGCGAGGAAATGGTCCCCAGCAGACTATCCATTCCCATCACTAAGCATGCTTCCTTCCCTAATAAGGCTGCGCTTTGCATAAGCAGGAGAGCATTATTATAGTGCTATGCTGCGGTAGACTCGTACAGAATTCTGTTACAGTGCGGTAAGCAGCGCCGAACATGTCTAAGAGATATCTCTGTTGAAAAATTTCTTAGCAAAAGGAAGTCGTTTATTCATGATTACCAGAAATCCCCTCAACCCGAGGCAAAAGTCATGATTGTAGGGCAGAGATACGGTTTCGTAAATCAATCCCGCGGGAGAGAGAGACGTAACCGACTGAGGCAGTACAACGAGCTACCTAACACTGAGTTTTGGTGACAGTGTGAGACACTGTGACAGTTACAGGCAGCAGCTTATGTCACCTTCTCGCAGTCTTATGCCGAGTTGCCAGCTATTCTATTCATCTAAGGAATAGATTTTCCATTATTTTGAACAGAAACTCTCAAGTTGGCATATCTAAGCGAAACAGAATTCGCTAATACAGAAGCTGATTTTGTGTTGTCGTAACATTACGCTTAATTAACCAAATGTTAAATCGGAAACTCCTGGAAAGTTGCCGGGAGTACCGATTAAATATACTGCGTCATCCACAATGACAGCAACCTCTCGTTTCGCACTATTCTGCCTGAGTTACAGCACTACTCTCTTCTACGAAGGAATAGGTCGTTACTATTATCGATCATAAGAAATTCTCAAGCAGGCATATTTAAGCGAAACATAATTCGCTACATGCAGAAGCTGAGTTGGTGTTGTTGTAACAATACCTTCAAGCATTGTCCTTACACCGGAAACTCCTGGAAGTTTGCAGGAAGGACCGATTAAATACACTTAAAATAACAGTCCTTTCGGTTGCCATCTGTAGAGGTAAACCACGATATGCGTATATGACTTGAACTTTACATTAGTAATATGACGCGAAGATAAAATACCTAAGTATTGCAGTCACTTGAACATCTAATTCTCTACTACATTCTTCCTCGACGAGGAAGAGAGAGAGAAATGGAAATCGACTGTCTTCATTCTCTTTGCCAAGAAAAGGAATAAAATATTATTCAAATGGAAATCCTCAAGTGAGAACCGAAGATCGAAAAGGAAAGTTCAAGCTTCTTATGTATTTGACATAAGACTTCATGGACGTAGTCTATAAGTCTTTTTCCTGGATGAGCCTCTGACTAATGAATGAGAGCTCTTTCGAAATTTTGTTACTTATCCGCTTATGCGATAAAATGTTATTAAGAAACTTTGTCAATGAGAACTAACCCAATTGCATGACGAAAGTAATCCAGGAATTCGAGCATATAGCCTTCCCGATTCCCGCAGAAATCGAGGAAGGGGCAGGATTCCTGATTAGAGACTGGGCTTACGACAGGAATGACCTTAATGTTCCCCTTCGGCAGCGCAATCCCGAAAGCAGACAGGCGTTTTTTATGACACCGAAATCTGCTTACAGTTTTCCTGGAATTCATCAAGTGATGGATTCTCTTGAACGCTCCCTTCGTAGAAAGAGAAGTAGACATCTTGACGAGGACCAAACTCCTTCCTCTACTTCGACGACGCTCTCTTGAAGAGCGTTCTTGCAGGAATCCTGCCGAACGTCTTGATGCGTAGGACGCCTATCGTTCTGAAGAACGTCCTGGCAAGTGCTCTACCGAGCGTCATGACTGTAGGATGCCGAGTCTTCAAAAGCGTCCTCACAGCGTCCGACGTCCTCGTAGCGTCCTGGCGACGGTCTCGCTAGAGTCCTGGCGAGCGTCCTGCAGCGTCATGGCAGCCGTTCCAGCTCCAGATGTGTAAAACATCGAGCGTCTTCCAAAAAGCTTATCAATGTTTATGACGTCGAGCGTCTTCTGAAAGGCCACCCGAAAAGCGTCCTGGAGAGCCGCACACTGCTCCTGAAGTGTGAGAGCAACTATAGGAAGACGTAAGGCTGATCGTCTCCAAGGACGGCCTTAAAGACTTTCGTTACCTTCTAACAAGACGGTGGCCGCCTGTGCAACATTTTGCGTCTTAGTAATGCAAATGAACATATCCAGACACGCGCTCAAAAAAGGAACGCCGAGCGTTCCGAAAGGCATCGTCGCGAGGTGCTTGCCGAACGTCTGATTGCATTCTTTGAGCGTCTTGAAGAGCGTCCGGAATAGAAGAGTGACGAACATCAAGGGAAGCGTCATAGTGAATGACGTGCGTCAACACGAGTAACTTGAGAGGCTTCCTGGCGAGGGGAGAGCCGCTCATGAAACGCGAGCGTCCTAAGCATAAGTACGGTGATCGTCATCAGGACGAGTCTTCAGGACGTTCGCCACTCTTGACAAAAACGACGGCCGCTGTGCGACATCTTGCGTCTTTGTCACGGTCATCGACACTGCAGAAGGGCATTTAAAAGGACGCCTGTGTGTTCTTGGGTATGAGGAATTCTTTGCCCTTCTCCTGTCGAAAACTAGGATAGTCTGTCCAGTGTCATCTCTGTCCGCTGACAGAGCGTCCCTTAGGGACGAGTAAGATGCGTCTTGGCGAGCTATTTGACTATGCAAATCAGCTTGCCGGACGTCAATCTTATGAGCTTGAACAATATCCCGTTTCGTAGTAAAGCGAACGTCACATAACGTATACATAACGCCATGAGGGGAGGAGGAAAACCTTAGCCGATGACAAATAAGACCTCCTTGGAGCGTCCACAAAATTGGCGAATCTCCTTGAGAAGAAGACGGTGCTTTCAATCCTGCTTCTTCTCCTGTTTCGTACCAGATCCCAGCTCTCCCTTTCAGTCTAGATGGAGGAAGTGCAAACGAAGTCTTCCTCTCGATAGAGCGTTGAATGTCTCGAAAGGCGTCCTTTGTGAGGGTCCTGCCTTAAGGACATTTTAATCTCTTGACCAAGACGACAGCCGCCTGTGCGACATTTTGCGTCTTTGTCACGCTTATCGATATTAAGTCAAGCCGAAGGGACGCCAGATCGATGTGGGGTTTCCCCAGTAACCCTCCTTCGGCTTTCGACATGCCCTCTCCCTATCCTGGGAGTCCGACAGAGGTCCAGGCTAGAGGCGTTATGGGGCGGATCTGACGTTCCCTCCTGACGAGAGAGGACGTGAAGCGTCCTCTTCTCTAAAGCTTCTTAGAGGGCGCGAGTCCTTCCGAGAGCTCCAACCTTGCGGGGAGGACGCCTCGGAGGACGAGAAGCAATCTTTCATGATTCGTGCACGTGCACGATCTTTGGCAGCCTTATCCTGCCGAAGGGACGCCAGATCGGTGGGGGGTTCCCGTACCCTCCTTCGGTTTTCAACTTGCCCCCTCCCTGGTCCTGGGAGTCCGACAGAGTTTAGACCTAGAGGCGTTATAGGACCGATCTGACGCCCCCTCACAACACTAGGGGCAAAATCAACATCACTACACTCACAACACTGATTGGAGAGCGAGCACTTTTTCAAGCTTACTTGATGTAATCCACAATAATAGAAAGGGCATTACTTCTCACGAACTTCCTCTAGGCCCGTAAGCCATACCACAGGGTTAGGCAAAATAAAGTCTACTGGTACTGTGGAGGAAGACCTCCTGATTCTATCACGCTCTAATTTGCGTACATACGAATCATACGTCTCTTTCGGAATCAGTCAACATTACACTAATTACATTGATCTCTCAACAAAGAAAACATGTATACTAAACGAGTGTCTACCGAAGGTTTCGGTAGCCTTCCTTACCCGTTGCAGACAACAACATCTGAAACTAGGCTAACTAGATTCAGACATCATATGCAATGAAAAAAATTTTAATTAATTTATGATAGCGTATGCCTAGCCACAAATCCAAGTCAATCATTCAAAAAAAAATAAGTAGGATACTTAAGCGGCTAATGAAGTTTCAAATCCTAGCGGAGGTAGTGGAAACAAAGTGTTTTCACTACCGCGACAGAGAAAAATCTCCGAATAGAAAATGGGAATGATTCCTGATATCCGCCTCCCAGCGGCGGGAGGGAATGGGTACTACCACCTGGCCGCCCACTGCGTGTGCCGGGAGTTTTTGAAATTCTGTCGGACGTCGGAGAATACAGCTATATATATATCTGACAGGTAAGTTTCATGAACAAAACACTTGTTATCTGCACCGGCGACAGAAAATATCTGACAGAAAATGGGAATGGTTCCTTACGCCCGCCTCCCAGCGGCGGGAATGGGTACTACCACTGGCCGACCACTGCGTGTGCCGGGAGTTTTGAAATTCTGTCGGACTTCGGAGAATACAGCTATATATATATCTGGCAGGTAAGATTCATGAACAAATTATGAAGTAAGGAAAAACTACGGTCCAGCGATCCACCCAGGGGACTGAAGACCGAGTTGTAGACAGCTTCCTTAAAACTGCGGTCCAGCGATCCACCCAGGGGCTGAAGACCGATTTGGAGACTGCTTCCTGCTGCTGGGGACAGTTGGGGAAGCCTAAAACTCAGTATCTCTATCTCCATTGTGTTCGGCTAGAGACGAAACGTCCTGAAGACGAATGTCACGCCGCAGGAGGGGCTGGAGAATGAACTGAAGGTAGCCAATCGTCCGATACTTCCTTTCCTCCTATCAAAAGACGACGGCCGCCTGTGCGACATCTTGCGTCTTAGTTTGGTAGGAGAGCAAGCATCGGAGTCGAAAGGGGAGCGGTCAGGAGTTGCAAACAAGCACCCGAAAGTCTCCCTTCGTCCGATACTTCCTTACCTCCTGCCAAAGGTGATGGCCGCCTGTGCGACATCTTGCGTCTTATATTGGCAGGAGAGCAAGTATCCGAAAACAAAGAGATCCGGAGTTGCAGCCTACAATTCTAGACGCTTGGCGTCTTTTGGCGTCCAGCCTATGAAGCCTAGCGTCCAGCCTCGTCTGAGTACTGCGTCGTCAGACGACGAATAAAACACTTTAACCTCGCCTTTCCAATGGCGAGGGTGAGCGTCCTGGGGATCGTCAACAGGTACACTCGAGGGGACGGCCGCTCGGGAGCTAAAGCCTCTCGCCTCCCTTCGTCGGTCGACTTTCCTTCTCACAGGGGTTGGTGAGCTTGGAAGAGGTCTAGGACTAGGAGCACGACAGGTTCAAGCGGTCGCACCCTCCACTGCACTTACACTTGCATTGATTTTAACACTGTAACTTGTGATTTTAAGATCTCTCACATTCGACCATGATTTCTCCCTGTTTCTACAGGGGCCTTTACTAAGGGCTTGAATGGTCGTTATCATGTCCTCTAAAGTTGGACAAACACCTGTATCAGTAGGGGGAATAGGAACTATTACTACGGAAGCAGGATCAATATGATCACTTGAATATTTTTAGGAGAGCGAGACATACTACTCTTCGCTCTCGTGATCTTATTATTATTTTCAAGCTTTCGCACATAGCAATAATATCCAGTCACATTCAGGTAAAAGAAAAAATTTTTTCTCATATCATCCAACTCACCACTCTTGCCTCTTACGACTATTCTTAACTGATATAGATAGAATAAGGATCTATTGAGGTTTTAGCAAGCCGAGAATTATATCCTTTCACCCACATTCTTACTCTCGAAGCAGAGTCAGACATTGTTTGGAAAATGCAAAAGAGAGATCAAGGATAAGCAAGAGTCAAAGCAATAATAATCTAAATCAAACATTCTTATCATCATCATTCATTATGATCCATCATCATTATTAAGATGATCCACATGTACCCAACAAGCGAAAGCCAAAGCCAAAGTGTACTTCCCCAAGTATCTGTGAAAAAACAAGGGCCAAGCGAGCGAACTTCCAACGATGTCACCGATGCGGCGGCAGGGAAGATCTGAGGAATAGTTGGAACGGTTCTACGTACCTGGGTAGAGGGCGCACAGGTGGTGCACCTGACTACCCAATCGGCGATTGCCGCGAGTTTTGAATTTCTGCCGTGACGTCAGGGACGTAAGCTATATATATAACTACCAGGTGAGTTAGATGTTTGAAAAATCTCAATATACAAACCTTTATAAGTCTTTTCAAATCTGATGAAGCATGTTGTTCCTTTGAATGCTCTTCACTGAAACAGGCTCTAAGGTACTCACAGGAGAAAGGACGTTATCAAATCTCCTTTCTCCTGAATGTAATCAAAATGTTATTTTCATGATAAAATAAATTTTTGAACATACTCACCTGGTAATTATATAAATAGCTGACGTCAGGGACGTAAGCTATATACACAACTACCAGACGAGTTAGATGTTTGAAATATAAGTAGCGACGTCTTGCTGACGTCTGGCGTCATGATGTATATGATCCTGACAGTCAAGCTATTGACGCTTTGCTCTATGATCTTCTTGACGTTTGTATATGATCCTGACACCCATGGATCTTTGGTGTCCAGCGTCATGATGTTATGATCCTGACGATCATTTATGATCCAGATGTTCAAGATCTAGAAGGTCGGATCCATGATCCCCTTGGCGGTTGTATATGATCCTGACACCCATGGATACTTGGTGTACAGCGTCATGATGTTTATGATCCTGACGCTCAAGTGCCCGGGATCATGCTGTTTATGATCCTGACGTTCAAGATCTACTCGGACGAAGCCATGATCCCCTTGACGTTGGGATCTTTAGTGTCAGGGATCGTGCTGTATATGATCCTTCATCATGTTTATGATCTTGACGCTTAGGATCTTGACGCTCGGCACTTTGGTGTTCGGTGTCATTATGTTTATGATCTGACGCCTGTAAACTCTTGACTCTCGGCGTCATAATTCTCTTGACGCTCGGCGCCATGATTCTCTTGACTCTCAGAGTCTCTTAACACTCCACCTCTTGACTCTCGGCGTCATGTCGGAGACCGACGTCATGATGTATATGACTTTGACGTTCAAGTACTTGACGTTTGACGGCATTATCATCTTGACGTTCGGTTCTTTGACATCCGTCGTCACTACGCTTATGTACTTGACGCTGGTCGTCATGTCGAGCCATCTGGCAGATCTTCATGTATGAAGATAGTTTTTTCTCTATATGCTGAATATACACAGATACGGAGTATCTATCTACATCAAACAATGAATCATCCGTAGACGAAGACCAAAGCGAAGAAGGAAGAGGAGAATGTACAGAAGGCATAAAAGCGTCTGACATCTGTCTGTCCTTTACCGAAACAGATGGCC
The DNA here is from genome assembly GCF_015104395.2 of Macrobrachium nipponense. Taxonomy (NCBI): domain Eukaryota; kingdom Metazoa; phylum Arthropoda; class Malacostraca; order Decapoda; family Palaemonidae; genus Macrobrachium; species Macrobrachium nipponense. The sequence goes on from NC_087218.1 coordinate 10,144,867, forward strand.
ACCTGTGCGACATCTTACTGCTTTCGACTAAAGGACCAACCGTGTCCGACGTCTTTCCATCTGCCACCGAAGCAGATGGCCGCCTGTGCGACATCTTACTGCTTTTGGTGGGGAAACTGACATCTCCAACCTCCTTTTGTCTTCGTAATCGGACTAAAATCTCTTCGGACTGCTGCAATGCTACATCCTGGCAGTTCTTGAAGCTTTGCGTCACTCATGATCTCCTTCTTATGAAGGATCTAGATTTCGAAGCTTAAAGTCAGCCCCGTCTGGGTACTGCATTGTCAGACGACGAAGAAAATTCTTTAACTTCGCCTATCCAATGGCGAGTATGAGTGTCCTGGGGACGGCTGCTCGGGAGCTAAAATCTCTCGTCTCCCTTTGTCGGTCGACTTTCCTTCTCACAGGGGTTGGTGAGCTTGGAAGGGGTCTAGGACCAGGAGTACGATAGATCCGAGCCGTATCAATTGAAAAACATAATAATTACCTCGCCTTTCCTATGGCGAGGGTGAACGTCCTGGGGATCGTCAACAGGTACGCTCGAGGGGACGGCCGCTCGGTAGCTAAAGCCTCTCGCCTCCCTTCGTCGGTCGACATTCCTTCTCACAGGGGTTGGTGAGCTTGGAAGTGGTCTAGGACTAGGAGCACGACAGGTCCGAGCGGTCGCACCCTCCACTGCACTTGCACTTGCACTGCTTTTAACAATGTAACTTGTGATTCTAAAATCTCTCACATTCGACCACGATTTCTCCCTGTTTCCACAGGGGATTATACCTTTACCAAAGGCTTGAATGGTCGCTATCATGTCCTATAAAGTTGGACCAACACTTATATCAGTAGGGGGAATAGAAACTATTACTATGAAAGCAGGGTCAATAGGATCACTAGTAAGGGAAAGAGAATCGTTAATTCCCTGACTATCTCTAGAAGAGCGAGACATAATACTCTTTGCTCTCCTGATGTTATTATTTTCAAGATTTCGCACATAGCAATAATATCTATCAGTCATTTTCTCCTTGTATCATGCAAATGATCACTCTTGCTTCTCAATTTATATAATATTAACGAGAATCTATCGAGGTTTAACAAACCAAGAATTACATCCTCTCACTCACATTCTTACACTCGAAGCAGAGTCAGCCATGTTTGGAAAATGCGAAAGAGAGATCAAGAATAAGCAAGAGTCACAATAATGTAAACATTCTCTTATCCTCATCATTCATTATGATTCATTATCATTATCAAGATGATCTACATACACCCAACAACATGCGAAAGCCAAAGCCAAAGTGTACTTCACCAAATCAATTGCGAAAAACACGGGCGAAAGCGAGTAAAATTCCACGATGTTAGCCGAAACAGCGGCAGGGAAGATCTGAGGAATAGTTGGAATGGTTCCAGGTATCTGGATAGAGGGCGCACAGGTGGTACACCTGACTACCCAATCGGCGATTGCCGCGAGTTTTGAATTCTGCCGTGACGTCACAGGGACTTAAGCTATATATATATAACTACCAGGTAAGTTAGATGTTTAAAAGTAGACGAAGACCCAGAAATATACAGAGACAGGAGAATGACAAACAGAACAGAGGACTGGCACAACAAACCAATGCACGGACAATACATGAGACAGACTAAAGAACTAGCCAGCGATGACACATGGCAATGGCTACAGAGGGGAGAGCTAAAGAAGGAAACTGAAGGAATGATAACAGCGGCACAAGATCAGGCCCTAAGAACCAGATATATTCAAAGAACGATAGACGGAAATAACATCTCTTCCATATGTAGGAAGTGCAATACGAAAAATGAAACCATAAACCACATAGCAAGCGAATGCCCGGCACTTGCACAGAACCAGTACAAAAAGAGGCATGATTCAGTGGCAAAAGCCCTCCACTGGAGCCTGTGCAAGAAACATCAGCTACCTTGCAGTAATAAGTGGTACGAGCACCAACCTGAGGGAGTGATAGAAAACGATCACGCAAAGATCCTCTGGGACTATGGTATCAGAACGGATAGGGTGATACGTGCAAACAGACCAGACGTGACGTTGATTGACAAAGTCAAGAAGAAAGTATCACTCATTGATGTCGCAATACCATGGGACACCAGAGTTGAAGAGAGAGAGGGAAAAAATGGATAAGTATCAAGATCTGAAAATAGAAATAAGAAGGATATGGGATATGCCAGTGGAAATCGTACCCATAATCATAGGAGCACTAGGCACGATCCCAAGATCCCTGAAAAGGAATCTAGAAAAACTAGAGGCTGAGGTAGCTCCAGGACTCGTGCAGAAGAGTGTGATCCTAGAAACGGCACACATAGTAAGAAAAGTGATGGACTCCTAAGGAGGCAGGATGCAACCCGGAACCCCACACTATAAATACCACCCAGTCCAATTGGAGGACTGTGATAGAGCAAAAAAAAATATATATAAATGATGATAATAATAATTAATAATAATAATAATAATAATAATAATAATAATAATAATAATAATAATAATAATAATAATGTTGAAGGCCTACAGAAATCTTGTTAATGTTTTTCTTTTATTAGAAAGGTCAATCAGCTTGAAGATTCTCGGTGCCACTTAATAATAATAATAATAATAATAATAATAATAATAATAATAATAATAATAATAATAATAATATATTATTATTATTATTATTATTATTATTATTATTATTATTATTATTATTATTATTATTATTAATTATTATTATTATTATTATTATTATTATTATTAAGTTGAAGGCCAACAGAAATCTAGTTAATAATATGTTTTTTCCGTTAGAATGTTCAATCAGCTTGAAAAATCTCATTGCCACTTAATAATAATAATAATAATGATAATAATAATAATAATAATAATAATAATAATAATAATAATAATAAGTAATATAATAATAATAATAATAATAATAATAATATAATAATAATAGTTAAGTTGAAAGCCATCAGAAATCTTGTTAATAATACGTTTTTTCCATGGGAGTAGTCAATCACCTTGAAAATTCGCAATCCCACTTAATAAATAATAATAATAATAATAATAATAATAATAATAATAATAATAATAATAATAATATAATAATAATAATAATAATAATAATAATAATAAAGTTGAAGGCCAATAGAAATCTTGTTAATATGTTTTTCTTTCATTAGAATGGTCAATCAGCTTGAAAATTCTCAATGCCCCTTGATAATAATAATAATTAATAATAATAACAGTGTTCCGTTTCATGCTTTTTCCGTCACAGGTCACCAGTGACCTGCCTCGCCACTTGGTCGGGCATGGTGATAGCAGGCTACCTCTCAGGTCACATCAGGCTATATCACCTCCAGGACGGGAAGATCATGGCGGAGGTAAATACATATTATCCAGCTTGACCTGTGAATCCATTCATCAGGTATCTGTTGTATTCAGAGAGAGCTGTTTGTTATGATGATACATCTGGAATTCACGGTTGATCTGATATTACACAAGTTCTTCTTCCTATGATGCGGTTTTTTTTTATTATTTATTGTAATTTTGGTTAGTTATCTACCAATCATTATATAGCTGAATTGACTTAATAGTTGTGTTTTTTTATATTACACAAGTCCTTTCTTTATCTTTTTTTATTATTTATTGTAATTTTGGGTACAGTTATCTACCAATCATTAGATAGCTGTATTGGCTTATTAGCATTGGTTTTTTGGTATTACACAACTCCTTTCTTTGATGATTTATTTTTATTATTTATTGTAATTTTGGTTACAGTTATCTAACAATCATTATATTACTGTATTGGCTCATTAGGTTGTTTTGTTTTTTTTATATTACACAAGTCCTTCCTTTGATGATTTTTTCATTATTTATTGTAATTTTGGTTACAGCTATCTACCAATCATTATATTACTGTATTGGCTCATTAGGTTGGTTTTTGGAGAGTATCAGTAATGTTTGACCCAAGGTCTAGAAATTGGTTGGACCAACCACTCTTCTATACTACTAGCACTGCACCAGCCCCGTTTTTTTTTTTTTTTTTTATGCCCTTGGTTAGGTTAGTTAAAAAAGCAGACATTCCGTAATCTGGGCGTAGCAAACAATGGGATCATTTTCAATAAAGATTCTACGGTTAGTTTTTAAGATACGGCGAGCACCAGCCCAGTTTTTTTCTATGCCCTAGTTTAGGTTGAGTTGAGTTGGGTTATTTAAAGAAAAAAAAATCAGGGATTCCGTAATTTGGGCGTAGGAAACATTGAGATCATTTTCAAAAAAAGATTCCATGGTTAGTTTTCCAAGATAGGAAGAACCGCTTCTTATCAGGGAAGGTCTCGGTACCCTGTTACATTTCAGGAATATGTACGGGAATAGAACGACCTGGTGCTGTTGCTTATATTAGAAAGTTATTTACGGAAGTCATTTTTCTCCCCAATTCCAACACCCCTCTGACAGGTCTGCGCTCACGTCCGGAACATCACAGCTGTGGACGTTGCCCAAGAGACTGGCTACCTGCTGTCGGCGAGTGAGGACACCTACGTCAGAGTTTGGCAGTTGTCGCACGATCCCAATAAGCCGGTTTGTATATATATATTTTCACAGCTTCCGTCCCCGTCTCATTAATGCTGGTGCTAAATTTAGAGAACAGCTCCGCACGCAGCTGTCAGTAATGATATTCTGATTTTTAATTGGGGAAAGTTTCTATCACTTGAGTATATATATAATGTTCTAAGGGGTCCACATTAATAAGAATAAAATTTTAAGAGGTTGCGTGTAATCCAAAATACTTTACAGTGCTTTTGAACCCTACCCTGGGTTCATCTTCAGGACTGAAGATGAACCCAGGGAAGGGTTCGAAAACTTTGCAAAGTGTTTTTAAATTATACTCGAACTCGTAATTTTTTTTATTATTATTGTGGACCCCTTAGAACATTGTTGTTGTTGTTGTTGTTGTGTGTTTGTTATTATTATTGTTATTATTATTATTATTATTATTATTATTATTATTATTATTATTATTATTATTATTATTATTATTATTGGAGAAACAACTCCACAGTTATGTAAATGTACATATATTTAAATTTAAAAACTTTAAGGATAGCTTCCGGGAATCTGTTCGGTTCCCCTTATCAATCTCTAATTATTATTATTATTATTATTATTATTATTATTATTATTATTAATTATTATTATTATTATTATTATTATTATTATTATTATTAGAGAAAAACTCTCTATCGCGAGAGTATATATAATGTTCTAAAGGGTCCACAATAATACAAAGTGTTAAGAGTCCGTGTATAATTTTTAAGACTTTACAAAAAAGCTTTCGAACCCTTCCCTGGATTCATCTTCAGTAAAAAAAAAAAAAAAAAAAAAAAAAAACTGGGACTGAAGATGAACCCAGGGAAGGGTTCGAAAGTTTTTGTAAACTCTTCAAAATTATACACGGACTCTTAACACTTTGTATTCCTGTGAACCCTTTAGGAAGTTGTTGATTATTATTATTATTATTATTATTATTATTATTATTATATTTTATTATTATTATATTATTATTATTACTGAATTGGTAGGTGAGATCATTTGAGAAATTTAAAAAAGGTCTTTCTTGGATAATGGCCCCAAAGGTTTTAACCCCGTATGTAGTACAAGCACGTTAGGGATGACCATCAAAACATAAAAAAAAAAAGAGTAAATATCAAACAAAATAAAGATGAATTGACCTAAAGAAATATTAGGCCTTGAAAACGACCCCCGAACCTTTGCTTAGGGACGGGGGGGGGGGGGGGCGGTCACTGTCTAGGAATTTCCAGATAAATTTCTCGAATTTTCACTTTCATCCTCGAGGGTCTGAAACCAGGAAAAAAAGTCACGGGAAAAAATGTCACAGGGGAAAAAAGTCGCAGGGAAGAAAGTTGCTCGTAAAAGTCACTGGTAAAAAAAAATTGCCGCCACAAATTAAAAAAACAAAAAAAATCAGTTTAAAAAATGGCGCAGGTAAAAAAAAGGTTGCTGGTAAAAAAAAAAAAATCCCAGATAAAAAAAAAAAAAAGGTTGCTGGTAGAAAGAAAAGTCCCAGATAAAAAAAGATAAAAAGGGTTGCTGATAAAAAAAAAAGGTTGCTGGTAAAAAAAAAAGTTGCTGGTAAAAAAAAAAAAAAAAAAAGATAAATAAGGTTGCTGGTAAAAAAAAAATTTAAAAAGTTGCTGGTAAAAAAAAAAAAAAAAAAAAGTCCCAGATAAAATCGTTGCAGATAAACAAAGGCTCTGGTAAAGAAATAAGTTGCTGGTAAAAAAAAAAGTCTCGGGTAAAAAAATAAGTCACCGGTAACAAAAGTCACAGGTAAAAAACAAAGTCACTGGTATCAAAAGATCCAGGTGGAAAAGTTCCTGGTAAAAAAACTCGCTGGTACATAAAAAGTCACAGGTAAAACAGTCGCTGGTAAAAAAAAAAAAAAAAAAAAAAAATAAAAAAAAAAAAAAAAAAAAAAAAAAAAAAAAAAAAAAACAAAAAAAAAAAAAAAAAAAAAAAAAAAAATCAAGTAAAAACAACTCGCTGGTAACAAGTCACAAGTAAAAAAAAAAAAACTCGCTGGGGGGGGGGGGTAAAAAAAAAAAAAACAAAAAAAAAAAGTCAGGTAGCAAAAAAAAAAGTCCAGGTAAAAAAAAGTGCACAGGAAAAAAAAAGTCAGGTAAAAAAAAAAAAAGTCACAGGTAAAAAAAAAAGTCGCTGGTAAAAAAAAAGTCAGGTAAAAAAGTCACAGGTAAAAAAAGTCAGGTAAAAAAAAAGTCACAGGTTAAAAAAAAAGTCGCTGAAAAAAAGTCAGGTAAAAAAAAGTCAATTAAAAAAAAAGTCGCTGGTAAAGAGAGTCGCTGGTAAAAAAGTTCTTGGTTAAAAAAAAAAAAAAAAAAAAAACTCGCTGGTAACAAAAGGCACAGGGAAAATAAGTCAGATAAAAAAGTCGCTGGTAAAAAAGTTCTTGGTTAAAAAAAAAAAAAAAAAATCGCTGGTAACAAAAGGCACAGGGAAAATAAGTCAGATAAAAAAGTCGCTGGTAAAAAAAATGTTTTTTTTCTGTAACCTTATTACAGGCCACCATAAATTCAAGTTTTTTTTTTTTTTTTTTTTTACCTTATTACCGGCCACCATAGATGTCTTTTTCCATGTGGCTTTATTACCGGCAATCAAAATTAATGTGGCTTTATTTCTATGACTTTCATATTACCAGCCCCCATCAATAAATATAATTTTTTTTTCTTGTTCTTTAGACTTTATTACCGGCCACCAAAAATTCAGGCGAATTTTTTTTTCTGCGACTTTATGACCGACCACCATAAATTAATGACTTTTCTGGGGCTTTAGGACAGGCCACCATAAATTAATAAATTTTTTTCTGGGACTTTATGACAGGCAACCATAAATTAACGACTATTTTCTGGGACTTTATGACAGGCCACCATAAATTAACGAGTTTTTCTGTGACTTTTTTCCTTAGCCAAAACTATTATGTTTCTCATTTTTTCCCCGTGATTTTATTACCCAGAGATTTTCTGTAGAAATACCCAACCCACACCAAGCTCCAAAGGTTTGGGGCATCTATTATAAAGCATTGACTGTCTAATCACTTGGTACAACTTTTTTTTAAGCCAATCGAGGTTAATCGTCTCTGTCCCATGACATTGCTTTACTAAAAATTAACACTCTTGAATAAATAAGGTAGTACATTTCTATATATTCAAGCTATTTCATATAACATAACTGAAATAGAAATCTAAAATACGTCTATTTACCAGGCTACACCTTTTTCAATTGCCTATCAGCACCATCGCAATTAATAACCTGGGGTATGAACACCTCGTACACAGCGCACACATATCGACTGTTTATCGAAACTCCTCAGAATAACACTTTTTATTAAACTAACATGGCCAATCCTACCTTCATATACAAAAACACTGATATGAAATAAAGTAAATAATGTGCTACTTTGGATTGCAATCTTCGCTTCACCTACTCCAAGATGCTATAGTATTAAACATGGTCGAAGATCCTTGGGACGCCGTGCTCATAAACGATGTCTTCCAAAGGCCGTATATTTTACATTTTACCAAATCATGCTGTGCAGGGTAGTACGGAAATGAGAAACCGGGCGAAAACGGGAGAAACCGGGCGAAAACGGGCGAAACCGAGGCGAAAATGAGAGAAAACGGGCGAAAACGTCCCAAAATGTTAATTATTTTTGTGGAATCAATGTAAGGGGAATGTAACTTCTGATGGGAATATAACAATCTCGATTGCAGGACAATGTTATGCGGTTTTTTTCTGCGTTTTGCCAGGTTCTGCATAGGGGAGAGATTTCTCACCGCAGCCATTTTGAAAATACGTCACTGGAGTTATTTTTGGCTCATAAACACGCGGGATTGTTTACTGTTTGGAAGTACTCTGAAACAAATTGGGCTCTTTTACGTTCCGGCCGATACAGTAAATTAATTGATTATTTTTTATCCTTGCTGAGGAAGGTTTTAAGAAAAGTTATTCATTTCAGGGAAAGTTATTCCTGACCATACGCTATTCGGGAATATTTTGTGCGCTTTTGCTGAGAGAGTCATAGTATAATAATAAATAATAATACTAATAAATAATAATAATAATAATAAATAATACTAATAAATAATAAAATTGATAAATAATAATACTAATAAATAATAATATTGATAAATAATAATACTAGTAAATAATAATACTTAAATAATAATATTGATAAATAATGATACCAATAAATAATAATACTCATAAATGATAAAACGAATAATACTTATAAATAATAATACTGATAAATAATGTTACTAATAACTAATACTAGTTAATGAATGATAAAACGAATAATACTTATAAAAATGATACTAATAAATAAATAATAATACTTATAAATAATTATACTAATAACCCATAATACTAATAAATAATAATAACTAATAATAATATTATTATTATTTATTAGTATTATTATTTATTAGTATTATTATTTATTAGTATTATTATTTATTATTTTTATTAGCATTATTATTTATTATTATTTATTAGAAGCCATAGGCAATTGCTGTCGCATGAGGGTGAAGCCACGATTAAAATTATACACTTGTTGATGTGTCAAGTCACGACTGGAATTGCAGTGGCATGAACAAAAAAGCTATAGGGTGAAGCCACGATTTCGGTTATATATTTTCAATGTGTGAAGTCACGATTGTAATTGCCGTAACATGAACATAATAGCTAGTGTGTGAAGCCACGATTTTTTAAAAATAATCAAAACAACGCTGTAATGTCTTTGTCTATGTAGCAATTGAGAATATCTGGTTTAAGTATAAAAGATGGCTGAGAACTGCACAGATCATTCTCAGAGAGTCTCTCTGACTGCCAGTACTACCTGTATAGCTAGTTTGCGATTCGACTGTCTTCTTTACTCATGATGAAGTACCCTTGTGGCAACTGCCGTTCTAACTGTGGACGCAATTCTATAGAATGTTCTGCATGTCTCCACTGGATCCATAGGTAAGTATTATTCTGGACTATCGAACATCTAAATTTATATAATGCGGTATTTTTTAATCCTTTCAGCACATGTGATACGGTGGCCGTATCACAAAACACCATCACTTTTTACGTTTGATACGGGCGCCCTACCATATGCTGAACTGAGCATTATGATCCTCAGTGAGTAAAATGGAAATGTACTATACTCAACCAGATGTACTAGAAACAAAGAGTTTGAAAACTTACGAAAAACCCTTGCAATTCCATAAATTTGGCTACATAAATTTGTATTATATTAAGTTTTTCCTTTAATTTGTGCTTATTAAAACTGTCCTATCATTATAATTTATTATAAATTAAAAATGTATAAAATGTTTCATGAAGTTTGATCTATTTAAAATTGTTCCAAAATATCATATTTATAGATAAATATGTACAAAATGTTTCGGATTTTATTTACTTATCTAATAATATATTTATAAAGTAAAAATGTATAAAATGTTCGGTTCTTGTTGTTTATTTTCCTCTTTATAGAATACCCGGACCATATACTGT